>NC_074711.1:31120351-31487226 GCF_947242115.1 Biomphalaria glabrata | reverse complement strand
TCCATTGCGTTGAGAATGTGTTAGAATCACCCCGTGTCTTTTCATCACCCTCAGATGAGCTCCCTTCAACAAAGTTTGGATAATGTATGCAATTGTACCCGGTGTGGGGCAGCGCATACAAAATGATGTAATGCAACACTCACACACAAGTGAAAGCCTTGGGAGATGTACACCAAATCCATCTAGATCTGTGTGTAATGCCTGGAGTATATTGTGTCCTGCATGATGTCTGGTTTCACTCTTGAGAAAGTTGTTCAGATACGATAAGACATGTCTGCTAAAAGTTGGTTTATTTGTCCTCTCTGTGACAGGTGGGGAAATGTGATGTGTGTTTGGCACGTTTTATGTCTAGGGGATGATTATTTTTAAAGCTATCACACCCCAACTTATCAGCATATGAATCGGGAGCAGACACGCAACGAGACAAAGCAATGAAAGATAGATACAAAAGTTAAAATAAGGGATATTTATTTACATAAATATACATATAATAATAAAAAGGGGGAGGGTTTGCATCTATCTCTAGTATATTCTATGTTTAATCATCACTCTTGCACATAATAAGAGAGTATGTCACTTTGTCCTCTGACTTAGCTGGTTGTCCTGTTGATGTCGCAGCTGGCTGGGTCCTGGCTTGAGGTGGCGCTCTAGCGGATAGAGGGACGCCGGCGATATAGCTCTTGTGGAGTCTCAGTCCCGAGTTCTAGTATCTGTAGTGGGCACAGTATGGCGGGTGGCCGGATACCGTGGGCACAAGGTCACTGCGGGCAGAGCGGATCTGCCGTGGGCAGTGTAGTTGACAGGATATGTCCAGTGAGTTGCAGAGGGTTGGCGTAGCTATGACGTCTCGCACAGATCTGACTCTATAGGGACGTCGCGCCTAATAGCTTGACAGGTGGGCTGTCGAATAGGCGGGCAATGCCGATAGCGCCAAGCAGTAGAGTTGGGTAGATCTCAGTAGGCAAATGCAGCGCTGAATAGCACTAAGCACAACTGCAGGTAAATGGATCGTTGATCCAGTAACTAGGCAATAGGTGATTCTTGATAGCAACTAGGCAAGTGCAGCGCTGATTAGCACTAAGCACATAGATAGGCCAGTAGGCAAATAGGCAGGTAAGTGATCCGATAAATAGGCAGGTAAATCTCAGTAGGAAAGTGCAGTGCTGAATAGCACTCAACACACAATAGGCAGTAGTTGAGTGGCGTCGAGTAGACACTGAACAGCAAATAAATAGGCAGACACCTGAGGGAGGCTGAGGATAAACAAAGACAAGTTAGGACATGTCTCTCATGCATCTTATCGATGCCCTCGACTGAGGTGCATTCGTCAGATTGGTGAAATTGCTTTAGAGCATAAAGGGGAGATGATGACAAATGGGATTTGGGAAAATAGATGGCAGATAGTAGCAATATAAAAATGTACATAAAAGGGGAAATAATAATGTAGGAATGTACATAGAAGGAAAAATAATAGTCTCAAATAAAGAACACAGGTGGATAGAGGAAGAAAAAAGGGGGGGGGTGAATGGGCGGTGGTCAGCGATCCTGACGGTATGTTTACATATGACCGTCGATCGAGAACAATGGAGCGCACTTGAATGGTGAGGGTGTCCATTCCAGGGGCGCAACTCTCGTTAGAGTAAAATGAGTAAAGGGGAGATAATTCGTTACAGGGGAGATAACTCGTATCTCTCTTCTAGACGCAGTATCAGTGCGCTAGTAAGATTATCAAGGCGGCCAACCGAGATAAAGGAATAAAATAAGATGTACAAATATATACATGGTTGCATCAACGATCAATTGAGCAACATAGCAGTACACAAATAAATACATAGAACATGTTTATGTTTTCTACTTACGCCAGTGAGAAATACACAATGCACTAATTAAATATAAATGAACTAAGCAAAATACACATGATAATATCCAGTGAAATATACACAGAGTGATTAAGATGGAACTTGTGATTAAGTTCGGCTTACCACCAGGTATTCCTCTAGGAGAAAGAATAAGTGATATAGTCCAGACTCGATAGCTCAGCTCGTATGCGAAATGAAAGAGAGTCTGGCCCGATTTAATTTACTTTATATATGCCTGGGAAATGTGGGACACAGGAAATGTCCTAGGCTAAGAATTAGCTTACACGTGGGTGAAGTCCGACAAGCGTCACACCTTGGAGTACCACGCGGTGTATTGACCCGTGTAATCTCTTAGATCAAAGAGAGACGTGGGGGGAAGAGTGACCTACATTCCACCCAAGGGGGGGGGGGTCAATCGCGGCGGACATCCGCGGATAAGACTAAAGAGAACGTGTCTATCTTTGCCCCGGTCAAGGGCAGATAAATGAAAGGACTGGCCTAATTTTCTCCAAGGTGGTGGACTAAGTCTAGCCTGGTAGAGAGGAAAAGGTGTGGCGGGTGAATGATTTAGGGGTAGGATGGACAAATAATTAAAATAAAATAAATAAATAAGGAAAAATAATAATTAATGCTGTGATAAATTTGAGTGACTCTGACAGCGAGTTTTTGACTTGTCACATACGCCGCCGCCAAGATGGATCTATCGCAGAAAGATCCATAAAGTGCGAGCAGCCTGATGTCACTCTAACTTTAAGATCAGTTGTTATCACAGCATTTAAAAAAAAATCTGAGAAAATAAAGGGATAGCCATGCCAGGAGGAGAGTCTATCCAAGTTGGTCCGTGGTCTACTTCCCGTCCCTGATTAGGTAGTCACCTGGGTGAAACATTTGGGGTTGCTCGGGAGAGTAGATTGGGCGAGATTGAGCTCGGTGGACTCTGGCAGTGGGTGGCGGCTGAGGAAGTCGGGGGCGGAGTTCTCGCTCCCTGGAACGTGCTCTATATGGAATGAGTACGGTTGGAGGAGGAGTGACCACCTCATGAGCCGGGCATTTAGATGTTTGCTGGATGATAAATACGACAAGGGCTTGTGGTCGGTTTGGAGAACAAAATGTTTGCCATAGAGGTACGCCTGGAACTTTTCGATTGCCCACACTAGGGCTAGACACTCGAGCTCGATGGCCGCATAGTTGGATTCCGCTTGGTTAAGCTTACGGCTGGCGTATGCCACTGGGAAGAGTGTGTCGCCCGATCCTTTCTCTGGTTGCATAAGAACTGCCCCAAGGCCGGAGCCGCTGGCGTCAGTCCTGAGCACAAAGGTTTGAGAGAGATCCGGTAGTTTCAGCACAGGGGTGGACGTGAGGCACTTCTTAAGCTTTTGAAAGGCTACCTCGCAGTCTTCAGTCCAGATTACCTTGTCGGGCTGACTTTTTTTTGTGAGATTCGACAACGGAGCCGCCACGGAGTTGAACTTCGGTATGAATTTCTGATAGTACCCACACATTCCCAGGAACGATCTAACACCCGTCTTGTTGATGGGACGAGGGGCCTCGAGCAGCTGCGCCACTTTCCCTTCATCGGGTAGGAGCCGGTTGAGTTGAATGGTGTGGCCCAGGAACCTAAGCCGATCAAATCCAATGAGACACTTAGTGGGTCTGGCCGTGAGCCCGGTCTCTCGAAGCCTGCTCAAGAGCGACGAGATGAGCTTCACGTGTTCTGCCCAGTCTTCCGTGGCTATCAGAATATCATCGATGAAATTCTGGATGCCTGGATTGCTGATCGGGGCCAACAGTTTCCTCATCATTCTGTTGAAGACACTGGAAGAGTTGTTGAGTCCGAATGGGACAGTCTGAAACTCGTAATGGCCTTGGGGGGTGCTGAAGGCTAGCATGGGGCGGCACTCAGGGTCCACCTCGATTTGGTAGTACCCCCGGCTCAGGTCAAACTTACTAAAGTACCGGGCGTTACCCAACTTTGCAAAGATGGTTGAGGGGTCTGGGAGGGGCTCGGCTTGGAATTCAGCCACCGCATTTAGTCGCCTGAAATCTATGCACATCCTGTGGCCACCATCCTGTTTGCGGACTAGTACCAGTGGTGCGTTATAAGGCGATAAAGATGGCGCGATGATTCCAGCTTTTAATAGCTCCTCCACCTCCTGCCGGACTATTTCGGCCTTGGCATGTGGCAGGGGATAGGCTTTGGCTCTTATCGGTTCGTCGTTGAGGAGCTTCATCGAGAACCGTTCCAGCGTGGTCCTTCCAGGTTTGTCCGAGAGGACATCTTGGAATTCGGCCATCAAGGACTCGGCCTCCGCCTTCCGGCTGTCCTCCATTTGTGGGCAAATGTTTACGTCCCGATATGTCTCTCTGGGAAGGAGAGGATACTCGACCAGTTCCCTGGGCTCTTCCACCTCTTCGGCCACGGAAATCACCATCAAGCTCTGTGCGGAGTCTGGCGAGGGCCTTTCCACGTAGAGCTTGAGGAGATTGACATGGTACATCTTCTCCTTGCGCCTTGTTCGGATTACGTAGTTGGTGGGGGAGACCTTCTTAGTCACCTCGAAAGGACCTTGCCAGCAGAGTTGGAGTTTGTTAGTGCTCTTAGGCAACAACAGGAGTACCTTATCTCCAACTTTGAGAGCTCGTTCTCTGGCTCTCTGGTTATAATACCGTTCTTGCCTCTTACGGGCCTTAAGGAGATTGTCCCGAGCTATAGACCTCATCTCTTGTAACCTCCCTTGAAGATCTTGGACGTATTTGGACACGGTTTTGACTTCCTCTTCGACATGTTCCTTGGTCCATGTTTGCTTGAGGATTTCTAAGGGCCCTCGAGGATGAGCCCCAAAAATGATTTGGTAAGGGGAGTACCCTAGGCTGGCCTGGGGCACTTCACGGTACGCAAACAGCACAGCCGGGAGATAATCGTCCCATTCCTCTGGCTTGCCTTCAGTGAGGCGTCGGAGCATGGTTACCAGGGTGTGGTTGAACCGCTCGACCAGCCCGTTCGCCTGCGGATGATAGACCGACGTGCGCAAGTGTTTTGAGTTGAAAAGGGCGTAGGCCTCTTTCATCAGTTTCCCGGTGAACTGGGAACCGTTGTCGGTGAGAATCACCTCTGGAAATCCAATCCTCGTGAAGATGGTGAACAAGGCATCTGCCACATGTTTAGCATCGATGCTGGGCAGTGGGGCCGCTTCTGGCCATCGCGAGGCTTGACAGATGACGCAGAGGATGTAGGCGTTCCTCCTTTTTGTGCGGGGCAAGGGACCTAGTAGGTCGACCGACACTCGCTTAAAAGGGGTATCAATTAACGGAGTCCTCCCTAACGGAACCGGAAGCACTCTATGTCGCGGGGAAGTCTTCTGACATTGGGGGCATGAGGACACGTATCGCTTAATGGCCGCCTGCATGCCAGGCCAAAAGTAGTGGACCTCGATTCTGCTAAGAGTAGCGTCCTGACCCAAGTGGGCGCTTAGGGATGAGGCGTGGCCCGTACTCATGACCTGATCTCGGAATCGTTCAGGGACCACTAGTTGGTTGGATGCGTCCGGATCGTTGCCTCGTCGGTAGAGGAGCCCTTCTTTGATAAAGAAGGTGCCTGGTCCAGTTGACTGTCCTAGTCGTTCCTGGGTTTCGAAACACTTGCGGAGCGAAGGGTCTTGTCGTTGGGCACTTCTCATCTCCCCGGGCGTGGGGTTGATTTCGGAGGGGCAGCCCTCTTGGTCCTTAGCCTGGGCCCTCGTTATCACCGGAGCAGAGACATTCGGATAGGGGGGCGTGCCTAAGTAAACGTGACTACACCCTAGAATGAGGTCATAGGCTGGAGCTTCCATCACAACGGCCTCAATGCGATTCCTAACATATCTTGATTCAACATCAATTTTAGCCTTTCGGAAAGCCTTCGGGGGACTTTCCAGGTCCGCCATTTGGAGATATTCAACCTTGTCGAGGAAGTCGCCAGGGCGCACCAATGAGGCCTTCACCACGGCTTCCACCTGGCAACCTGTGTCGTTGAGACAGGTGACCATCTGTCCATTGACCAGAACTTGTTCAACATTAGCTGGAGGTGATAGCTGATCAGAGCTGTGGGTTATCGCAGCTATGGTGTGTGGCTCAGAGTTGGGCATATCATGCACACAGATAGAGTTCACTGGTCGCGAGGATTTAATCAGGGACCTGCAGTCCTTGGTTTCATGGCCGCATAGGCCGTGAACGCGACAAGACAATCTGTTTTGTCGGGGCGGAATGGATGAATGGTTGCCCTGGTTGCGCGGCTGGGGTTGGGGAGCTTTCTGGTTTTTGTGCGGAGGCGCGTGTTTGCTGGAGCCGAGGGAAGGCTTGTCAGATTGTTTGTCTGGCGCCGGAGGCTTCACCTTGAGATCAGAACGGGCGGTTGAGTACCTATCAGCGGCGGAAGCTATATCGTGAGGCGCGGTGGCTTGTTGTTCCCTTACATAGACTTTGACCTCTGGGGGCAAGCACTCCAACAGTTGCTCCGAGAGCACCAGGCTCGCTAGGCCGTCGAATGTCTCCGGCAGTTGGCTGAGGGCGTGCCACTTAGTAAGGTACTTGTCCAGCCGGTCGCACAGGTTTACGTAGGTCTCTCTGCGTTCGAGGCGCGACCCTCTGAACTTTTTGTGGTAGGCCTCGGCAGTCAGCTCGAACTGGATCAGCAGCGCCTGCTTGAGGGCCGCGTAATCTTCTCGCTGGCCGGAGGGAAGTTTGGAGTAAACTTCGTAGGCTTTGCCTCGGAGGCATTGGGATAGCCGGAAGCACCATTTCTCCTCTGGCAGACTGTAAAAGCGTGCTACTTCCTCAAAGCGGACAAGATAAACTTCGATGTTCTCCGTCTTGTCGTCGAAGTGCTCCATTGGCATGTGGGGTAGACCGTTCAAGGAACTCTGAAAGGACGCTGGGCTAGCCGGGCGTGACTCGGAAGAAGCCTGGCGGGCGGCCTCGTTCTCTTTGTCCGCGGCTATCTTTTCTCTCGCTGTAATTTCCTTTTCTTTAGCTATGGCTATGGCTATTTCAGCTTCCTTTCTTTCCCTTTCTCTGGCAATAGCTATTTCAGCTTCCTTTCTTTCTCTTTCTTTAGCTATTTCATTATCCTTATCCTTCATCGCTAGTTCATGCTCCCTTGCTAATCTTCTTTCTTCCTTTTCGTCTTCCTTTCTTTTTTCTTCTTCTCTTTCAAACGCCTCAAATCGTGCTCTCACGAATTCTTTCCGTTCTGCCTCGTCGTCAAATAAGGTGGCCGCAAACTCCTTCAATTCAGCCATTTTCTGCTTCATGTCAGAGTCCGCTTTGGAGCGTGTGCCGCTGGCCATAATAATGAGGGGTGGGCGATGAGGGGTGCTGGGATGGTGGAAGGGCAGATAGAATGGATAATGGGATTGAGCTAGACTTAAAGAAAGTGGGTTAGCGAAAGTGAGTCGCCGGTTATAGGAAAGAGTGCGAAAGGAATGTGGTGTCTGCCTATGTTAATCACAAATTCCTGCAATGAGATATTACAAATAAAATGCAATAAATATAAAATATAAAATATGACAGAAGTGACACTCTTGTTAATGCGAAGTGATGATACTTATAAATATTTTAAGGAAAAAATATTGATATGGAATTTTAGTTATTGCCGCCTGTTCGTGCCTGCTGTACTAATGGGTTAAATGCCGGACGGGCTCGCCAAAATGTGACAGGTGGGGAAATGTGATGTGTGTTTGGCACGTTTTATGTCTAGGGGATGATTATTTTTAAAGCTATCACACCCCAACTTATCAGCATATGAATCGGGAGCAGACACGCAACGAGACAAAGCAATGAAAGATAGATACAAAAGTTAAAATAAGGGATATTTATTTACATAAATATACATATAATAATAAAAAGGGGGAGGGTTTGCATCTATCTCTAGTATATTCTATGTTTAATCATCACTCTTGCACATAATAAGAGAGTATGTCACTTTGTCCTCTGACTTAGCTGGTTGTCCTGTTGATGTCGCAGCTGGCTGGGTCCTGGCTTGAGGTGGCGCTCTAGCGGATAGAGGGACGCCGGCGATATAGCTCTTGTGGAGTCTCAGTCCCAAGTTCTAGTATCTGTAGTGGGCACAGTATGGCGGGTGGCCGGATACCGTGGGCACAAGGTCACTGCGGGCAGAGCGGATCTGCCGTGGGCAGTGTAGTTGACAGGATATGTCCAGTGAGTTGCAGAGGGTTGGCGTAGCTATGACGTCTCGCACAGATCTGACTCTATAGGGACGTCGCGCCTAATAGCTTGACAGGTGGGCTGTCGAATAGGCGGGCAATGCCGATAGCGCCAAGCAGTAGAGTTGGGTAGATCTCAGTAGGCAAATGCAGCGCTGAATAGCACTAAGCACAACTGCAGGTAAATGGATCGTTGATCCAGTAACTAGGCAATAGGTGATTCTTGATAGCAACTAGGCAAGTGCAGCGCTGATTAGCACTAAGCACATAGATAGGCCAGTAGGCAAATAGGCAGGTAAGTGATCCGATAAATAGGCAGGTAAATCTCAGTAGGAAAGTGCAGTGCTGAATAGCACTCAACACACAATAGGCAGTAGTTGAGTGGCGTCGAGTAGACACTGAACAGCAAATAAATAGGCAGACACCTGAGGGAGGCTGAGGATAAACAAAGACAAGTTAGGACATGTCTCTCATGCATCTTATCGATGCCCTCGACTGAGGTGCATTCGTCAGATTGGTGAAATTGCTTTAGAGCATAAAGGGGAGATGATGACAAATGGGATTTGGGAAAATAGATGGCAGATAGTAGCAATATAAAAATGTACATAAAAGGGGAAATAATAATGTAGGAATGTACATAGAAGGAAAAATAATAGTCTCAAATAAAGAACACAGGTGGATAGAGGAAGAAAAAAGGGGGGGGGTGAATGGGCGGTGGTCAGCGATCCTGACGGTATGTTTACATATGACCGTCGATCGAGAACAATGGAGCGCACTTGAATGGTGAGGGTGTCCATTCCAGGGGCGCAACTCTCGTTAGAGTAAAATGAGTAAAGGGGAGATAATTCGTTACAGGGGAGATAACTCGTATCTCTCTTCTAGACGCAGTATCAGTGCGCTAGTAAGATTATCAAGGCGGCCAACCGAGATAAAGGAATAAAATAAGATGTACAAATATATACATGGTTGCATCAACGATCAATTGAGCAACATAGCAGTACACAAATAAATACATAGAACATGTTTATGTTTTCTACTTACGCCAGTGAGAAATACACAATGCACTAATTAAATATAAATGAACTAAGCAAAATACACATGATAATATCCAGTGAAATATACACAGAGTGATTAAGATGGAACTTGTGATTAAGTTCGGCTTACCACCAGGTATTCCTCTAGGAGAAAGAATAAGTGATATAGTCCAGACTCGATAGCTCAGCTCGTATGCGAAATGAAAGAGAGTCTGGCCCGATTTAATTTACTTTATATATGCCTGGGAAATGTGGGACACAGGAAATGTCCTAGGCTAAGAATTAGCTTACACGTGGGTGAAGTCCGACAAGCGTCACACCTTGGAGTACCACGCGGTGTATTGACCCGTGTAATCTCTTAGATCAAAGAGAGACGTGGGGGGAAGAGTGACCTACATTCCACCCAAGGGGGGGGGGGGTCAATCGCGGCGGACATCCGCGGATAAGACTAAAGAGAACGTGTCTATCTTTGCCCCGGTCAAGGGCAGATAAATGAAAGGACTGGCCTAATTTTCTCCAAGGTGGTGGACTAAGTCTAGCCTGGTAGAGAGGAAAAGGTGTGGCGGGTGAATGATTTAGGGGTAGGATGGACAAATAATTAAAATAAAATAAATAAATAAGGAAAAATAATAATTAATGCTGTGATAAATTTGAGTGACTCTGACAGCGAGTTTTTGACTTGTCACACTCTCCATTTTCTCTTTGTTCAGACATTAGTAAGAAGATTGAGATTGGCAAAGAGACAGGGGGAAGCAAGCGGGAGAGTTGAAAGAATAAGGAGAGAGTTGGCAAATTATGTAAGATTAGAAATAAGAGAAACCTATCAACATTGACACAAATATAAGCATTGTGTTCTGAGTTTCTCGAGAGAGAAACTAAAATAGAAGAGCCAGTCAATGTAACGAGGCTGCCGTAGTAACCGGGTAAGATCTTAACCAAAGAACTGAGATGAGTCTGTCATACATGCAGAGTCAAGGCACAGGCGACATTTGGGGATGGCGATGGGGCAAACATACCAGGCTCCACGTTTTAGGGGGACCCCCGCTATAAAGAGAATCTTTTGTCACCTTCAGCCCATCGCACAAATATTTGTGGCCCTATTGACCCTCACCCAGAGCCCCATTATTCATAAATCTTCTTGTCATGGCCTGCTACCGGTTTAAAAGCTATGATCCAAACAAGGCGATATCATAAAACATAAATCTCGTGAATCTCTACCTCAGGCAGATCAGATCAGAAAAAGAAATAACCAATTTTATTTATATTCCATTGTATATCCACCAATATCTCAACCATTCCTAAATGTTAATGTGACAAGTTGGAGTTCAAAATATGGTGTATAACGTAATGAATGAATATGACTGCATGACGCGTAGGACGTAATCATCTTCTTTTGTTTGAAGTAACGTTTATACACGACTGTACCATGACCAAAGGAGACCATAAAGGGGGGCAAAGCGTTACAAAAAAACTGAAAACTAGGTTTAAAATTGAACTGATGAAACGTCGACAAATTAGGACTAAGAAAAACCCTACTAAATCAATGTTTCTCCACGTTTAAACTCGTGACGTCCAAAAGGCGAAAGGCATGTATGGGGTTCTGGGGGTTTACTGTTAGCTCGCTCAGCTGGGCCAATTGCGGAGATTTTCACTAGAAAAAATCACAACCTTAAACACATGAACATCGCTGTTAAAGTTAAATATATGAACATCTCTCTTAACGTTAAATATTTGAACATCTCTCTTAACGTTAAATATATGAACATCTCTCTTAACGTTAAATATTTGAACATCTCTCTTAACGTTAAATATATGAACATCTCTCTTAACGTTAAATATATGAACATCGCTGTTAAACGTTAAATATATGAACATCGCTGTTAAACGTTAAATATATGAACATCTCTATTAAACGTTAAATATATGAACATCGCTGTTAAACGTTAAATATATGAACATCTCTATTAAACGTTAAATATATGAACATCTCTCTTAACGTTAAATATATGAACATCTCTCTTAACGTTAAATATATGAACATCTCTCTTAACGTTAAATATATGAACATCTCTCTTAACGTTAAATATATGAACATCTCTCTTAACGTTAAATATATGAACACCTCTCTTAACGTTAAATATATGAAAATCGCTGTTAAACGTTAAATATATGAACATCGCTGTTAAACGTTAAATATATGAACATCGCTGTTAAACGTTAAATATATGAACATCTCTCTTAACGTTCAATATATGAACATCTCTCAACGTTAAATATATGAACATCTCTCTTAACGTTCAATATATGAACATCTCTCTTAACGTTAAATATATGAACATCTCTCTTAACGTTAAATATATGAACATCGCTGTTAAACGTTAAATGTATGAACATCGCTGTTAAACGTTAAATATATGAACATCTCTGTTAAACGTTAAATATATGAACCTCGCAGTTAAACGTTAAATATATGAACATCGCTGTTAAACGTTAAATATATGAACATCACTGTTAAACGTTAAATTTATGAACATCGCTGTTAACGAAGATTGTCAACAATACAAAGTGTCATCCTTCTCTCCTATAAATGATTTCCAGTGGTCGTACTGGTCAAACAACTGGACATCATTCGCTCAATACGCCGTTTCTTCAAGTACTGTATGCATGACAATTGACAATACACGTACACAGATTTATGAGTGAGTTTGTGTGTTTCAATCAAGAGATAGGAAGAACAATGAACCAAATAAAGTGTCTGGACCTGATGGTAGTCCAGCTAGACTACTCAAAGAACTAAGCGATGAGCTAGCACCAGTGTTCAAAATATTTTTTCAGGGATCTCTTAACCAGGGCAGATTACAAAGGACTGGAAAGAAGCTAACGTCATCCCCCTATTTTAAAAAGGAGAAAAATCTGAAGCAGGAAACTACAGACCAGTATCACTAACCAGCATCACATGTAAAATCCTAGAACACATAATATGTAGCAACATCATAAACCACTTAGACAAACATAATGTCCTTACTTCATACTAATACATCTTTAGAAAATATAGATCATGTGAAACACAATAGGACTAGTTAGTCACTAGTTGATGATTTTTCAAAAGGTTCTCTAGTACTATTAGACCATGGAATGGGCCTGAGCCAGGCAGGAAAACCAATGACTTGGCAGAATTTAAGTCATTGGTTAACATGCATGATTAGATGCATGACACGTAGGATGTAATCATCTTCTTTTTTGAAGTAACGTCTGTAAGATAAGATAAGATGAGACTGAATTCGATTGCTGGATAATATGCCTATTAAAGTAGCAAACAGAATGAAAGCCGGAAAGTTTTACACTTTAGGCCAATGCTTGCCGGTGGAGGACAAGACCCCGAAAAGGAGGACATGTTTTTTCTTTAGCCGGCAGACGTGAGCGGTCACCTACAAGTTTAATAACATGTACACCCTTCATTTTTTTTTCTTGTAAAGTGCAGTGCGCCTCATTCATATAATATATTTTATAAGAGTCTGTGGTTATTAGAAAAAATATCCACCCACCTAGTTTACTTATTACATAATTTTCTCTCTTTTTTTTTATCGAAACTATTCATGAACGGTACAAAGAAAATATCAAAATCAATGGGCGACTATCCATCATGGCTTAACACTGGTTATTATGCGAGTAGAGAAAATCACAAAATATTATCATTATAGCCAAAAGGGAGTAATAATTAATGACGAATAACAATAGCTGTAATATGTGCTATAAGGAATAAATATCCAGTTCATTTTTTTTTTCTGTAATGTTTAAGATAATAGAAAAATCGGTCACTAAGCTGTCATACTTATGAAATCATAATTAAATGCAGAACTTTATAAATATGACTTTACAAATAAACATTACTTGCATTTTATATGTTATATTTTTCTTATATATAGTGCAATTTTTCAAAGTCATTATCAGTAAAATAATTTCATTTTTTTACACATTTACATAAAGTCACTCGGTCTGTCTGTCTGGTGAAGAGTTCGAATATATATTTTCTCTCCCATTTCCCATTCTCGGATTAGGTTCAAACTTTGCTCAGTTATTCATTGAATTTGATAAGATCTGAATCAATCAAAAACCTTAAATGGTAACTGTTGGTGATTAATTATTTTGTTTGATTTTAAAATAAGGGGAATAAATGTTACTTAATGAGAGATGCGGATATTGAATATATAAAGTAGAATGTAAGGGTATTCATGTATGCATGAATGTATGTATGTGTGTATGAATGTATGTATGCATGAATGTATGTATGTATGTATGTATGTATGTATGTATGTATGTATGTATGTATGTATGTATGTATGTATGTATAGAAATCAAAACCGTTGACCAATCTTGATAAAACTTGTCAGAAATGCTCCTTAGATCATAGTCGAGACCATAGTGTATTTTTAATATGTCCCACCCACAATTATTCATAGTCGATAACAATACACAAATCATTCGAAAAACTAACCAATTATTTAATCATTTAGTACTAATTAATTAATTTTGTTTTATAAAGCAGCAAGGGGGCTAAACCTTGTAATTTTCAGATAAATGGTAGTAATTAGCGGTTATTTTCCCTTAGATAAGCTTTGTTTTTAAAAAGTATTTTTCTATTGCTTGTAGTGATTATAGATACTCATACACACGTTAGCGAAAAGAAATTATCACATCAACACACACACACACACACACATACACACAAAAACATGCTGGCCTACATGAGTTAAATGAAGCCAAAAAAAAATATTTTTTTTTTAAACAAGAACTTGTGCAATGACAAACACATCAACAAAAACAATGTTGAAATATTGATGTCTTTGCGCCGTTATGTGTCCCAGCGGCGTCTCCGATATGTCCAAATCTAAACAAATATCGTTTTTCTAACAGAGGAGAGCGGGCACTGGTTAAAATTTTAAAAGATTAAAAAGATTATGAAATTTAAAAAAAAACAGAGATTATTTATTTCTATCCTCTACTTCTTAACCCAAGCCTGATGTATGTTTACAAATGTGCAGGCCTATATGTGTCCCGGTAAGGTCCAAGGCTAAGGGAGTTAACCCTAACAGAAATCCGGTTTTGGAGCCCTGTAGACGGGGGGACAGTGATAAGACTACTACTCTCTGGCAAACTCCTACAGTCACCTGGCCCCAAATGTCGATTGCTTTCCATCCTTTGGGGCCAGTCAGTATGAAAGAAAGGCGAGAGTTGACGTGTGGGAGGCCCAGCACTCGCAAATTTACCTCCCAGGGTTTTCCCAGTAATGGAGAGGTCACTCCATCTCTGAAAGTAATGTAGCAGAAGGCAGGAGAGCCGCTGATCGTCCACTTCTAAGGTATAGTGATGTATGCAAACGCGACATGAAGCTCTTCAAAATCGACACTTATAGCTTGGAAAAAGTGGCACTGGATAGATCCACATGAAATGGAAGCATAAAGGAAGGGACGGGTTTGAAGATGTCATGCTTAACAGTAGTAGAAAGAAGGGTGAAAGTGCAATGGCGCCTGGTGATGACAGATGCCCAGCCTGTGACCGCAGCTGTGTATCAAGGATTGACCTCTTAAGTCATACAAGAAGTTGCAAAGGGTAAAGATCTTTCGTCGAGACGTCAAATGCCACAGAATATGCGTATGTTCGTACGTGTGTGTAAAAGCTCGTGTGTTCTTGTGTGTGTAGTTAAGAGTAGAGAGAAAATGAGATTGCAAGGGAACGGAGGAGTTGTTTGTTTTGTTGTTGTTGTTGTTTTACAACATATAGAGTATACCTTTTGAATATGTTTACTTTTAGGTCTCAGTGAATGTTACTGTCAATATGAATTTTATCTGTAGCATAAGTCTTTTGTTTAATTACAAAGTTTATATCAACTCACTCTGTCTATCTGTATGTATGGTAAAAAGTTTGTACACGTTATTTCTCCCACACCCAACCTCCAATCAAGCTAAATTTTGCACAATTATTTCTTTTACGTGACAGCACAAGAATCACTTTTAAAAAAATACTTAACCAATTTGTTAATTAAGCATTGGTAATAAATATTTTGTTGGGTATCTCGAACGAGGGAAAGAAATTGTAACTGACTGAAGTGGTGGTATAAGCTGAATAAGTCCCCTTTATAGGTCGTCGTCTTAGTCTTGGTGAACTCAAACCTAAAAAATATAACGCGACTATAGAAACAATAGAAAAATATACAATCTTCCATATTCATAAGCTCTCCACTAGCAGAAAGGTTACCGTGTTGGCTTGAGAAGCATGAGAAGGCTTGAGAAGCCTGAGAAGGCTTGATCCATGAGTTCGAATTCAGGTCGTACCTCTTTTTTTTTTTACTTTTATAAATGCTTTTATATTGTTAGTTCAGCTCTGGTCTATTACAAATTTAATTACAAGAATGATCCAAACTAATTGATACAGTACGCTTAACTTTTTCTCTCCGTAATTATTGTACCTAGTTTCGAAGGATTTCCTCATGTTGATCATTACTATTTCACTACCCTGTTATGATTAAGCTTCAATAGCTTTGTCGTTTGTTAAAGGGGAATGATGCTCTTTTTATAGAAAACAAAATAAAGTTTATAAATTAAACATTAATTTAATTTAATGAGGTCAAATCAACGATGGTATCGTGAGTTAGAAGAGAAAGAGTTATGTTTTTTTTTAAGTTTTTTATTTTTATTTTCTTGTTTGTTTTTTTTTTTTTTTTGTTTGTTTTTTTGTGATGTAATCTGGGTTTGTGATGTAATCTGTTTGCAGAGAAAATTTAATGTATCGTCTAATACAGTGCCGATGTACTTTTTTTTCATTCCATATTTAAAACTTGTCATTTCATGTAAGCCCTACAATATTTTTATGTAGCCTAGTTAATTAATTATTTATGCCCAAGTTCTCGGAAAGCCGGGTATCGAGAGCCGCATCATCTGTGAATTCTGATTGAAGATCATTAGTAAATAAACTATACCACAATGGCCATGTCACTGCCCCGTGGGGCGCTCCTGTACTATAGTATCAATACGTGCGTTAGATGTTGTGCTGTTCACCCTAACTCCATGATGTCTCTATGTTAAAAATTCCTTAGCCCATAGAATTATAGGCCTATATTGACAATATGGACTTATTTAGGCCTATTTCTTACTTAATCGTTACAATGAGAATATAGGTTAGCTTAAAGTATTGTTTTAAAAATGAAAAATAGTTTGCAAATAATTTAAAAACAAAAGGTTTGTGTTCAGAAGACAAAAAGTAGCCTTTGCAGCTAAACTTTGTAAGTTACAAAATATGAAATCGGATTTTCAGTAGGCCCTAGCTTTTTTTTTTTTTTTTTGTGTATTTTTTTTTTCTTAATCTAAACACGACGAACGGGTGGGTAGCAGGCCTTATAAAAGAAATGGCAGCTTTTCCTTTTTCGAGGGTCACTAACAATTGAAACATCATCAAGTAGCAATATTATACGAACTTCAACTAAAGGGAGGATACTGCTTTTTTCCTCTTTTAAATGAAATCCTCTCGAGTGAAAGTTCCTTCTTCTGACTTTACTTAATGTATTAACTATATATTTAAATCTAGAAAAATATGTGTTGCAGTTAACCAAAAATTGTTGTATTGTTCATGGCCTTTCCGAATTTAAAAGGTGTATCATCTATTAGTTTTCAAATCGCAGGTCAATTATTATTGTCTTACATCTAGATCTAGATCTAGCTCTAGATAAACAGAGAATGAGAGAGTGAAATTATGTGTTGAATGACACGTTAATGCTTCCGGTTTTCATTCAACCAATCGAATTAGCCCAAGTTGTATAGTATACCGGTTTCATTCCTTTATAAAATCTACACTTGATCTGACACTAGACTCTGGATCTGTATCTAGATCTAGTCAGGATCTATATAAAGCACCACACTGAATTTTAAAAGGCGTTTACATTCACTAGCTTTAAAAGTCACAATGGGCTTTATTGTAGCTGGTGTTGTTTTATTTGCCATTTCAAGTGTTGTTTCTAGTGCTGACAAAGGACCCAAAGTCACAGATAAGGTAACCCGACCAAAGCTAAACTAGTCACTAGAGTCCCTAGTGATAGTGACTTGATAGAGACTATAATAGTAGTTAAATAGTAATTATAGTAACTTTAGTTACACTAATGATTCGTGACTAGTAGATCTATATATTATATATAATATTATATATTATAGTCCAGATCTAGAATCTAGATCTTCTTTTTGAGAATCTAGAAACTAATCTAGATTTGAGTTGAGTCTAGTCTAGACACTAGACTGACTAGACCTAAACTTATGAGTAAAATATGAGTTGAATTAGTAATAATTAATTAAAATTCCAACATCAACATGTTCGTAAAACAAAAACTATACTATTATTGTTGAATAAAAAAAACTTAGCGTTTATTCTAATAAAAAATGTGTTTCTTCAGATAGACTCTCTATAACTTATAAGTTGATGTGGGAGTACTTTTTTTTTCAATTTTAATTTCATATAGATCTATGCAAAGAAACGTGTCCGTTTATAAGGACTATAATATATCAGGACATTTCACTTCCAAACATAACACTTTTTATGCATCCATGATTGATGACGAAAGAATACAAAAATGCCTAAAGTCGTAGAGAAGAATAATTAGGCCACCAAAAAGGATTTAAACTGTAAGTTTATTTTTGAAAGAAAACTATTCATAACTATTGCCTTTACCCGTGAAGGTAAAAATTAACTTTACATAACAGCCCAAAAAATTAGAACTAGATCTACCATATTTTCTTGCATATATATAACTTATTATAACGGATAATAACCCATTGGTTATAACAAGTTTTTACAAACAAATGGCTTTTGTGCAGAGTATACAAGGGTGCAGGGTTTACGAAATTTATTTTACTCATTAACATATAGCATATGATGGAAACTATGGACATAGGGGTGGGTCTTTATGAGATAGTTTGCTGTGTGTTTGTGAAATGTACTTTGACAAGCTTTATGAACATCTCATTCTAAGCCTCAAGCACTGGCAGTAGAGAATCTTTAATATGCCAGTAATGAATGGTGACAAGTTAATCATAGCTAATGGCAAGTCACGCTATTATATATAGATCTAGATGCTACTGCTGGGTGTAAAAGGGTGTATGTTATATGATTTTGTGTCCACTCTACTTATTTTTGGTGAGAGGTCTATGGGCAAAAATATTGTACTATCATCTAGCTGAGCAAGAAATTGTAGCTTACTCTAGATTTTTTGAAGGGGGCTTGAGGTTCGACACCCGACACTCCTGGATAGCACAAGTTAATCATAGCTAATGGCAAGTCACGCTATTATATATAGATCTAGATGCTACTGCTGGGTGTAAAAGGGTGTATGTTATATGATTTTGTGTCCACTCTACTTATTTTTGGTGAGAGGTCTATGGGCAAAAATATTGTACTATCATCTAGCTGAGCAAGAAATTGTAGCTTACTCTAGATTTTTTGAAGGGGGCTTGAGGTTCGACACCCGACACTCCTGGATAGCACCCCCCCCCCCCCCCCCCCCCCCCACTGGTCCACAAATGAGATTGGACCAAAAGTGCTCTGATATATATATATAAGCATGAAAGAAGTAGCGCTATATAAAAGCTATAATAATAAAAAAAAAAATTAAAAAAATAATAATTGTTAATTTACATCAGTTGTTGAAAACCTAATCCTAAGTCCTTTAATTTTAAAAGTAGCAAATTTCTTATTGTATGTCCTTAAGTTGGATTTTTTTATTTAATAATGTTTTAGTGTTCTTTATGCTGCAGCTCTATTCCTTATTGGAAAGCATTGCATACTTTAAAAAAAACACTGACTGGGTCCAGGCTTCTATGTTATAATAATAAAGTTAGTTACAATTATCCTGCTTTTTATTATTTATTTATTTTCTGCTTGGTAAATTGCATTGTATTTTTCACAGGTTTACTTTGATGTTGCTATTGGTGGAGAAAATATTGGAAGAATTGAAATTGGCTTGTTTGGTAAAACTGTCCCTGAAACCGTCAAAAACTTTAAAGCACTAGCAGTTGGTGATCAAGTGGTAAGTACTTCACTTTCTTTTTTTAACTTCAACAATATATATATATATATATATCACACACATATATGTGTGGTTGGTTGGCACCCAAGCTTTGCACCAAATATCCAGCCATTTTTCAATATCTGTCCATATTCATCTCTGGCTGATTGTAAAAAGTACTATACCCCCCCCCCCCCTTTTTTTTTTTTGTTTAGTCCATCTCATTGAGTTTATAGATAGACTGGTGACCATATTAAGATTACATGCTGACACTGTCTAGAGGTCATATCTTATTAGTAAACTGAGTTTGCTTACTTGGAAATTAATCTCAATTAGGTGCTGGAGTACACGACACAGCTCTACTAGCTTGACCTTTTTACTACAAGTTAATCACCAATTTAACTTTTTATAATTTTTTTTTTTGGTTTATTTGGTCTAGACCTAGCAAATCTGATTGTTGGTCTATGGTTTGATCTAATTCTTTTTTCATTGTGGAAATCTTGCTCCATAATACAGGGTTCCCAGGGCCGACTGAAATTCCAGAATGTTCTGGAAAGCTCTTGGAATTTCAAAAAGTCTTGGAAATCTCCTGGAATTTTAAAATATCTCCTCAAATGTCTTGGAATTACACCAATCGAAATACAAAAAAGGGCATTTAAAAAATGCAGATGGGGTGGAAATGAATTTCAAATTAGCTCTTCTGAATCTGCGCAGAATATCTTTACTGCTCCTTGACAATAGATAAATTTATATGGGGTATTGTTATTGGATAGATTTCTCAATCTACACGTTGATTTTCATCCCAATTGGATCTACGCTATGTATCATCAGACCTTATCATTTTAAGAGTTAACATTTCCTGTTTCATTGTGTGCCATTATATTTTCATCAGAGTACATTATCAGATCGTATTACTTTAGTGCACTGGGAATAAATAGATCTAGATCTAGTTCTGGTCTAGTGACCTAGCCATCACCTACATCTAGATCTGCGTCCTGATTATAGATCTTTTCTTACAATCTAAGATAGATCTAGAATCTAGTCTAAAACAATAATTTAGATCTAATCTACTTTAAGATTGTTGATTGTTGGATCATTTGACTGTTCTTGAATACTAGATTTAAATCTATTTCTATAACCTACGTTTGTATTAAAATGCCTAAATACAAGTCATCATTTAAGTTTAATGCACTGTGGCTTGAAAAAGATATAATATATCTAGATTTCTAGTATTACAAATCTAGTATTCAAAAATCATCTGTCAGAGACACTAAATTAATTACTGCTAAGAAGGCAATCAACTCAAAGGATGTTTGCAAAAATTGAAACTATCTCAATCACAAAGGTTTTGCAACCTTTTCTAAAAATTTAATAAAATACTTTATGGCCCAAGACCTCTTTAGCATTAATATGAATATAAGTATGTTATTTATCATATTTTACTATTCTGCGATATATGGCTCCAGCCAAATATGAAAAAATACTATCTGATGTAACCCTTACATGAGAATTTTAGCTTTGACCAGGATGAAAAGGGTAATTGGTAGTTAGTTGTTGTTTTTTTCTCCTTCCAGGCTAAAGATGGAACCAAATTGTCTTATAAGGGCAGCAAATTTCATCGTGTAATCAAAGACTTTATGATTCAAGGTGGTGATTTCACACGAGGAGATGGTACCGGAGGTAAATAGTTTACTCATAATTTGAAACTTAATTAATAGAATATTTAACATATAGATTATCTTATACTCATTAAGTTTTTGTTATTAAACCTGTATAAAATTTTTTACATTTATTTATTAAATAAATAGGTCTGAGCATTTTCGGTGAACGCTTTAAAGATGAAAACTTCAAACTGAAACACTATGGTGCTGGTTGGTTGTCTATGGCTAATGCTGGTAAAGATACAAATGGTTCACAGTTTTTTATCACTGTCAAAAAGACTGAATGGTTAGATGGTCGCCATGTGGTGTTTGGAAAAGTTGTCAAAGGAATGGTAAGGATGACGGTTTAATTATTTTTTTTTTAAGTCTTGGAATAAATTTATTGTGTATTTTCTTTAACATGCAGTACTTCTACATTTATTCATATGTAATCTAAAAGTCCATGTATTGGATGTGAACTGAAGGGAAGCATCTAAAGTTTTAGTATGGATTATTTAAAGACATAAACATTTTTTTTAATGCCTAACTTTCAATCATTCTCAATTCTAATGGATTAAAAAAATACTGGAAATGTGTCAGTATGTGTAAAAGAAAAAATACTCTTTTTTTTTAACTAACAGACATGTTACAGAAAATGTAAAAAAATATTGCTGCATGCTACATACATAAATACAATAGTTAGATCATCTCTCTTATGGTAAAATAGAAATGAAACATTACCCTAACCAAAAAAACTAATATCAGAAAATGAAAAGATTAATGAGAAGTGCAGTCTATTCCTTTGTTTGACATCTGTCCACAGCAGTAGAAGCTATCTCCATCTGTTTCCTTCTTTAACCACCTGCAGCCAAGTGCTCTCTTAGGTGTCAGTTAAAGCAAGATGGCACTTAAGATGAAGCGTTTACCAAGCAGTTATTTTCTCAAACCTTCTATATAAATCTGACATGTGGGTACTATACAGAAAGCAGCTAAGATTTCTTGAACACTTTCAACAAAGATGTTTTCAATGCTTTGAACAAAGATGGACTGTGGCAAGACTGAACTACAAATAGTGATGATTTTGCGAATGCCTGAATAGTTTCATAGTCTGACAGTTATGCTTGGCAGTGCATGTATGCTGCATGGGGGACATTTCAACATTTAATTGTATTTGCTTTACATAGACTTAGATTTAATAAATCTGTTAATTCAATTGGTATGTGACATAATGTGTGAGCCTGAGGGACCCATGCAGCCATCTACATCCTGTGTAAGAATAGGATTTTGTGGTTTGCATGAAATTGTTTTGTAAATTAAATTTTCAATGAATATAACTCATTTTCTATGTTCTCTGTAGCAACATAAATATTTATGATATTTCCATAGTATAAGTGAAGTCTTACACGTCTGCCTTCTGATGTGGTATTTTTATGCACCACTCAAATTATTTCATTCTGATGTGATCAAATTAATAAATGGTTTTCAACTAAACTGGAGAGGATTAAAAAATAGCTTCTTTTCTAATGAACTAATTGATATAATCTTCTTTTCTAATGAATTAATTGATATAATATTGTACAGAATTTGAATATGACAGTCTTATTTTTAAAATGTAAAAATGACTGCAAAATTCATTTGGTCACATTTTTTAGAAGGATCAATTAAAACAATCAGTGATTATTCTAATGATGTTTTTTTTTACTTAATTTTCAGAATGTTGTGAGAAAAATAGAAGCAACAGCCACAGATGGTAGAGACAAGCCTACAAAAGATGTTGTCATTGTAGACTGTGGTGTCTTAGAAGTGGATTCTCCATTTATTGTAGAAAGAGGAGATGCAATAGAATAATTCTGTGGCAATATTTCTAATGTTTATAGATGTAGATCTTTCGTCTGCCTTAAGTTCATATTATTATTATTTTTGTTCATCTTGTATGACCATTCATTCTTAAGAATCACTAATGGTACTGTTAAGTCAAATAACATATCTAAAACGATTTATAAAGAAGCATAACATTTGGGATTTGCTGTATGTTTGTGTACAATGTATTTGAGATATGCATTCTCTAAGGTCAACTATTGTGTATATGTGATGCCTTGAGTATAAATGCAGGAATGATTTTTGTTAATAATTGTTGCCATACCAATAAAAAAATGTAATATGTCTTTATATCTTTTCTTTTTAACAATTAACCTTCCTAAAAGACTAGTCATCAAAGATTTTTTAAAAAATGAAAGAAAATTAAAGGACTGTATTTTATATCTCAAAATATCTGAAAGAAGGAAAAGAATATTATAGCATCTGTACACTTAAAAATCAAAACATTTTACTGTACAGGTGTTTTAGTCACAACAGTATAGCACAAAAGGTACAAACAATATTTTAAGATGCATGCTAATCAGATCTAGGTCAATACTGCCTGAATTGTAGGCTATTGTATTTTAAACAAAAGAGCAGTACATGTCTAAGCTACTCAGAACAACAACTTATTGTACTTTTGCCTAAACCAATACATTCTGAAATGAAGTCAACTAGTTTGGATTCAACAGCCTTGTCTTTAGGTCTCATATGCTCATCTTTGGCATGTACAGTTTTAACTTCTATAATCTTTGGCGAGGGGAATTTAGAGATTTTAAACTGACATTTGAAAGAACTGCAGTTATTTTGAAAGCAATAAATTTTCAGCTACCGACAAAAATATTGAAAGCACCAACAATAATAGATCAAATAGAAACATTTGAATTGCTCTTTTTTTTTTTTTATTAAAGCTTGCATTATTTCATTATGTCGCTTTTTCTTGTGAGATTAATGGAATTCTTACAATTCTCCTCTGGTGTCCATAGTTTCCCAAAGTTAGCCCATAGAGTTTCCATAGCTGTCGCACATAGTTCAGTGTTTCTCAACCTTTTACTTGTGATGCCTACCACACCCTAACTAAAATAACTTTCACCCCTCTCCTCAATAGCCACTTGCGTTTCAACATGATGTCTTGTAACTTGCTTTTGAAGATCTCGTCTAATTAGAGCAGTGGAGATAATGCGAGATGTTGCATACCGGGTTAAGAGGAATGGTCAAGCACTAGAAGTTGACTCATTTAAATACCTTTAGTCAAACATTACAAGAGATCAATGAGAGATTTTTAAAAAATCGTTTAAGCCTGGCATCCTTTGCATGAGCAAACTGGAAAACTAATTTTGGCTTCCAAATAAAACTAAAATTGTACTCTTTAGTATCTATATGGTTGTGAAAGTTGAACACTGAGGCTGTAGAAGAATTCAGGCCTTTGAGAGTAAATGTTACCGCAAAATACTGCGTAGGCCTAACAGATACCAGGATTATAACATGGGCGTAGCAAGTGGACGAGTTGGATTTTTAAAGGGCCCATATATCAAATAGATTAGGGTCTTATCATCAAGTCTAAATCTGATCCACATAAAACTAAAATGTTATTTAA
Organism: Biomphalaria glabrata; assembly: GCF_947242115.1. NCBI lineage: Eukaryota > Metazoa > Mollusca > Gastropoda > Planorbidae > Biomphalaria > Biomphalaria glabrata. The sequence continues at coordinate 31,462,994 of NC_074711.1, read as the reverse complement.
CCTTGGTTAGGCCGATAATAGAATATGCATCCTCTGTTTGGGACCCCTCAACTCAAGAAAACATTAAGAAACTGGAACAGACACAAACCAGAGCATTGAGATTTATCACATTTGACTAGAGTAACACCTATAGTAAAATAACTAAATTTAGAAAGCCTTCAGGCTAGTCGAAGACTTAAAAAATAAAGTAGGAATTATACATAAAACACTGAACGATAATCTTCAAATACAAAAACAGAATTTAATAAAATATTTTATTTATATATATATATATATTATATTAATAAAGATAAAGGCACATTCCTCGTTCCATATGCTAGGACAAATGCTCTTTCTTGCCTATCGCTATTAGAGCATGGAAAGGGTTGCCTGAGCTAGCCAGGAAAACCATTGACTTGGCAGAATTTAGGTCATTTGTTAATATGCATGACGCATATGACGTAATCATCTTTTTTTTTGAAGTAACGTCTGTAGGCTATTATGTAAGATATGAGTCGTAAAAATTCCCAATTTTTCTTCTGCGAGTTTGTTTTAAGCCTAGAGTGCCTTACAAGCCATACTAATGATAAGGCATATTATTTACGTTGACGTTAGAAAAAAAATGCCTGGATTATAAGGAGAGCTTCAGTGGTAATTAGACGATGTACCCTAATAGAGTTCTGCTAGCTCTAAATCAGTATATCATATATGAATACACAACATTAGACTAAAAAAACTTTTTTATAAGTACTTGGATAGCCAAGTGGAGGCTTGAGTTCGAATTCAGACTTGAGCAACTTTTTTTTTTTTTAAATTTTAATTGTGTTTGAAAAGGCAGCACAGAAACCTTCTTGCTGATACCTCCTACATACCCCCAACCCACCCCCAAACTGGTCCACACTGACCCACAGACGTGATTGGACCGTAACGAAGTCAGCATCTAGATCAGTGGTTCCCAAACTTTTTTGACTCGTAGACCCCTTGCCATGTTTTCTGGTTTTCGGTAGACCCCCCCACCCCCCTCTATATGATGTCAAAGAGAGATTTTGTTGGTCTTTATGAACTTCATCTTTGACTGTTCGAAAGTTTTTCAAATCTGTATCTATTTTGTCAGGGTGGCATTGTCTCAAATGACCCCCCAGCGTAATTGGTTTCATATCATTAAAGGGACAGTTAGGTAACTGCTTGTTTGACAAGGAAGGAACGAATCTCAATTTTAAATAATCTACGCTGTACATTTCTTTTTGTTAAACATCAGTTCCATGTAGACAAAATTAAGCTCTTTCAATAAGTATTGAAATGAAATACAAGTTTCTTTTCGAATTGCAGGATAAATATTTAAAGGATTAACTGAGATGCAAATCATGTATTAGTGTTTGAAAGAATTACATTAATGGCATATAAAAATTAAGTTACGACTTGCTAGGCGTAAAAAAATATATTATCGTAGACCCCCGTGGGCATCTCATAGACCCCCAATTTATTTTTTCCCTTTCGTAGACCCCTTGGAAGTCTTCGTAGACCCCTTGGAAGTCTTCGTAGACCCCTGGGGGTCTATATAGACCACTTTGGGAATCACTGATCTAGATCTATAAAGCATAAAAGTGACGTTAAAAAAAATCCAATCGCACATATAGATCTATATTATTGCTAGTTTAGATCAACTAAAATTTAAGAAGTATTTTCAGTACTAGTAGACTATAAACCCGGTAAATCCAACTTTTATGTTTGTATTTTGTTTTACCTTCAAACCATAGAGAGTTATTGTATCTTCTTTGAACAACACGGAAGGAAAAAAAAAAGCAGCGGATATACTATAGAGATCTACACTAGAATCTAGATCTAGACAAATCTTAGTAAATCTAGTCTAGTTAATATTTGCATACACAAAATATACATTAGAGCTAAGTTATCACTAGATCTAATAGTAGTAATACCAGTTATTTTGAGTTATAGTTAGAGTATTAGTATAGGAGTATAGTATACTAGTATAGACATTTACATTATCCTGATTATCATTAATCATTCTGAATTGAATCATTGAAATTCATTCTAATCAATTCTAATCTAATTCTAAAATCTAAATAATGTTTTCTTTTCAGTCTTTTGTACAATCACAATGTCACTCAATGTGAATGTGAATGTTACTCAAAGTTAGTGTAACAATAACTGAATAACATGAGTCTTGTCATGAGCTGAAAATCATTGATTAATCTGAAACTAGACTCAGACTAATCATCATGAATGATCATGACATCATTGACATTATCATATAGATCTAGATCTAGTAGTGATCTAATCATGTCTAATGCAGTAGCAGTACTAGTCACTACTAGATTAGATTAATTAGATCTACCTTACTTAAATCTACTCTTTAATATCTACTAGTACTAGACACGTCACTAGTAGAATGACAAGAATAGATGCACTACTACTCTGTACTTAGTCCCAGTAGGCAGTACTCACTCATGAACTAGATCGACTGATCAAGAGTAATCTAGATCTAAAATCTAATCTAGACTCTAGTGACCTCTAGACTCTAGTCAGTCTAGTCATAGTCTAGTATGGTATCTAGAACAAATTTATTTATAGAGCAGTCAGCAATGAGATTTAAAAAAAAAAAACATAACAAACTATTATTCCGATTTGATAAGAGTAAGAGTAATAGTTAATATATCTAGACTCTATACTCTCTATATATAGATCATTAGATAATGATTAGTAAAATTACTAAACTTAGAGACACTTCACTGGAATTCAGGATGGAAGAATAAAAAATAAAGTATTAGACTAGCTATAATATAGGGAGGTGAAATTCCAGTGTCCAAAAATGGCGTAAAATCTTGAGACGGTGTTTTCCTTACTGCTACATGGGTCTTTGTTTGAAATCGATTATGCTTTGTATAAGTAAAGATATCATTGCTAAAAGAAGTGAATTTGATTACTTTTGATGATAGAGAACATTTTTGTCTTTGACAATTTTTATTTTCAAAAAAAAATATTTATTTAAATATTTTGTATTATATATATATAATGTACTATTTTATTTTTACTGATACTCATTACATGTAAGTCGTACCGTGTTGATTTTTTTCCTGCTAATAGTAAATGTGTCTGGCTATATTCCTACCAATTTTTAGATCGATCCATTGTCAACATCTTACAAACTTAAAAAAACAAAATAACACTGACCTCAATTGACATTTCAGGTTTTTTTTTAGAAGATATTCTTTGTCACCAACAAGTGAAATTATAATCTTGTTTTTAGCAGATATTATTAGCTATTGATCTAGATACTGTTTAAAGAGTTTTTACCTTGCATTTTTAAAAAAAAAAACGCATTTGAAAAAAAATTGTTTCAGGCGATTTTGATCCCAATTTTAAAATATTGTTACGTATTTCTGAATCTTCTGGCTAAATATATATTAGTAGGCACACAAATAAAAACACTGCAAAGAACTTGACGACTAAACTTTCAGTTTCATATAACTTTAATGACTATTAACTCTAACAATTCGTTACTGTAACATGTAGCGTAGAAGACTGTACAATATCTGTCAGTTTACAGTTAGCTATACTTCGTTGCAATTCATCTCTTCACTTCGTTGCAATTCATCTCTTCTCAACTTGCATTGAGCCGTATTCCACAGAACAGACCAACAACACACTTCCCAGTGTCGCTCCAGGTCTCCTAAAGCTGAACCAAGTCGTACTCAAGTCTACCGAATCAGAGCCGCACACGTCTTACATCGACTGTAACGGCTCAAGTCCACTGTAGTTCGCTGTATAGACTTTAACGACAGTAGTCCACTCCAGTTAACTCTATCCTAGTTAACTTGCGTCGAGTCTACACATCTCTCTTCTACTGTCTCGCACAGTAGACAACAGAACCGACGACTCACTCACGACTCCATACGACTGACTTTCACATTAACTTTCTGGCTTATATTGAGTCCCTAATCGCTTCTCCAAAGTTGCACAAACACTGCTTGTAACTTCTGGAATAACACGTGAGGAAACGTCACATCCTGTCTTTGTTTATACATGTAGATTCCAGAAAACATTGGCTACAGTGTCATCTTGCCGGGGTCACAAGTTGTGACCTCTATCTGTCACTGGACATTGCTAGTACCTTTTGGAATAACATGTAAGGACACGTCACATCCTGTCTCTGTTTATACATGTACATTCCAGGGAACACCCGCTGCTGTGTTATCTCGTCGGGGTCACACGTTAACCTCTTCCTGTCACTGGTCATTTGTAACAATATTTTGTTATTTTCTGCCATCATGATGCCGCCATTTTGTCCACACCTCTCTTGACATTTCTTGTAGCTCTAGACCCGATAATTTTTTTATTTCATCAATTCTAAAGATGTGAAGTTTATAAATATAAATGAAATCAGATTTGTGGGCTAGAAATTTACTACGAATACTAGATCTACTATTAAATTTCTTATTTAATAAGTAGAACTATCATCTACGAAACCCTATTCTAACTTTTGACCTGGGGGTGTGTCTCGCCCGACTGACAAGCTCTCTCCTCACTTGTTCCATGTCAACAATGTTAGGTAAAAACGCCACAAAAAAATCATAACTTTCTAACTGTTAAACATAGTCATAATTTATACATTATTGGAAAGTTCTGTTAAAGTATTTTAATGATGTACTAACAAAAAATTGTTTTTTCAAAGATAAATTTTTTATTTCACCTCCCTATATAATACTATAATACATAAAACACAATTTCAATAAACCATAATTTACAAGACAAATAGAAAAACAAAACCTAATAAAATACTCAGAAAGACACAACAAAGATAGAGGCACATTTTTTATTCCATACGCTAGAACAAATTCATACGAGTGGTCCTTCTTCCCTAGTCAGCCCTATTGCCATTAGAGAATGAAATGGGTTGCCTGAATCAACCTGGAAAACCTATGCCTTAGCAGAGTTTTTAAGTCATGGATTAACTTGCATGACTAGATTGACACATGATGAAATGCATAGGACATAATTATCTTCTTTTTTTGAAGTAAAATCTGTAATAGATCTATATTTAATAAAATTAAGATAAGAATATCTAGATCTATCTGACTATCATGTAGATATTGTTACGACCCTATTGGCGGCGCAAAAGGGTTAACTATAGGCTCAGCTGACACACGTGAATCACTCAGGTCAGCGGGGCCATGGACAAGGGACAGTACTACGATTACACGCAAATATGACCTATGTTATGGTCATGTGATCGAAAGCCTGCGTGTACGAGGACACAGTGTGTAGGAAAGCGGCAGTTCAAGACCGGAGAGCGCCGAGACCGGGACTGTTAGTCGGCCATGAAGTCGGTCCTGGTTGAGTCCTCATGTGTTGATGTACAAGTCCAGAAAGAGAGACAGTAGAGTTTTGTACGGTGATGTACAGAGTGACATTTTAGTTGTTGATGTGTTTGATGCCAATTTCTAGTATTGGCTGTTATCTACTTATTCACTCATTATTAAAGTACCCGATATTGTGGAGCTCTTGTTGTCAAGTTCTTGATGTGTTGATGTGTTGTGTTGAGTTTTAGCAGTGTTTACGGAAGGCCTGATTAGGAGAGAGAGATCGTAACAATATAGATATCTTGAGTATTAACTGAGGATTCTTCTTCTAAGTAGGTCTAGACTCTAGATTTAGATTAGATCTACTGACTTCTCAGCTGCTAGATTATGACTAGACTTAGAGTAGACTATTTCTAGACTGTCATTGTCACTTGACTATTAATAATATTCTAATGCTAATATATATATATATAATTCTCTTCATGGCTCAAGAGTTTGGACGAGAAGAAGTAAAGGAAAGATCACTCTCTTATTTCTGCCGATAGTCACCCCACAAAAAAAACAAGAGGGGGGGTGAGAACAAGTATTCACCGGTCACTATGGAAGGCTACCTGGTCGTGCGGTTTGCGCGCTGGACTGTCGTTTGGATTTATCGATAGTGCCGGGTTCAAACCCTGCCCGCTCCCATCCCTGTTCGTCCTGCGGGAGGTTTGGACTAGGAAGTAAACTATCGTCAACTCTGAAGGAACATCCGAAACATATAAAACATTTTACAAGCAAACATTTTACCAACACTAAATAGCAGCGCCGGACTTAACCATTGTGACCAAGAAGTCGTGGAAAGAGAACAAGTAATCTACTGTGTATATTTACAGGTCACTAAATAGCAGGGCCGGACTTACCAATTGTGGGGCCTTATGCGAACGGATTTTGCAGGGCCAAGTTTGGGTAGGGAAGCAGATAATAAGTGAAATTTAAGATTTTGTAATAGAAAATAAATTTGTCTATGCATTTTATTCATTCTTTACTACAAACAGAATTACTTTACAAGCCTTGCGTGTAGCAAAGTCTTACAGTATATCATAATAATTCTGTTTCCTACATAGATCACGCTCAATAGCAAGAATTACCAAATGTTTCTATCTATCTTTGAGAATTGTTGACCTCAAGTAATTCTTCATTAGTTTGAGGCGCGAGAAGCTTCTTTCACCAGATTACACAATTATGGCTAATGCATAATGCCGTTTTTATTTATCGCGTGTTGGATTGGTGTTTTCCATATTGAATGACACCCCAAAAGGACATTTTTTGTCTATATATTTCCATATATTTTAAGGACTTTTCGTATATTTTGTAATTTTGGGAGATTTCCAGGAGCTCCTGGTAAATCGACAGGAGGGCACGGGAAATCTGTTTTAAGTTATAATATGGTTTAATTTAAAAATTTATACACCTAGAATTAGCGCGGGTCCTATGAAAGTGCTTGGCCCACTGCGATCCCATACTTTGCAGTGGCCTAAGGCCGGTCCTGCATAATAGCGGCGACTAGTCATGTAATATTTATATATTCTAGCCTCTCTACTCTAGTAGTAAGTAGAAATAGAAATAAAAAATTATTGAATGTTTGTACTAGCTTGTATCAACTTGTAGAGAGAAAGAGAGTATAGATGACAAATAGATGCGATCTAGATTCTAGATGAGCGATCTAGATTCTAGATGATCTAGTTGAGAATCAGAATACTAAATCTGGAGTAATCTAGAAGTCTACAGTCTTTTTTTTTTCTTTAGGATTTTTTAAAAATCTAGAAAAGCCTTTGATGAAAGAAGGAGATGTATGCATCACAGTTTTCTTGCTTAAAAAATGAGTAGTGAATCAAAAAGTGACTTTGTACGTAGTTATAAATATCAAGATTATTCAGGAGCTGTTCCGACAAAAGCCTTTTTTGAAAAGAGTGTAAGTGTTGCTTTAGTCTAAATTGTCATTATTGTTTTGTACCAACTTTTTTTTAGTGTTAGTTGTTTGTATGTCAATTTTTCAATGCCATCACACTTTTTTTTATTTGGACCAGTCAACATACTTCTAATTTCACTAGGATCTTTTTACTTCAGGTACAGCATTATTAACTGACTTTACCAAGCTTGGCTTAAAACAGAGCTGTTTTACAAGTATTTATGTAAAGCTTGGATATGAGAATTGTGTTATTACTTTTGTTTTTATATCCACAGTTTATATGAACATCACTTAAAAACAACCACCATTTTGGGTATTAAAATTATTTTTTCACAGGCTACCTTGGCTTAACACTTGTTGTTTAAATTTAAACCCTACATCAAACCATTAGTGTGCTATAAACACTATATTGAATAGTTAGTATATATATACATATATATTTCTTTCTGTGCTGTTAAAACAGGCTTCTCTTGGAGAGTATTGTGAACCTGTAGACAGTCGACGTGCCAAGAAAATTGTGGAAGAGGGATATAATTCTGACCCAGATCACAGATATGCGCAGCCACAAGGTTAACATTAAAGTTTTATATAAATAGTAGGAAAAACAATATTTGAAACTTATATCAATTCATATCAATTACATTTTTCATATTGTTTTTTCTATTTTAAACAGATGCTGTGAAAAAAGTGAAATCACAGATGCCAGAAGAATTAGGAACTGTATATAATTTAGCTAAAGTGCCAGATGACAGTGAAGGAACTACTCCAACTAAGAAACCTTCTCCTAAACCCAGATCTGCAAGAAATAAGTATATTGGGCAAGGTGATACCCAGCCCTTGAGGAGTGATGAAGATAAAACACAGCCCTCTCACCTTGAGAATGTAATGAAGAAAGACAACAAGGTTAAATTAGCCACCTCCCGTGATCCGTTAAAAAGGCCTGGTAAAAAAGTAGTAGAGATTGAATATGAGGTGGCCAAAACCATTTCAGCTTCTCCAGTTGATGCTAGACAAACAAAGCCCCCCAGTGATAACCATTCCAGTATTACATCCAACAGTATGAAATTACAAACGTCTGCATTAAGCCCAGTGAAAAGTGCCAGTTCATCAGCATCCACCCAGGGGACAGGAAAAGATTTTGTTTATAGTGTAAGTAAATCTTTTAGTCCACCAGTGGGTGCTGAAGCTACCTATGAGGAGCCTTGGGATTTAAAGATGAAGAGACTGAAACAGGAACAAGAAAGAGGCAGTAAAGATCCTTGTAAACCCACAGAGAAAAGCCCAGGGATCAAGCGGGGGGAGTCTTTATTTGAAGATGCTATTGAAAGCTTTCCTCAGAATGTTTTGGAGAATAGACCAAGCTATTTAAGAACTGTTTCCCAGACTTCTGAAATAGATGTATTCCATGATGCCTTAGATACAGTCCAGGGTCAAAAGGTATGGTCAACTCCATTTATACTATTTAAGAGATAAAAATTTTATACAATTCATATTAGTTTAAAAAACAAGTATGGAAATTTCTTTGATCATAAATTTTTTTATATGTACATCTAATTTCAAAAACTGATTTTCTTCTTGTTTATCAATTGTTGGTCCTTATTTTGTTGAGATTTAAGCTTACTTCATCTGGCACATGTTCGATTAGTTAATTTTAAATATCATGAATCAAACCATCTTGAAAAAAAAAATAGTTAAACATTACAAATTTCTAAAACTTTTTTGAAAACCTGTTTTGTGATTATTTATTTAAAATTTAAATAATTATATTTCTTTTGAATACAATTACGTTTCAGATTTTTCATATTACTCTGAATATTTTAAATATAAACCCACAGTTTCAAAAAGAAAATGAGACTCCTGCTTCTGCCAAACGCTTACCAAACAATACTTATGAAGATGCTTGGGATTTGAAGAATAGCTTGCTGGAACAAAGAATACGGTTAGATTTTCTTTTGTATGTCCTGCGTGGCTTAAGAATTTTCAAATTAAATTGTCTTTAAAAAAAAAATTTAATGACTTAATTCAGTGGCAGCTGCTAGCAAAGAGGATTAGCCTGCACCTGTGGTGTCTCAAGACACTTGTCAGGATATTTTTGGTTATTTAAAAAAAAAAATTTGTGTGCAAAACTCACCTGGTAATAATTTGGATTTTAAAAGTAAAGTGGTTTTATTTATATTCTAGAGACACTAAATTTTATCCATTTCACTTAACTATGTTTAATTCTCTTAGACATAATTAGTAAATCATTACTCATAAAAAAAATAAAACTAAAACCATTTAAATCACAGTGTGTATTAACTTGTTTCTTAACCCTTTAAGTGCTGAGCTGTTTTACAATGAATACATACAAAATGGAATTACAATTCTGATGTTTAGAGGCTAAACTACCACACGCGTTTTAGGGGTTAAGGAATTCGATCATTTGTTTGACAGTATTTCCTATTATTTAATTTTTCTGACTTTAAATTTGGTAACAGACAAATGCAAATTCAAGCTACAGCTGCTTATGAAGAACCTTGGGATGCCAACAAACAGCATCAACTTCTACAAGCCAAACTTCAAGAGGAAGAGAAAAAGGTGGATCAGGAGAGATCTCCAAGACATAAATCTATTACAGATGTTTGTGATTCTCCTTTGGATGGTGGCAACAGCGAATCAAAAACTATTATTGCCAGAGGAAGTATGTATACATACACATCATAATACATATGAGTCTGAATTTGATTGATATTAGGATATTTCCTCCATTATATGAAAAATTGACAAAATTATTCTAATGATTGCATGTCTATGATATGCCATAAATGTGCAGCTTCTTGAAGATTACATATGACATAAAAAATGTATAATGGCTCCTGAGAGATGATAATAATGTGGAGCTTTCAGAAAGGCTGAGAAGAATGTTTGGTTGTATAATATTGTATTGAATCTTTGGGAGGGGGCATCCTAATGATGGTTTATGGTAAAGATGAACAATGTTTATTACATGTGATTAAGTTGTGAGATGTTGACAATGAACATAAATGTCAGTCCTGGTTTTCAATTCTTCTAATTCTTGCCTGTAGGATTCACTGTCACCGCCTCTGTCTGCACTTTCCTATAAGGTTCTCAGACTGTGTCATTCTCTAACTTTCTGGATGTCACAAACCAACAGGAATGTCCTCCACTCCCTTGAATGACTCTTCCAGTTTCCCTAACCTACTTCTTGACCCGACAATCCAGACAGAGAACCTATGCTGCTTCTCACCTTGCTGAACTGTCCACTGGCTATGCTCCTTTTGTACTCCAGGCAGATCTAAGTTCTTCTTTTCTACTTTGGCAGAAATCCAGTCTTTCCTTTTCTCATGCAAACATCCCAATCATATTAAGTGATCATATAGCATGCTGGTGCACTGCCTGTGCAAGGCAGAGCTAAAATGATACAAAAGAGTGTCTCTTTGTATATGCTAAATGAGGAGACATGCATTATCACATCAACATTATGGATCTAGTCATTGTAATCTTTCTAATGATTGAATTTTGTCTATTCATGTTGTCTCATAGAGTATCATAGTATGGATGAGTCCAAAATCAAATCAAAGGGCAGAGGATGTAATGTAGGTCAGCAAATCAATCCCTTGATTCCCTTAGCAAATCAAAAGTAAGTTTTTATTCTCTCTGTGTCTAAATTATGTTACACAATAAATTGATACAATTTATCCAGATGTCAATAATTACTTCTTTGTGTTTGGCAGTTGGTATCATGGCAACATAAGTCGAGACGATGCTGAAAAAATGCTGCGTGTCTGTAAAGATGGGAGTTACATTGTTCGGGTCAGCTCAGATAGGAAGTCATTTTCATTATCTATTAAGTAAGTTATAAGTTTGTGCCATTTAATAAAGTATAAGTAATTTTTACAAAGCTTATATCAACTCATTTTGTCTGTCTGTATGGTAAAAAGTTTGTGCATGTTACTTCTACGATACCCAATTTCAGATTAGGCTCAAGTTTTGCACATTATTTCTTTTACCTGAAAACACAAAAATCAATTAAAAAAAACAACAATTAGTTAATTAACTATTGGTAATTATTTATTTTGTTTGGTATCTTGAACAAGGGAAAGAAATTGTGCTTGACAGATGTGGTGGTATAAGTTGAAGAATTCTATCCTTGAGGACTCTTGAGCCCTTAGTAAACATTTTCTTTTATGCATTTAAAAAACGATAGTGTAAATATTCACCAAGATACCTCCTTCTTCCCTCCCACCTTTCACAACTGGTCCAGACAAGTGATAGAATCATAGCGCATTTAGAAAGTGATAGGATCATAGCGCATTGAGAAAGTGATAGGATCATAGCGCATTGAGAAAGTGATAGGATTATAGCGCATTGAGAAAGTGATAGGATCTTAGCGCATTGAGAAAGTGATAGGATCATAGCGCATTGAGAAAGTGATAGGATCATAGCGCATTGAGAAAGTGATAGGATCATAGCGCATTGAGAAAGTGATAGGATCATGGCACATTGAGAAAGTGATAGGATCATAGCGCATTGAGAAAGTGATAGGATCATAGCGCATTGAGAAAGTGATAGGATCATAGCGCATTGAGAAAGCTAAAAACCAAACAAAAACAATTGGCACAAATATTTCTAATCATACAGATTTATTATGTCTAGGTCAATCATACATATAATTGATATAATATATAAGCTTTGTTGTTTTGTTTTAAGTATGTTTTATGTTTTTCTTTTTTAAAGTTACATTTCTAGTGCATTTTTTAAGCAATTTTTTTTTTTTATTTTATCATGAGAACTTCATACTAACTTTGATTGGCTTCTAAAATGCAGCAGTCTCAGTGAGATATTTTCAAGAATGGCAGAATATTTAAGTTGTTTACTATTCACAAACTGGAATAAATAAAATATTGACTTTTTGAAGGTGGTTTATTTGGCTAGTGAAGAGCTGTGTTTTTGTTTTATACAAGACTTTAGTATCAATACTATCCTCAGTTTTATTTTGATAAAGTTTATATCATCTCACTCTGTCTGTCTGGTACAAATTTTGTACTTTTTATTTTTCCCACTTCCCATGCTTTGATCAAGTTGAAACTTTGCACAATTACTCATTGTTCCTAAAAAGACATGAATCAATAGAAAAATTGAGCCACTGATTTTATAAATTAGTTGTAATTAATTCATTTTGTTTTATCTAGAGACAGGACTAGCTAAGGAGAGATAAGCATTATGTAGAGAATTAGCTCATCGCCTAAAAATTTGAACCTAAAATTGCATAACTATAAACCATCTATTATCTTAAACACCTTTCTGGCTTAGTGGAAAGCATTCTAAAAGCATGAAATTGCGCTAAACAAAAACAACAGTAAAAATATTTCTAATTTGCACAAATTTATTATTGTAGTTTGTTATTCTAGATCTATTACAAATATTAAATACATGATTGAGTTGAAATAATTGATATAATTACACTAACATAAGCTTTGTTTTTACAAAAACATTTTCTTTGTTTTTCCATGAAGGAGTCCAAAGCAGTATATTCATGTCCAGATTGAACAAGTAGTAGCTGAAGATGGAAGCATCTGTTATATACTGGGCAAAAACAGCAAAACCTTCCACACTATCCCAGAAATGATTGATTACTACACCAATCACAGAGTGCCTTTAAAAGGCACAGAGCACATCACACTCTTACACCCTGTTGAATGCAAGTGGTCTTAACAGTAGAGATCTAAATAAATCTTGGGCACTAATATCTAGCATTTGTTACAGAAATGTTTGTTCATTTTTGGACACTCAAAATCAGCCAATGACTGATCTTAGAAGTTCGTTTATTTTTTTTCGCACTTTAAATTTATACTTTTTTTCTTTGAATTGGAGATACTAAAAAACCAAATTCATAACTCAAGTTTGCTTACACAATAATGTCTCACATATTATAGAGTATGTTCTCTTCTGGTACAAGCTGGTACTGAAACATCTTTACTATTGTTTTTGTATTGCACTAATGTATCAAGTAAGATGCAAAAACACCAAAACTTTTTTTCTTTAATTCTCACTCTGAAATCATTTCCAATATCTCTGGCTAAGTCAAGTTCATTTTTTTTTAATTGCATGCATATATGTCAGTGTTATGCACTTTGTGCTGAAAATTGTCTATGAACTGTTTGTTTCCTTCTTTGCTTCTTCCTCTAGATCTAAATGTTGTGTTCAGTTTCTGTACAAATATTTTCATGGAAGACACACTAATTGCATTTCAAAATAGATGTTGACTAAATGATGGATTTTTTCTTTTCATTACGACATCTGTTGTTTTTTTTTTAATTTGTCTGTTAATCAATAATGATTTGCAATGTCTTTTAACACTCAAGTTGTACAAATATTTTCATGGAAGATGGACAACTTGCATTTCAAAAATAGATCTAAATGTTGGCTAATTGATGGACTTTTTTTTTTCATCATGACATCTTTTTTTTTTTATTTGTTTGTTAATCAATAATGATCTGCTATGTCTTTTAACACTCAAGTTGTACTTATAAGTGTGAAAGTTGAGAGTTCTGTCAATACCTATAGGTTCAAAGAACAAGTACTGTTAAGTCCACCTATTCTTAAAGCAAACACTAGGTAAAGAATGTCATATGGCCAGCACAACTTCTTTTACTTTTTCCCTTATTATTGTTAGTTTATTCAAGCTGAACAAGAGTGTATTAACTCTTTCTCTCCTAACTGACGATACCAGCATTGATTCCACTAGAATGTGGTAAATAATTACAGAGAGAAAGAGTTAAAGTGCCTGCCCTGTCAAACTTGTGAGCCGCAGTTGAACAGCCAAGTACTCTCTGCCTCCTCACCTGTACATCTCAAGTGTTTAATAGTAAACTTTTATAAGTGCTGCTGATTGTACCCAATTGTAAATGTTACACTAAAGGTTAAATAGGCTTGTGAGATTGATTAGATGAAAAATAATAGATTAAAATGTAGATCTAGTTCAATCAATCAAAACAACCACAAAATAGTCAAATACTGTATTATATTATTAAAAAATTATTTGTTATACTTATACAAGTTTGATTTTTTTACATTTATGATTCAATAAAATGTTTTTTTTGTTTTTAAATTCCTATTTGTAATCAAAGAACACAATTTTAAATAATGTTGAAAGGTACCTGTTGATTTTTATTTTAAACTTTTTACATTTCAAGTACCAGTTCTTATTTTAAACATTTCAAAACTACATTAATTTTAAGGAATGTCAAATGTCAAGGTACTTCAAAAAAAAAAAAACTGTCATTCATACATAGCTTTGTTGGTACTCTCTAAACTAGCTAAAGCTGTAGAATATTTATTCAGTCAATTTATTCAAGTTCATATTTCTACAATACATAAAAAAGAGTTATAACTATATATATAATACAATATTTAAGAGATTATAAAGTATTTAATGCAAGTAGTGTTCAAATGATATTGGTTGTTAAATTTAAAGCTTGTTGTTAGGGGGAAAAATCAATTTAAGAGTATGGTTTCTTCCAGAATAATTTTTTAAAATACTCTACCAGCATTTATTAAAACATTATTTATTCCATTTTCATATGTGTCATTGGTGTAAATATTTTTGTTTCAAGGTGGTACTTCTTGTTATATATATGCAAACATTGAGGTTTATGAAACATGTCTTAGTCATCTTCATAGCAACTTCATTGTTATTTTAATTACAGTTATCAACTATCTTCAAGCCTTATTTGTGCACTCATGATGAATAATAAATGTAAACAACCATTACAAAAATTGATAACAAATGATGCTTTATGTTTGTAATAGCTGTTTGATATGCTGAAAAAAATTAATTTGTTATAATTTGCATTTCTATCTTATGTTGATTCTTTAGAATGCTTTTTTTTCTTAATAAAAGTAAATTTTGTTTAAAAATTGAACTCAGAAATGTTTATTACTTTGAGTAGCTGTTGACAAGACTAAATTGCAACTACCAGTAGAGTAAAAACATCTTTTAAAGGTTAAGGTTACTTACACTAAATTGTGTAGCAAAATAATGAATATCAGTCACAATAGTCCTGTTCTGTGTATTGGCACATTTCACATAAAAGTTTTAGTAGGTTGCTATTTCATACACGCCAACAACAATAGGAAATGAAAAGGTGAACACAAGTAAATGATTGGTTAGAAGTATGTGTTGTTTTTTTTTGCTTAAATGTCTTTAAAATTTATGAGAGCTGTTCAAGTTTCATACAGAAAATATGGCAAGATATTAAGTGTTACAAGGCAAAACAGGAAAGTGTTACGAATATACATCACAAGAAAATGCTGCCACTCAAATATATGACAAGTCAATGACATATGCAAGGTATAAATCACTATAAAAACATTTTAAATATGAGTTTAAAACTAAGACATGTATAATGATAAATGTAACCATAACACAAAATGCCTATTTGTAAAAAAAAACAGGCTTTCTGTCTATGAAGTAAATATCTTCTTTAAAAAAAAAAAGAAAAGTGTACAAAATACATGACACACATATGAGGCTGTACAATATTAGGCCTACATAAAAAAATAAAATAAATATAAAGCACACTATAAAAGAGAAAACAGAGATACATTTCTTTTTTTTTTTTTAAATTTATTGTGATTTTTTTTCTGGTCTCAAGGGCCTACTAGTGATAGGTGTTGACAGCTCCACAGTGTAAGATCGTCCAAAATGTTCATCATCTAGTCTGCACCACAATGCAAAAAGCTGTGGGATAACAAGGAAAGCAATGTTGATACCCCAAAAATAGGGAGCAATGGTTCCACTTAGAGGCGGGTGTAGATTAGCAGCTGTTCGATGGTGTAGAGAACCAGCAATGTAGCTGAATTGAGCCTGTGTAGATACATAAAGCACTGATGTCAAATCTGTTTACAAACATTTCAGAGACACTTATTTACAATGATACATCTTATCTTTAGTAAAAAAAAATGTAAGGACAAAGATGAAAAAAAGTTTTTCTAGACTGGATCTCAAGGCTCACATGAGAAACAGATGAACTCAACCTATAAAAGAGAAGTTTGAGAGCTCAAGTAGGTTGAATTATGAAGGTTTTAAATACTTAATAGTGGTTGCAATTAGAAAAGCACAAACCTGAGCGGCAGCTCCTGCATGTATCAATGACCAGTCAGCCATCCAATGTTGACCAGGATGCAACAAACCATAAATAGCAAATAAATAGTAGATCACATAGATATACTGGTATGTTAATGCCTGCAAAGAGTTCAACATAAAAGATAGATCACTTTTAAACATTTCTCTAATCTATTGTTTAAGATTTTTAAAATTTTAAATGCATGTGTGTAATAAATACAGTATTAATGTTTGTTTGATTTATCTGTAAAGGTTTCATATTGCATTTAGTAAATAAACCTTTACCTTTATCCCTAAAAATTATTGTGCATGCAGGTTTTTTTCAGAAAATTTATTTAGAATAGATTGAATATGTAATAATAATAATAATAATAATTTTATTTATAAAGCGCTGTTAACAAACAAATTGTAGGCTCAAGGCGCTGTTATAACATTACAAAAACAAACACAAGAGCTAATATGACAAACTAATCTAAAAAAGTTTTAAACAGGTAGGTTTTAATGTTCTTCTTGAAAGTTGAGTAGCTTGTTGTCTGAGATCAATGGGGAGTGAGTTCTAAACCTTTGGTCTGTGCACTAAAAAAGCCAGTAGATTGTAGCTTTTGAGGGAGAAACGTGGCACCACTAGAAGCATTGAATCCATTGAGTGCAGGGCTCTCTGAGGGACATATGGAGTGATCAGTTTGCAAAGGTATAGAGGCATTTCATTGTTATATATATACACTGATGACAAAGTGTGGCCACCTTGTAGTAGATTTTTTGCTTTCACAGGAAGCCAATGGAGCGTGCGCAAGAGCATAGTAGCAGAATCTCGTCTTGTTTTTCTAAGGACTATTCGAGCTGCATTGTTCTGTATCTGTTGCAGCTTGGCTATTTTTTCATCGAGTATACCTGCTAGCACGGCGTTGCAGTAGTCAAGGCGGGAGAGTATGAATGCCACAGTTAGCTTTTTTGTTTACTCCTTTGTCAGATATGGTCGGATCTGGCCTAATCAGCGCAGCTGCAGATAAAGACCCTTGCAGAGCTGACTTATGTGTGGGTCGAAAGATAGTGTTGAGTCAAAGAAAACTCCAAGATTCCGCACTACATGGACATAAGGAAGCTGGCAGTTTGTGATAAAAAGAGAATCTGTGCTTTCAACTTTTGAGACGTTGTTCTGAGTGCCAATCTTAATTATTTCTGTCTTATCTTCGTTCATCTTGAGCTTATTTTCAACCATCCAATTGCTCACCCTTGCAACAGTACCACTGATTTTCTCTGCCAGATGTGACACCTCTGAAGGAACTGAGGAATCGTATAACTGTGAGTCATCGGCAAAGAAGTGGTATAGGATGCCGGTTGGCCGTATGACACCGCTAAGTGGGTATGTATACATAGTAAACAATACTGGGCCTAGAACTGATCCTTGGGGTACTCCGTACTTCAATAGTAAGCTTGTTGATTCTTTCCCGTTGACAACGACACTTTGGGTACGTTCAGTCAGGTAAAATCCAAGCCACATTAAGATGATTCCTGCTAAACCAAAAATGGCTGAGAATCTGGCCATCATAATTTCATGGTCTAGCGTATCAAAGGCTGGGGACAAGTCCAGCATGGAAAGTATTGATGTGTGGCCTATGTCGAAATTGTGAAGTATGTCGTTTAGTACCCTGATCACTGATGTCTCTGTGATACAGCACTTTCTATATGCAGATTGAAATTCTTCCAAGAGACGGTACTGTTCAAGATGAGAAAGAATTTGCGCTAACAGGATGCACTCCAGAAGCTTTGACAGGAAGAGAAGATTTGATACCAGGCGATAGTTTTTTAGACATTTCGGGTCAAGACTGAATTTCTTTAATAAGGGCCTGACAAGTGCATGCTTAAATTGCTGTGGTACAATGCCTTAAGTCAGTGAAGAGTTCACAATGTTAGTAATTGTAGGTACAAGCTCATCTAAACATTCAAGGAGCAATGCAGTTGGAATTGAATCAAGGTCACATGATTTCATTGGCATTTTAAAAATAATACTCTTGACATAATCTTCTGAGACACGCTGAAACTCACTAAAAGGAGAATTTTTAAAGATTGGAGAGTGGTCAAGATGTGTTGAGAGGGATGGCATGTCATTTCTGATCTGCTCAATCTTGCCAATGAAGAATCTATTGAAGGAATCAGGGAGCTCCGATAATGGGATAGTTGAAGGCAAACATTCGTTATTTGCTCCCCCTAACATTTCAGCAGTGATCCTAGCTCCTTTGAAGAATCAGATGTTTCGATTTTTGTCGAATGTGACTACCTTTTGGGTCTCTAATCATGAGGTTCACCTTGTTTTTTTTCTTTGATGCAGATTTGTCGATGTATCATCAGACCTGTCTTTTTCAACAAGTAATTAGTTATGTCAGATATCAATTTAGGAAAATTCTTCTTTTCTTATCTTATATAATACAGACGTTACTTCAAAAAAGAAATTATGACATAAACATTAAAATACCTGAAATTTAGGAAAATTGGATGGATCTGTGAGGTAGGGTTCATACAGTTTCAAATAATCTGTCATAAATTTTGGACTTGCACCAAGAATAGCCTGTAGGAATCATTTACATTTTTATTTTTTCAATGAAAAAAATACTTGCAACATATAAATAATTTTTTGATAATAATTCTATCTTTTAAAAAAAAAATGTTTAATTGATGTTCATTACCAATCCACGGAATACAGCCACTATAGTAGCCAGTAAGAAGAATATGATGAAAAAAAAATCAACTGGACGTTTCCAAATAGGAGAAAACTGAAATAGAGGAAATATTGAATATAAAGATTTAAATATGTTGAATTTTAACCTAACATTATGGCTACCCTTTTATTTTTCATCATTTTGTGAGTAAACAAAAAACATTAATCACTTGAATACAATATAATTTACCTTCAAAAATGTTCTAGCTTGTGATGGACTGTTGTGAAAATAGTAGAAAAGAACTCCAATGGCTAACAATAAATGTATAATGTTGCCAAAGGTGGATGTCCTAATAGCATTGGAACCTAAAAATATATTAGAAAATGTATAGTAAGCTCATTTTTTTAAAACAATTTTTTAAATGTACATGATGCGAATGCTTAGCACAAAAATAATTTTTAACCATTTTTAAAGGGGAAATATTGGAGGGGCTTACTGGACTTAAAAAAATAAGGAAACGTTTTTTTAAGTACAAAAATTTAGGAAGAGTCGACTATTTCATGTGGCTATGCAGAAAAAAAGAGCTGAGACAATTTTAAAAACAATAAAGACACAAGATTTTTACAGTAAAATATATGCAAATGAACTTACAAACACACTAACAAGCCAGCTAGAAGAAAATTGGTTCAATCCATATTTCATAATATATTTCCCCTTGTCCCAACTCCCGCTCCCCCAAAAAAAACCTCCAAGATTAACCAACCAACCTAAGTACATTCCATAAATCAAAACAGCTCAAAAGATCCAACTATTAACATTGCAGAAAGAGGAGTATAGCCCTGTGGAATCACAGTAAACTATTTAGTCAGACAAGCTCAATATGCTCCTCTCATTCCTAGACTCTAAAGCTATCATTAAAAATCTGTTTTTAAATAGTATGAAAAACCAAACAGAGCCCAACAGAAAATGATGCCTCTTCACATTGTGAAGTAAACATACCAGCCACTATTTTTAGACCCAGGATAGGATATTGCAGGTTGCTAAAACACCAGTACTGAATGGGACTAACTAACAATCCAGATGTTCTGTGAGGAACTCCACATTGAATAAATCCTACAAAAGTGTTTAATTTGGCTACAAGGAAGAAAATTTAATTTGTTAAAATAAATGGCTAAAACCTTAATTAATTAGTTATTAATTTTACTCATCTGACAAGTGTAATATACTAAGTCAATTCATAACCTTAGAAACAAGGCTTTATTTCAATAAAACACGACTGATAGACACAATAACACAGTACAGACTGGTCACGATTCACAGACTACGATAATGCGAACACGATTACAAATACTAGCACGATTACATGCACGGGTAACACACAAGTTCATTTAACGATCACTCCATTCACCCCTCCTTTATTTCTTTCTGGGTCTTAGGTTATAACCATGCGTATGAAGGGAAGGATCCGGAGGTATCTCTGGCGTAGACTTTTCTCCTTGCAAGTCGTAACTGTCCTGTACGGGACTCGAGTCAATATTGGCCTCTGGCATTGGGTGGCTCCCCTGTGAGTCACTGATGACTTCTGGCTGGTTGTACATCATTGGGGTGGGATTCTGTGAATTACTGATAGTTTCAGGCACGTAGCGACTCCCTGGTGAGAGATCCAAAGAGTCACCGACCTCTTGAGGCAGAATACCGTTCTCTGGTTCGAAATAGTCGTTCGTGGAACTTTCCTTCGGCGCCAGGTGCCTAAGCGACACTGTCTCCTCCCGGCCATTTGGAAATCGTATATGGGCGTACTGTGGGTTGCAGCTAATAAGTTCAACCTCTTGTACCAATGGGTCAAATTTTGAAGATCTTACAGGTGATTTTAGTAATACTTTGCCTGGGTTCTGTAGCCAAGTAGGCAAGGATGTTCCCGTTGGCGATCTTCTATTGAATTTGAAGATCCGTTCGTGTGGAGTTTCATTAGTAGAAGTACACAGTAATGATCGAATGGAGTGAAGTGCCTGGGGCAACACAGATTCCCACTGTGATAGTTCCAACTTCCCTGAGTCCAATGCTAATAAAATAGCCTGCCACAATGTTTTATTCAGCTTTTCTATTTGCCCATTTCCTTTTGCGTTATAGGGCGTTGTCCTGCTAGTGGCTATGCCCTTAGAATGTAGATATTCTGTAGTTTCTGTGGACATAAATGATGTGCCACGATCAGAGTGGATGTAACTGGGTGTTCCAAAGAGGAAAAATAACTGGTCGAAGCACTTTATTACTGTCTTAGATGTCATATCAGGACAGGGAAAAGCGAATGGAAACCGCGAATATTCGTCAATCATTGTTAACAAGTACTTGTTGCGAGTAGCTGATGGCAAAGGACCTTTAAAGTCAACACTTATTCTTTCAAACGGCTGTGTGGCCTTGATGAGCGTACCTGCAAATTCCTTATAGAATTGCGGTTTAATTCTATTGCAGGTTCTGCATTGTTGAATGGTCTGCCTGACCTCTTCAACCGAGAAGGGTAAGTTCTTTGACCTGACATAATGTAGAAGTCTAGTGACACCTGGATGACACAGGTAGTCATGGTACGTCTTCAGGCTACTTTGTTTCGTCATGGTTGAACAGTGCCCTCTAGACAAGGTGTCTGCTGCTGTGTTGGCGTTCCCAGGTCTAAACTGTATATCAAACTTGAAGCTTGCTAGTTCCAATTTCCACCTTTGTATCTTATCGTTTTTAATTTTCTTGTCATGAGTGTCTTTAAATATGTATGAAATAGACCGCTGGTCCGTAATAAGGGTAAAATGATTGCCACACAAATAATGCTTCCATTTGCGTATAGCTTCAATTATTGCAGTTGCTTCTTTCTCTATGGCAGATTGATGCCTTTCACTAGCTGAAAGAGTTCTAGAGAAGAATGCAATAGGTCTTCCATCCTGATTTAAAGTGGCAGCTACTGCGATGTCAGAAGCGTCAGTTTCCACAATTAGAGGATGGTCATACTTTATGGTGAAAATTGCTGCTTTCTGCAATTCTTCTTTCAAGTCTTCCAATGCTGTTTTTACTTCTGTAGGTACAGGAAAAATTAGATTTTTCATTATAGGATACATTTTGTCGGAGAAATTTGGTATCCAGTGAGCATAATATGCCAAAAGTCCTACAATCCTTTTCTGAGACTTCAGATCTTTTGGAGGTGGCAAATCTCGCAGAGCTTGAAATCTATCAGGGTCCGGCTTCAAATGCCCTTTTGATATTTCATATCCAAGCAGCTTTACCTTCTTAGTAGCAAATACACTTTTACTTTCGTTGAAAGTTATTCCGTATTCCAGAGCTACCTTCTGAAAATGCAACAGATTTTTGTTATGGGAGTCTACATCTTTACCACATATTGTTACATTGTCGACATAGGCAAACGTGTCAGACAACTTTTCTTTTTCTATAATAGTGTCTATGGTTTTCTGGAAGCAAGCTACACCGTTAGTGACCCCAAAGGGTATTCTGCAAAACTGGTAGAGTTTACCACAAGCTTCGAAGGCTGTGTATTTCTTTTCGCTCTGTTGGATAGGTATTTGGTGATAAGCACTCTCCAGATCCAATGTGCTAAAGATTTCATACCTGGAAATTTTCTCCACCATTTCATCCACTCTAGGCATGGGGTAAGCGTCCAGGTAAGTAAATCTATTTATAGTTTGGCTATAATCAACGACCATTCGCTTTTTGTGCCTCTCATTGGTCGTGACAAGGACTTGAGCTCTCCAAGGTGATTTGGAAGGTTCAATGATACCGTTTCGTATCAATTTCTCAACTTCAGCTCTAATAAATTGTGTGTCTTGGAAGGAGTAACGACGAGATTTAGTAGCAATAGGTCTGCAATCATGGGATAAATTTGCAAACAATTGTGGTGCCTCTACCTTAACAGCCTTGAGCGAGCAAACATGAAATGCAGGTCGACCACCGTTGAATGGAATTATCAGTTCTTTGTGTAATGTGAGGAAATCTAACCCAAGAACTACATCAGTGCAAAGTTCATCTAGTAACGAAAGTTTGAATTGATTGTAAACTTCCCCTTTGTATTTTAGCGATGCAAACATGTGGCCTCTTGTGACGCTTGACAGTTGAGATGACGCCATAGAAATTTTGTGCTTTGAACGTGTCACTGACCAATCGTACTCTCTTGGTATGTTTGAAGAAATGTAGCTTTCTCTGCTACCTGTATCAATTAGGGCTTTTAGGCTCATGCCATTTACAGAGATGTGTACTGTTGATTTAGTTAAACCAGGTACAGACGAAGTAGCAATTAGTGATGTTAAATGTGTAGAGTCCTTAATGCAGCTACAATCTTTACAAGATTGTCTTTTAATCTCGTGGCTAGGAGATGTTTTGACTTTTGTTTTGGTTATAGGAGTGTTGCGAGACCTGCAAACCTTCGAAAAATGTCCATTTTTCCCGCACGAATGACACATGCAGTCTTTGGCAGGGCATTTCGCTCTGAGATGCCGACTACCTCCGCAAAAGAAACATTTAGTATTCACTGTTGCGATTGTTTCTGAGTCCACCATTTCTTCGGTTGAGATTGCCGATGACGAAAGAGATGACTCAACCAATTGAGAAGGATTGCTAAACGAACTGGATTCTTTTTGGGCCATGTCGAGTGTCTTGGCAATATCTAAAGCCATTTTCAAGTCAAGGGATCTTTTCTCAAGTAGCCTCTGTCTAATTACACTCGAACGCATGCCGCTAACAAAGGCATCACGAATGGCGTCCTCTTCATTTTTGTCAGCACTGACAGCTCGGAACTGACAATCTCTGGCCATCACTCTCAGCTTGTGTACAAATTGATCAAGACTTTGATCGACTTCTTGTTTGCAAGTTGCAAGCAAATGTCTGGCCAATGTTTCATTAGGGGCCTTCACAAATAAATTCTCAAGAATAGATTTTGCTTCTGAGTATTTAGAACAGGTAGAAATATACTGATATAAGGATGGAGACACAAAGTTGCATAGCAGGTCAAACTGTTCGCTTTCACTAGCCCCTACCTTCGTTGCGAATCTGTCAAAACAAGAAATCCAATGTTTCCATGTAACTGAAGCATTAGTTGAACTAGGATCAGCATCCAGTCTATTGGGACGCAAAAACTTGTCCATTTAAGAATGGTTTTATTGAAATAAATTGTAATATACTAAGTCAATTCATAACCTTAGAAACAAGGCTTTATTTCAATAAAACACGACTGATAGACACAATAACACAGTACAGACTGGTCACGATTCACAGACTACGATAATGCGAACACGATTACAAATACTAGCACGATTACAAGCACGGGTAACACACAAGTTCATTTAACGATCACTCCATATAATATAATAAGAGAAAAAAATTCATTAAAGTAAGCAAAAAAGAAGCTTGGGGTGGTGGGGTGGAAATGCACGAGCTTCCATATTTACTATTTCTATGTCTAAAAGCTTGTAATTAGACAAGCATCTTACTGGGTAGAGAAAAATGGCAGAAACTGGGATTTGGAAACATTACCATTATTTTAGCAATCTCAAAGCATAGCTCGCAAAATGCCAGAGATGTTACAATAGCACTGGAGTACAATTCGGAACAAGATATGAAGATATCATTCCTATCAATAGTAAATCTAATTGTAAACACAAGTCAAATTACCAATCAGATAAACAGGTAGAAGAACAATCATGTTGTTTAGTAAAGAGCCAGCCCAATACAAACTGACCTCACGATGACTATACCTGCAATATGCATAGAGAGAATTGGTCAGTTAATCAAATGATTACAAATGTAACTTAAAGATTATTTGTAAGTGTTTATCAGTTTTATTGATACATTTTAAAATATAAAATTTTAAAAACCATTCCCCAACCATTAGGGTGAGTAGGAAGCGAACAAATGACACCAGCCATTGCTCTGTTCCATCTATTCCTAAATCTCCCTTTGAAAATGAATTGTTATACATTTCTAAAAACAATTGCACAAGGTACAAGAGAAAAAAGAAAGAGACCTGTTAGTCTCAATAGGTTTAAATTGTTTAAAAAAAGATAGGTAGCTGAACGCTGTATCATCATTATTGTTAAGAAAGAAATAATCTATTTATTAATAAATGCATTTTAAGCTGAATGGTTGTACATTTGGCACAAAGTTAAAATATTGCACACTAAATGATTTGTTGCTTTTTCTGTATTCATTATAATATCTTGCTTAACAGTTTGAAATCTGATGTCAATGGTTTCTGTCTCTTTGTATAAATCACAGTATCTATTCTTTGTGTTTACCTTTGAGTGTATAGGTATATGGCCAGAAGACAAAGCAGGAAGTGAACAATGCCATTCCAATACAAAGAAACAGTGCCATGAGCTGTCTTCAGATAAGGATCAATCTGTGTCCAATTGGTGGACTGTAATTGAAAATAACCATCTACTTCAAGGATATTGCCAAGTCCGCTCACAGCATCAAAACAGAAGATGCTGAAAACTGTGAAAGTAAATGATATATATTACAATATATTAAAGGTGGAATCATATATGTACAATATTTTAAAATTTAAAGTGTATACTTTAATTACATATTATAGGCCCTATTTATTAATTATATTATTAAGTCTTATTAATTGTGTTCCTAATTAAGTAAGTTCTCTTTTATATATCTAGATTCCATGACACACAAGGTGTTTTATTGTTAATCCATTTTTTTTATGTAGACCTATATTATGCTTTACCACTTTGGGTATCACATGGTAAACCAAGTAGAAAAAGACAGATATAAGGGATTTTTTTTTTGAAGATTTGATCAGGATGAGGAGAGAAATGTTAATACTGCACACCAATCAAATTTTCAGAAGCTGTACTAGGCTTTATTGTCTCTATCTGATGAAGGCCTAATTTTACAACAAATATCTGTGCTTCTTTTGGGATTTTAAAAGAAAAAAAACTAATTTTTATCTCTGCTAAAAACCTGGTCTAGAAACTAGAACTAGATTCTATGAGTAAACAAAGTAAAGTGAAAAAATAAACAGGACAAAATAAAAATAGAAAAGCTTTTTTTTTTTAATTATTATTATTTAATAGTTTACATTTCAACACTTGCATTCATCCCCTAGTTCAAAGTTAGAACTAATAACTAAGTACAAGAGATTAGTCTTCCAGCTAATATGAAGATCAAGATCTGAAGTAGAATCTAAATCTAGAGTCTCTAGTCTCTAGATATCTAATGACTATGTAGAATGTAGGCAGGTAGGCTGACCATCTGAATCTGTTAAGTTGTCTTCAGTCACACATTTGTAACAATTTGTTGTTTTCGTTTAAATATAGGCTACTGACATAGTCTAGAGTCTAGACTTAGACTCTTCTAGATTATGATTATAAAGTAACGTCTGTATTTTATAAGATAAGATTATAATCTATTTATATCTAGATCTGTCTCTATTTCTATGGTTTACTAGACTATCTAGATCTATATAATCTATGTTTAAGGATTAAGGGTCTATTTGATGTTTCCATCTGTGGCATTTAAATTAATTTAGCTGAATGAAACATAGTCATAGTCATAATCTCTGCATGGCTACATTTTTTTAGCTGACCTTCCTAATCTAAGCTAGGGAGATCAGCACTTTACGACTTAAGTGACTTTACTAGACTATATTTAAAAAAAAATGAACTATGAAAAGTAGGTCATGCACGCCGTCTGTGTTTAGATTCCTAACGAGTGACCCATCTCTTGGTCTCGCCAGCGAAGTTTTATAGTCCAGTGTTATTTGTAAACAAGTAACTAAATACGTCATCAAAAACTATGTATATAGACATTATAGATGTAGATCTAGATCTATATCTACTAGTCTAGATATCATATTCTTTTAAATCACCACTAGACATAAAACTTACCGTACATAACTGGGTCAATGTTTCTGTAGTATCGTCTAAACAACAAAAATGTTCCCACAAATGCTGCCAAGATGCAGCTTGTAGCGGCGATAAAAACATTGCGTTCATTCTTCATACAACTCAACTGGCTGAGTGCAAACAGCAGCGGCCACGAAGTGAGTGACAGTATGACAACACCAATTGTTATCAGCTTGGTCATCCTCGAGTTTTTGAAACAAGAAAAAAAAAAAAACTGCCAACGCCAGATCAAAACAACGAAAGTAGGCCTTGCGATACCGTTAAGCGCGTTGTCATTTAAATTTGAAACACTGCACTCCCACACACACACTCACTCTCTCACACTGACGGTGTGCCAGGGAATAAGAAGGATAACCGTGTTACGTTTACCTGACACTACCTCTCTCTTTCACGTTCTAAGCCCTAAACAAAATATAAGATTTTTTGTTGGCTACACCCTTAGCGTTGTTGTTTTTTTTTTATAATTTTTGTCTGCATACATTTAGACTAGGCTATTACAATAGAATTTGAAATCAGGGATGGATTTATGTAGAATCAATAAGTTCACCGCCAACCTACTTCTAATGGCTCCAATATAAATAGCTTTAGTTTACTAAATTATTGTCATCCATTCTGTAATATAAATCTGGGTCCGGTTTTATTTTTAATGTGCAGGTCACATAGTGTTGATATCAGTGTATATATTTTTAATGACCTTGGCGAGGCACCGCTAACATCGATATATTGCCTTTTCGAGAACGAGTGTGAGACGATCTGTGGAGGTGTACACGCATGGCTCATGTTCAGTGCTGTGTGTGGAAAACTAATTTGGACTGGTCACAGATCGATATGGTCTGCTGGGTAGACGTGACTAAGCCACTGGCATCAGTGGCTAAAGAGCTGTAGGCACACAATAAGAGTTGACCTGTAGACAGGGTTGGCCTTAACAATTGTGGGGCCCTATGCGAAAAGGATTGCGCGGGACCCAGTCTGGGTAGGGTTAAGGACAAGAAAATAAATTCGTCTTTAAATTTTATTCTTTCTTTACTAAGTAAAAATCATGATCAAATTTACTGTGGCGAAGTCATTCAGTATATTATCAAAATTCTGTTTCCTACATAGATAGATCACGCTAGGGTTAGGGTTAGGGTGAGTTGTTGACCTAAGTAATTCTTGATTAGTTTGAAGCGCAAGAAGCTTCTTTCATCAGATGCTACAGTTACGGGCATTATTAAAAATATTCTGAATGCAACAAGTAGTTTGGGAAAACAGTGTCTCTTTCATTAGTGGATAGATAAGTTAAAATTTATACCGGGGTTTTTGGAGGAATTTTGTAGAATATGATCTATATATTTTCAGGAGATTTCAATTCGTTCAGGAGCTCCTGGGAAAACAGAAGGCCGTGGGAATCCAGTTATAAGTTGCAATGCTTTAATTTAATAATTTACACCTACAATTAGCGCGGGGCCATTGAAAGTGCGGGGCCCACTGCGGCCGCATAGGTTGGCCCTGCTTGTAGAAATTGTTTACCCGTGGCTCAAGTGGTTGTTTAAGAAGCTTGCTAGTGTTGTTTTTTTCTCACTTCTAGATCAGTGGCGTAGCTAGTGTGAGGGAGGAGGGGGGAATTCGAAAATCCCCCCGGGACCCACTTGAGAGGGCCCCCAAATGAGTGTGTTTTACATAAAAAATTAAATATTACGCAAAATGCAGGGGCCCCCAAAGAGGTCAAGCCCCCCGGGCCCCAAATGATGGAAAATTCCTAGCTACGCCCCTGTTCTAGATCTAGTCTACGCCCTTCTCGGCCTGCACAAAAATTCAAGGGTGACAGAATAGTAGCCCGGCTACGCTCTACTCACATGTATGTCCTATTTCTTTTATCTGAAACGTTGAGTTGACTTTTCTTATAACACATACACTCCGTGCTTCATGTGTACATCAACCTTATCTTATACATTACAGACGTTACATATGTTATAGGTAGGGCCTATAGGCCTATGTATTGACTAAGGCAAAGTAGCGGTCACTTTACATCTGTCAGTCACGTCTCATGTATATTATTTAACAGAGAAAAAAAGAACAACAAATTAAAGCTTACTACAATGTACACTACGTACCATAAGTGAAATAATGAACCGAGACCGGAGGTCCGCACTAAGATTAACGGTGTGGTCCAGCCCAGCCTCATACACTGAGGACGCTTAAGACTTGCATCGATAAACTAATCTCGAAATACGGCAAAACTTTTTATAATTAAATAAATAATAACAACTGTGATTATAACAAAACAAAACAAGGTTACAAAGACAGTTTGTGTGGAAACACAAACTCAGAATCGGCCCCCGAAGTGGTCCACCCAGGCAGGTAAAAAGGCAGGTTTCAATATTTTCAGAAAGAATATCAGAATGAAAATTTATCAAAGGCAAATGACAGAAGAATGGAGAAAGAAGGTTGACAGACTTGTGTGGTGCCCCAACGGTCCAGCAGAGAGGAGTTTGATGATGATGATGATGATCTAATTGTTTTTTAAAGAGTCAAAAAAAAAATTTCCGTACAAAAAAAATCAAAAAAATCCTTGAGTTCCATGCCAGCAGCATAGCGCTGCAGTTCACGCGATAATATGAAAAAACTTCTTCCCAAACTCCATTTGAGTGAGGGCTTGAGAGGCTTAAATTCTCTCTTGCAAAAGCCCTGGACAGAAACCCTGCTGTCTTGCGTAGTGCATATATGTCACCATACAGGTCGAGAATTTTTGGTTTCCCAGACCTGTCGAGGCGGAGATCAGCAAGTCTGGGACAAACAGAATATGAGGCACGGTTTCCTCTTCTTCCCCGCAGCGGAGGCACCGTGAATCGAAATTTGGCCATAGCTTTGAGAAATATGAGCCAACAGGTCAGTGGCCTGTCCTGCACTGTGCTATAATGGCTTGCTCAGGGCGCCTCATGCGCTCCCAGACTCCACGGGCTTTTTGGGACTTCTCCCGGTACCCATAACACTTTTCCATTTCTGTTTTTTAATTATAGAAACAGCATGATGAAAACTTACAGCCTGTTCAGTGGGTGGAATTTGCCCTCTCTGTTGGGCCAAGGAGTCTGCAATTGTGTTGCCAGTCACATCTGTGCGACTCGGTACCCACTGCACTTGTAATTTTTTTTTAAACAAAAAATCTAAAACCGTTTGCATAATTGTGCTTATAAATGTGGTAAATAGCCATCTCCCTTACTAAATAGCCTCCCGTGTTTGTTACTATTAATAAAGTCTAAAATATCATGATTTTGGATTTTCAATATCTTTTCTAGTTTACGAGGTCTAAATGGGA
This sequence comes from Biomphalaria glabrata, assembly GCF_947242115.1. Taxonomy (NCBI): domain Eukaryota; kingdom Metazoa; phylum Mollusca; class Gastropoda; family Planorbidae; genus Biomphalaria; species Biomphalaria glabrata. Next base: position 31,432,757 of record NC_074711.1, on the reverse strand, counting down.
CGGACGGACAAACAGACCACACAAAACTATTAGTGTCTATTTCGGGGGCCGCTAAAAAAAACTCAGCTCCCATATTATAAAACGATGCAATTTGCAAACATTTACATTACTGTAATATATATTTATTAAATTATCTCCCTTCAAGTACAAGTTTATAACTTTTCTCTTGGTTATCTCTCTAGTATATTTTGCTCTTTCTCTCTCATAAATACAGTGAGCTGCTCATACATGGTCATTTATTAAATAATGTTTCAAGTGCTGAAGGCTGTAAATGTATAAAAAAAAAAAAAAAAAAAAAAGCTACCCACAAAAGTGGTAATCTGGTTAACTATTGGGGCATCATAAGTGTTTTTTAGCCCATTCGGCAACACAAGAATGTTATAAATTTTAAAAATATAATAAATAAATAAAGTATCGTCTTTAATTTAGAAAATTAATGAAGAGTGCAGTAATTCACATAACCAAGCAAGCCCAGATGCAAACTGTCACAACTATTGCAGACAAAGCTATTGTCCACAGAGGATTTACTTCTTTGCGTTGTCTGCACCTGTAAGGCTTCTGAGACCTGTTTTCTCTTAATGAGGCATCTAGGGCTCCTCTAATGATTTTATCTAAGGTATCTTCACTCCATAAAGGGCATACGCTGGCAAGACTACCTCACAAATAACCATGCTCTGCTAGAGGCTAGTTCGAACAGTATGAAAGCACTGCTTACCATTTGACAACTCTGCTGGGTCAGACACCTTTCCTGTAACCTTTTTGAGGGAGCTTTAAGTATTTTTTTTTAATTATTCGAAGTGGCAACACAGCCCATGGAGGGCCCTGACCTGCTTTTAGATTTTGTAACAATATTTGTTAGCCTTGTGCATAACCATCTGGGGGCTGCCCCTATCAGCTCTCTGAATAGCTGCCTTTATTTTTGGGTAAGGTGCCATGGTCTTTGTGGATCCCAACACTTCCTGCAAAGGCAGCAAGTGTGATTTTGGTCCACCCCAGGCATTTTATTTCCCCGATACCCACAATATCTGAAAAGCATTACCCCATCCACCACTTGGTGAGGTGCTCGATGGGAGATAAAAAAAAAACAACCTCCACCAAGAGAGCTTAAAGATAACGCTAACGAGGTGTTCCCAAAAGCAATATTAAGATAGAGTCAGGTATCAAAGCTGCTGGCAATAGATGGCACCTGAAAAAGACAGCTGAAACAGGACGAAACTTATATACTTATAACTAAATTATACATCGCAGCACTATAGGGTCCAGGTATAATTCAACTTTGTTAATATTCTATGTGCTCTCCTTGACCAGACTTGCTTTTCGAGTCTGCCAATTGTGGATTTACTGATATCATCTAGATTTGGATTATTTCACCATATTTAATACACCATTTTCCTAATTAAAAATATTGTACCTAATACTATCCAGTATTTTAATACGTATGCATCATCCATTGCTTCAGCACTTATTTCTATTTATATTTGTCAGCTTATGTGCACCTCTCTATTGTTTCAGCTGGAAGCTCAAACCTAATGAAGTATTCAGGTCTTCTTAAGAGTAAATGCTGTAAACAAAATAGCTGGATGTAAACTATCAGTTTGTCTGACTAAAAGTTTATGGCTGAGAAGGAGCTCTTCAATACTCTGAAGCGAAAAAATCTAGGAAGTTCAAACACACTAATGGACTATTCATTAGCTGACTAATAATACACTATTTGGTTGTGCAGACATTTAAAGCACCTCACAATGCATGTGAAGGGTTAAATAAATATTATTGATATTTGAAGAACTTTTTGAATGAAAAGGAAGTTCAATAACATCTGTTTTAAAGACAAAATAAAGATCAAAAGTTATATATAAATACAAAAAAAAAAAAGACCTTTTTCAAAGAAAGCATGGCAAATAAAGTTAAAAAAAAAAGAACACTTTTGAAATAAGGAAAAGATCATTGAAGGCTAAAAGTAAAAATGCTGTTAATTTGTGCATTACAATGTAATTTGAATGATGTATTTTAATGTATATCTTCTTCTTATATAATACAGACGTTACATCAAAAAAGAAGATGATTATGTCCTACGCATCATGCATTTAGTCATGCATATAAACCAATGACTTAAATTCTGCCAAGCCACTGGTTTTCCTGGCTAGCTCAGGCAACCCATTCCATGCTCTAATAGCACTAGGGAAGAAGGAGTATTTGTACAAATTTGTCCTAGCATATGGGACGAGGAATGTGCCTTTATCTTTGTGTCTTTCAGAGTATTTTATTAAATTTTGTTTTTGTATTTGAAGATTATGGTTCAGTGTTTTATGTATAATTGCTACTGTACTTTTGAGTCTTCTGTCCTGAAGGCTTTCTAAATTTAGTGATTTTACTAAAGGTGTTACTCTAGTCAAATGTGATTATTCATTTTTTATGAATCTGTCTGCTCTATTTTATGTCTGTTCCAGTTTCTTAATGTTTTCTTGAGTTGAGGGGTCCCAAATGGAGGATGCATATTCTATTATTGGCCTAACCAAGGTTAAATAACATTTTAGTTTTATGTTCTTATTTGATTTATAGAAATTTCTTTTAATAAACCCTAATGCTTTGTTTGATTTTTTTATAGTTTCATCAATATGTGGATTCCATGACAGTTTTTCATTTATTATAACACCTTGGTATTTTGCGTTTTTAGTCTGTGTTACTGGTTTGCCACAAATAAGATAAGTGGAATTGATTTGTTTTAGTTTTTTTGTTACTCTTAACAACTGACATTATATAATATATATATATCATATATATATGACAGTATAAAACTGATATATGACAGATACACTGTCTGCCACCCACTGGATCTAGGATGACTCATTTGTGAGATAACATGTAGATACACAGCACATAATGTTGAGAAATTCAACAAGTCATTTTAAACCTTCCTACAGCAGAGTGTGTAAGAAAATGTATTATTGCCATTTCTGAATAAACATCAGGTAACAAAAACTGATAAAAAATATTCATTCTTAAATTAACAACAACAAATTATGATTTGCAAATGGAGAAATATGGAAAGCAAAGATGTAAAATTAAATACATATTTCAATTGAAAACTACTAGTTTACAAATTACATTATCTTACACATAAATATAAAATATTTGTATGGAATAATATATGTTTATCCAACATTATATATATAAATAATATACAAAATTTCTAATACAGTTATATGGTATCTAAAAAGAGTATAACAGTATAATAAATATAATGATAATTATTGTTTTTTTGTTAGTTAAAGTTAGACATAATAAAGGTTTTGTAGCAAAATCAACTGGATTCAGAGAAAATAATAACAAATCAATTTTTGGCGTAACAGAAGTGAAATAGTATATGAATATGTCTAATCATCTAAAAAAATTTATTTCTCTTTTTTAAGAGAGTTTAATTTCTTGGAATCATTCTCAGTTTTGACCAAACTGACGCAGCCATACATGTGTTCATTACGCTTGCACCACAACATGAAGAAGTGAGGAACCAGAACCAAAGCTAAGTTAATGGTCCAGAATACTAACCCTGGAAATCCTGAGATTGGTGATCTTAATGATGCTGGAGTCCTGTGATGTATTGATCCAACAATGTAAGAAAACTGTCCCTTAAAAAAGAACATAAAAATAATTTTTTAGTATTTTTTCTTTTAAGATTACTGTAAAAATTAAATAACTTTATTAAAAACCAATTAGTAAATTATATAAAAAAAAAAAGAAAACAAGCAAATGTGGGGCTGAGAAGCCAAATCTGCTTGGCTACCCAATAAGGGGGCTCAAATTCCAACTCGAGCAGAGTTGTGCTCGCTGAGCACCGAAAGGCAGCATGGAAACCTCCCAGATTTCCCGTCCCTCCACAAAAAAGATTGGACCATAGCGCAACGAGCATGCTATAAGCATAAAAGATGAACTATAAAACAGCAATTAAAAAAACAAAGAAAACAAAAACAATAGCTACGAAGGCGTTAGGATGGTATAGGAAGTAATCAACAGTTTTTTTAAATTTCGTATAAGAAGAGCTCATCACAAGCTGTTCAGAAAAAGAACACAAGCAGAATGTGTATAGCTTTATTAATTTCATTTTTTGTGTGTGTGACAATTGTTAAAACAAATGTTGCAATACTTAAATATATAAGGGCTACCTAGGAAATTCAGTAGTTTTAAAGCTTGATTTTATTCTAAAGGTATTTTTTTTAACTATAAATATTGTTCTACTTTTTAAAGATTTTATTGTTCATAATAAGATCTATAATAATATTTTTTTTATTGTTTATATTCAGAGTTACCTTTCTTTGCTTCTGACAAAAATGGTAGCTTTTTAAACTTGAAATCAAAGCTAATATGTTAATAAGAAATTAGTTTTGTAAGAGTAATGGTTGAATATGGCCTAATACAAATATTTATGCGGATGATATGGTCAATCATAACAATCACTGAAAGAAACAAAATAAAAATGCTAAAGAAAAAAAAAATCAGATCTTTTTAACTTTTAAAAAAAGGTAGCATATATTTGATAAAATTATAATAAATGTCTAATGTCAAGAATTACACCAAAGAAATCCTTCACAAACATATACAGAGAAATGGAATTTTTAGAGAAACTATCTAATAAATGATAAATATTCCTCCATTTGGAGAAGGTGAAAAAATTAACACATGTATTGGATTTTGCCTACAGATATGTCATAAGAGCCAATCTATTTGTCAAAGATCAGAATAAAGGAAAATGCCAGAAAGCTTAGCACATTATAAATTAATTGATAGCAGCATGAATACAACAACAGATATCAGGAAACGAAGAATTTTCCTCAAGACAAAAGATGCAGAGAGGTGAATAGCTATAGGAAGTCACTATGCCACATATTCTTCTGATTTCTAGAAAGATAATCAATCAAGCTATGAAACTCAATTCAAACTAAACTATGATCTCAGGAAGCTTAACTACTTATCACAAACATTTTAAGTTTAAAGCTGATGATGCCTGAGATTTACTATTTATAACTTTTATAGAAATATAAAATTCATTACTTGTGCTGAAGCTCCAGCATGAATAATTGACCAGTCAGTCATCCAATTTTGTCCTGGATAAAGTAATGCATAGACAGCACTCAAGTAGTATATCAGAAAGAAATATCCATAGGCAAGCATCTAAAAGAAAAATAGTGAAATTCTTAAGTATAGTTAATTATAATGTAGATACTTGAATAAATTACAATTTATTAGCAACATCTAATCAAAAAATCTAAGCAGAATTTAAATCATCATACAAACTCAGTTTTACCTGAAATCTAGGAAAATTTGATTCATCCAATAAATAGGGCTCATAAATTTTAGTGTAATCTTTCATTAATTCTGCATTACCATTCAAAACAGCCTGAAAACAAAGAAAAATATATAAATGAATCCACTTTGAATGTGTGTAAAATAAAACACTATTTATCAAGAGGCTACATCCCACTCAAGAGGGAACTGACATAGCACTACATTCTGATTTATAAGGAATAGTTTCAGAAATGAGTAACAGAAACATAAGCCATGCCAGCTCAATTTCGATAAAAATATAATTCAATTATTTAGAAACAGGGGCGTAACTAGGGATTTGGGGGCCCGGGGGGATTGACCTCTTTGGGGGCCACTTGCATTTTGACATTCGACATATGACATGGGATAATGTACGCAAAAATATATATGCCCCAAATCAAATTGGTTCAGTATATCAGTAAACTAAACAAAAAGTAATCAAGACTCTTTTAATGAATAATACCTTTGTTTATAAGTTAAATAATGCACAAGTGACAAATTTAAATTGATATCGCTTCACGTCGTGCATTCTGTGCAGCAAAGACATCTATAACATCAACTACATCAATAATTTCTAGTATTTGCAACTTCACTGACATTAAAGCCATGATAAGCCTTTCTTGTGTCATTGTGCTCCTGAGATAGCTTTTGATGAACTTGAGCTTTGAGAATGATCTCTCACATGACGTAATAGAAGTGGCCTGAGTTAGCAGTATTTGGAGGAGGTTGCAAAGTTTGAGCACACGTAATTACCATATGAAGCCTGTTTCCTCAATATGTCTATTGGTGATTGTATTACTGGTTTGTTGATGAAAAGTGCTCGTGCATCAATGACATCATTGAAAAAGCGATTTGCCATTTATTTCATCATACAAACAGGAAAAGTAGCACAGTTTGTCATAAGCGGGTCTTCATCTAAAAGGTGACTTGGTTCAAGAAGAAACCCAAAGGTATCCATTTTCTTTCCAGCCTTTGAAATCTGCCATTCATCTCCATATGAAATCTGTCCAGCACTTCTGTCACAACGTTTGAATTGCAGTTCTATTGACAGTCCTACATTAGAACTCAACTTCCAATCAAGTCTTTTTTTTTCTTCTGGTTGTTTTGATTACAAGGAATCCATAGTATTCACTACCTTCTTTTGCTTTTTCGATGGATTGGGTTTTTGTCAGATTCTCATCATTTTGCAGAAAGCATGAAAGGGTACTAATTTCTTTAGCAGCTTCCCGTATATGCAGTCCAGACTTTTGTAGTTTTTTCTGAACTATATTAATTGGGCGCAAGAGGTTTGACCAGAATTCAAGATAGACAAAAAATTCTTAATTTTCCACTGCATGAAGAAGATTCTGTGCTATTATTATATGGTATTATGTCATTGTTGGTTGTTTGTGTTTTGTGCGCAAGCAAAAGGATTCAGAGCATACAAAAGTGGGAAAGATCCATATCTCGTTATGCTCGAGTATAGAAATACTCCGATAAGTGGACTGTCGTATTCACCATCACAACTGCTGACGAGTAGAAGACTCAGGGAATCATTCCAACTGATCCCAAACTATTGAAACCATCGGTAGTTGAAAATGCAGAGACATTACTCAACGAATGACAGATGAAAAGCAAAGTGAAATACAATGCAAAAGCAAGACTACCTAAAGATTATTCTGTCGGAGAGTTCGTCTAGGTCAAACATGGCAGAAAGCAGTTGTCATTAAAAAAACATTCAGCCTCCAGATCTTACATCATAAAGACAAACGATGGAAAAACATACAGAAGAAATCAACGCTTTTTGAATAAGAGTTTCGATGAAGACATCTCTGGGTACTATGATACCGATGGAGACAATGAACTGCAAACTGTTGGAACAAACGAAACAGACAGTTATACACCAACGTCTAGAGAACTTGTGCCAGTCAAGACAACAAAAAGTGCACGAATTGTTAAAGTTCCTAGTAGACAGGGCCGGCCTTAGGCCACTGCAGCCTATGCGGTCGCAGTGGGCCCCGCGCTAATTCTAAGTGTACATTATTAAATGAAACCATTATAATGTATATAAAATAACAGGGTTTTCGCGACCCCCTGATTTTTCAGGGCCTCCAGGAAATCTCTTGAAAAGGCAAAATATACGATAAAGTCCTGAACTTTTTTTGAACTTATTCAAATCTCCTGAAGAATAGACGAAATTGACATTTTGGGTGCCTATAAATAAAAAGTGGCATTGCGAGATTTCATTTGATAAAAATTTATTGCAAAGACGAAAATAGGCCTATTTTCTAATTAAAAAAAAATAATTTTGACATTATGCTCATCCCTACCCAGACTAGGCCTCGCGCGATCCGTTTCGCATAGGGCCCCGCAAATGCTAGGGCCGGCCCTGCTAGTAGATATTACTCTTAAGAACTTTAAAAGGAAGGGTGTGATAATAACTTCAATAGGAAGGATGTGCTAATATTATATGATATTACGTCATTGTTTGTTGTTTATGTTTTGTGCGAAAGAAAAAGGATTAGATGGAAATAAAAATAGAGTTTCCATTGGATTGAGGACAGATGAATAGAGGGGTAATAACTCGAGTGTGAAGTTTAATTCTTAAATATAGACGCCAAACCCGAATAATGGACTATTCTAGCATTATTAAGAATAACTTTTGGATCTGTCATACTCGATTCTGTAAAGTTTGCTTCAAGGTTAATTAGTGTAGCCATAGAATACTCGCCATTTAGATCTATTATTAGTAAAGGTAACAAGATACCTAGAATTCGCTGTATATCATGCAGTTTTATTCGTGGCAACAACGTTTAAAATGTAAAACAAACCTTTAAAAAAACTTTGACCTCTGTGGGAAAAAATATTTTTAAAATGTCAACAAAGTGAACGTACTGATAGACCTAGATCTAGGTTTGGTCTTTGTGATAAATTTAATCCATAAATGTTGAAAAAAAAAAGACACCTGTTGACACTATTTGTCAATCAAATATATTAATTTATGTATTTACAAATAAATTTCAGACACCCATTTGGGGGCCCACCCTAGGTGGGGGATCGGGGGGATTTTAAAATTCTCCCCCCCTCCCCTCCTTAGTTACGCCACTGTTTAGAAACCTAGATAACATTTATAAAAAAAAAAAAACTTGTTGACTTGTACAGTCTGCTTCACTGTGTCACACAATTAATATTTTATTACAATACTCACAAGTGCTCTAAATATAGATATCGAGATGGCACCAATGAAATAAATGAGGAATAGGAAGTCAACAGGTCTATGCCAGATTGAATTAAACTGTAAGTTAAAAAGAAAAGAATACAAGTTAATATGGAGCAAGAAAATGTTGTTTTTACTTACTTTTACAAAATTAGTCTTTCATAAAAAAATGTTTTCAAAGGAATGTTGACTTGCCTTACGTATAGGTGTTTTCTGAGAATGTCTTTCATGAATGAACTTAAATCCAGCAAAAAGAGGCAACAGTATATAAGGAGTATTCAACAGAATAGAAAGCTTGAATGGATGTTTTCCTAATACAAATATTTTGTCAAAATTAGTAATATAATTTAATAATAATAAAATTAATAAATACATTTTCTTTCTTACATAATGGGTAATCACTTACATTATGCAACCCCCAGCCTACACTAAATGAATTTATCCTACTCATATTATGCATTTATCCATATGTATATTGATCTTAAAATATTAATTATTAGTGATTTTAACTGATGCATATATTATCTCAAAATTACCTGCTACACCGCCAGGTAATAATACAACCATACTATTAAGAATTGAGCCTACCCAATACAATCCAACATCTCGATAGCTGCGCCTGTAAATATAAACTTGCTTTTTATATTTACTCAACAAAGTTTAAATTATCTGTATAACAAATCAATCACCTGTATTCACATATATATAGATATTTAAAGCTATAAACAGTCATGAGTCACTATCAGTTTTGTTCTGTACATTTAGTTGTAATTAATGTTAAGTAAATAAGATGACCTTATGAATTTTGTTTCCATTTCATTGAAAATGTAAACACATAGGTAATTTAGAATAACTTCATCATATTACTTATATGAACAAATGTTTCTTTTACATCACAAATAAACATGCTTTCCTCTATTTCAAGAACTTCTTTCTTAGTTTGTTTTATATGTTTTGGATGTTCCTTCAGATTTGAAGATAATTACTTTCTAGCTCAAACCGCCCAAAGAATGACAGAGGATGGCAGTGGGCAGGATTGAAACCTACGACCAGCGCAACCACTGAACGACAGGCTAGAGCATATAAGACATGACATCTTAATTGACCAGTTGGTTTACAACAGCAAAACCATCAAATCTCTTAAGCTTTGAAGATGTATAAATATACCTAAAATAAGTGAGTGGAGTGGAAGAATAGCAGTATGAAAACATCAACATAAACAAGAAAAGCCATTACATGATGTTGTGAAAACAAATTGTTATTTAGCGTATCTCAGTCCTCGTAGATACAACAATGCAATATGTTAAACTTCTGAGCAACTTCTCATAAAATAAAAAAAAGAAATTTGTTTGCACATGTTATATATGTACATGTGTGTGACATTAATCAATACAAACTATGACACAAACTATTACACAAACTTCCTGACCTCCACTAATTAAGACAATTAAAAATCAATTTAATCGATGTAAACCTTAACAAAGGAAATATTATCTTCGTCCAGTGCCTGAGCTACCTAGTTAATGGAAAATTATCAACATGATTTGATAGAAAGTACACTTTCTCATAATCATGATAATTTAACAACTTATGAGCTTATGGATACCAATTTAGATAAACTTTGCATGAGTATTTAAATAATTGTACAAATATTTATCTAGCCTAACCTTTTCAAATTTGACTTGAGTCATGTAAAGAGCAAATGACATTTCAAAATATCCTTACATAATTCATATGTTTTTGTATTGTAAGTTGTTAATGTGGTATACAACTTTTTAAAGGACAATATGTTTATTCTGATTCAACAAGTCATAAAAATGCATTAAAATTGTTGAAATGCGAATCTGTAGGTTGATGTGTGCCCTTTTAATAAACTCATATTCGCGTAACTTGTAATCTTAGACTTGTATGCTTATGGATGCAAATCAATCATACAAAACTTAAGGGGACACAAGAGAGAACTGAAATATAGATAGATATATATATCATATTATATCAAATATTACACACACATAAAAAATTTATGTAAATTTTAAAAAAATCTTACTTTTGACAAAAAAGTATTATCATAGCTAAGCCAAGGCCATATTGAACAGTGCCATCCCAGTAGTTAATCAGTGTGCCGTGAGCAGTAAAAAGGTATGGTTCACCCTCAATAAAGTAAAAGCCAATGAAATTAGAAATGTATCCATCTAGTTCTAATCCTATTCCAAGATCTATCATGCATGACCAGCAGAATACTGAAACAGCTAAATGGAATGGAAACCAGCAAGCAAATAAAAATTATAATACAATGATTTATTCATGTTGTAAACAAAATTATTTCCATTTTCAATAGTCAAGTCATGAGGGAACATTACTTATGAAATAAAGGTACCAGAATGCCACCCACAGGTCTCTAAGGTGAGTAGCTCAGAACAAACAATGTATATATATATATATATATATATATATATATATGTTGATCTCAGACAGACAATATGCATCACTACATTCAAGAAGAACATTAAGACCTATCTGTTCAAAACTTTTAAAAATTAGTTTGTCATTTTAGATATCTTGATTATGTTTGTAATTATCATAGTGCCTTGTGCCTACATCATGTTTGTTAACAGTGCTCTATAAATTAATTTTTTATTATTATTATATTTAAATCAATATGATCTAATATAGACTACAACTGAATCCAAAAAATGCAAATAACATTTTGTTTTCATGATATATTTTTCTCATCTAACATATTGCAACAATATCTTTATAAATATTTTTTATATGTGGTGTTTTGAAAATAATGCCCACAATTATTAATATTTGTTCCATCTTTATTAAAGTTGTTAGTATTAAGTCAGTTATTCAATTTTAAAACACCCTATTTTGCTTACTCTGATTAATAAGTCAAACATAAAAAAAAGACTAATCAAACATTTATTAAATATGCACTTAAATTTCCTATGAATGATTATAGGCATTCTGTTAATAAGAAGCACTGACCTATATGATTAATATCTATTTGAATTTATGATTTTAAAAAAAACATATTTCAATATTTTTACTTGCAAGGAGCAAACTGTTGACCAGCCAGCTGACATTCTGAAATGGTTAGAGTTCCTCCAGCTTCAAATATTTTCTTTTAAGCAGCTTAATCAAATTGTATCTTTTAGATGTGTAAAAGATGGCTCCACAGCACATTAAACTTTGCAACTTTCATATTTTGATGCAGATCTTGATGTATTTATTTGTTTTTCTTTAATTTTTGGATTAATTGTGCTATGAGTGTAAGTCATTGTTTGAATTTTTTTTTTCTTCCTACACAGTGTAGAACTATGAGTCAACATGATATAGTTTGAATCCCATACACCATATTAGTCAGTTACAGGTCACATCTGAATTATTTCTATTCCTTCATAGCAAACTGAAATACTACTTACATACAAAGAGTAAAAAAGACAACTGATCTAACATGTGTTTATTAGCTATAAAGATGTGCCTTGAGTTTGATTTTTTTTAAACTATGCTTTAAAAAAAAAAATGTTATGAATATTCCTTCACCTCACAATCAATTAGTCACATATTTTTAATCATAATTTAAGGCCAATTGTCAAAGCCCCCTTTGCACTTTGAGTTTGATTTTTTTTAAACTACCAGTGGTATGATTTAAAACATTTTTTTTTAAATATCAATATTCCTTCACCTCACCACTAATTAAAACTATTTTTGATAAATACGGCCATGAGTTGGCCCCTAATTTTTATAATTTTTATCGGTCATAATTAAAGGCCCACTATCAAAGCCTCACTCCCCCACCCCCCCCCCTTAGATTTCTAATTAACACTAACATTCTATCAAGCATTTTTTATCTATTAAGAATGTCAGAAAAGAAAACTGGATATTATACTAGTACTGGTAAATTACATTATATAGATCAAAGAGATCATTAATCTAGACCTCCATTTGCAACTCCTAACATAATAAAACAAAGATATATATATATATATATATATATATATATATATATATATATATATATATATATATATATATATATATATATATATATATATATTATAGTAATATATATATATAGTGCTTTTTCTGTGACGGTACATACCGTTACTGTGTACTGGCACCTTTTTCAATGTGGGGAAAAATTATTACTTTTCTTGTATTTTAACATTTTATTATTAATTTATAAATAGTTAAAAGTTAGGCAATCCATCACTGAGTACAGGCACCTATTTTTTTTTACAAAAAAAGCACTGTATATATGTATAATAATTAATATTGTTACGAATCTCACTATCCAGGCTCTCTGCAAACTGCACCATACACCACCAACTTAAAGAACTTGACAAGTCAGGGCTCCAAAATAACGTAAAGGTTTAATGTCCATAAATAACAGCCAATACTGTACAATTGGCAGCACGTAGAACAGTACAAATAGCTCTGCGATAACAAATATTTCTCCGATAACACCGTTCCGACGTATCAAGTCTTGCACTGGCCTCTCCGTCTCGTTCCGGGCTTGCACTGGGTTCAACAGTTCAGGACTGACTTCACACACTTGGGCTCGTTGTGTCGGACTCGATCACAGACCAAGATCAAGACGCCGTTCGTCTCAACTGTACTTGATAGTACTCCGCACTGAACCGTCGTAATGCTCCGTACAGAACCACACCGCTGAACTGTGCTGTAGTCGACCGTGTTCTGAACTCTTGTCGTGAACCTCCTTTCTGAACCGTTTTGACTGCGTCACTTTCTTATATAGGGTCCCTACTGGCCTTCTCGAACCGGACAGAACGCCGCTCGACGTTTCTAGGTGGTCAGATGACTACAACTCTCGTGACGCCCCTGAGCTCTGTTCACGTCGGCGATCCTTCCCGAACTCTCTTGTTGACACTCGTCTCGGCCGATCGTCGTAACTCGTCACGGTTGACCGCTCGTCTAGCGCTGGCCTGGGGCGATTTGCGTCGGCTGACTACACACACACCACTACCCCCATTTGTGCCACCACCAGGTTTATAACAATATAAATCTAAACATTGATTGTAACTTACAATTTGAGGTACATAGATTTGATAGATCTATGTAGGTACATGTATGTGTTCCCTACAGAAATCAACACTATTTGGCAACTTTATGAAACATAGATCATATAGATCTAGATGAATTGTAGATCATTAGATGAATTGTAAACCTAGTTTTAAAGTTTTCTTTTGACTTTTGTCTTGATTTTTTTTTCAGTCTTCATTTGTAAGTCACGACACTAGTATTGTAGACCTAGACATCTAGATCTAGTAAGGGCTAAGATTCTAGATTACAATTTTTATTTATATAAATAATAGTTACACTATTGACTAATAATTAGATAAACTTAATGAAAATAAATATAACATTCATGATTCATTATTTTTTCATTCTTAATTGTCATGTATACTTAATAATTAAGTTAATATATATATAATATAGATCTAGAGCAGTGATTCCCAAAGTGGTCCTTATAGACCCCCAGGGGTCTACGAGGACTTCCAAGGGGTCTACGGAGGTGAAAAAATTAATTGGGGGTCTATGACCTGTAAATGGGGGTCTACGATAGTGGATCTCATTTAAGCATGTCTAAACTTTAAATTTCTTTTTCTATTAATGATTTGTACCTTAGTTAATCCTTTGAATTTTAGCCTTGTTAGTCTAATGATTTTATTTTTACAATTTTACCATCCTATTTTAATTAGCTTAATTTTGTCTGTATGAAAGTACCTAATCTTGTACATGACCGAGTCTGAAAAGAATTGTAGAAAGTCCATTGGTTATTAGAACTTTGGCTTCATTTTGTCCTTGTGAAACAAGCAAATGCATTTGTGCTTTTTATGCAATAAAGTTTAAAGTTATGTCGCTATGAAACCATTAAATCTGGAACATCATTTGAGGCAACGCCAACATGATATAATAGATAAAGATTTGAAATGTTTGATTGAACATCACAAAAGAGATGAGTTTTGTGAACATTTTACAATACTTTACTTTATCAAACTCTAGAAAACTGCACACTATAGGTAAAAAATAGACTTTGCCAGCCTTGAAGAGGTTTTGCAACCTGTTTTACACAATCCTATATCCAGTGCTTTTTTTGTAAAAAAAAAAAAGTAGGTGCCGGTACTCAGTAGTTGATTGCCTAACTTTGAACTACTAAAAATTAATAATATACGTTAAAATACGACAAAAATAATATTTTTTTCAAAAAGGTGCCGGTATGCCATAGCGGTGTGTACCATCACAAAAAAAAGCCCTGCCTATATCTGATATCATAATAAAAATTCCTCGTTGCTACAATATAGTGATAATATAGTGTGTTATTACTATCATAATTTTCATTTTGTTATGAATCAAGAAATCATAAAGATCTACTTTTTGATCAATGGCTCCATCACACTGAAGTATGATAGTTGTCAAAAGGCTTATGTGTGACTTAAACAGTGTGACAATATTTGAATTCTTGGGTGCTAAAGATCTAATTTTAAAACCAAAAAAATAAGCGGGAAACGGACGAAGTCTATTTAACAGACTTGTTTCATAATTTAATGTGATTAATTTGCTGCTTCAAGGTGATAACCTAAATTTTGTCAAAACGAAGTCATAATCTCAGTGTTTCTTGGGAGGATTAAATTAATGTAGCGTGCATTGGACAGCATGAATTTTTTTTTTGATTTTCCAAATTTAACTTTGTCAAACATTATATAGTTGAGAAGGTATAACGTTAAACCTAAATTGAAGCTCAATATCATGAATATGAAAATTTTATTATCAAACTTTTCCACCAATAGTTTTTTTTTTTTTAATTTATTAGTCAATTCATGTCATGCATATTTTTTTTTTTGCTTCATTTTAATTTGAATATCATCAATGTACAGACATATCTGCAAGAAAAACACATTTGATATTAATGAATTAAAAAAAAAATTCAGGGGGTCTACCGAAAACTGGAAAACATGGCAAGGGGTCTATGAGACAAAAAAGTTTGGGAACCACTGATCTAGAGTCTAGTATAGATTTAGTATAACAATATTGAATATAAATATTATAAGTTTAAAGTTAGATCTAGATTTCTAGAGCCTACTTACTTAACACCACTGGGTCACTTCGTTTGAGGACATTTCTAAAAAGTATGTAAGGCACAAGTGTTGCTAAAGTCAAAGCGATTGTGCCGGCTAGGAAAACTGCCACCTGTTCTTTCATCAAATCCAGTTTGCCAAGAAATATGCCCACAGGCCACGAGGTTTGTGAAAGCATAAAAATGGCAAATGGAATTAAAGTTGAGGCCTTCATTGTGAGCAAAGTCGGCTTAGCGGCTAAGAGTAAAGAGAATAATTTGGGATATTATCAGATCTATGGTTTGTAAGACCCAAAGCCTATGATAATATATAGAGTCAAGAAGATTAGATTAGATATACTAGATCTATTTCTTAGCCTAAGGCTAAGGCTTAGAGTAGACTCTAGATCTAGTTTCTTCCTTATTAACGCCCATACAGAGCGTCCTTAGAAGCTCACTTGTTGCCAACTCTACTTAACTGTAGTTTCTATAAGTTTCGCTATTATTATTTATTTTTAATAATAATTACTTGAAATAACAGAAACATATTTTTTATGATCCTAAATCCTAATTCTAACGTACTATAAGTCATATGATTCAACCTGCTGATTCTGATGCAAAGAATTTAATATATAGTACATAAATTTTTGTTTCATTATGATTATAGAAAATTGGCCCTACATTTATAAAACACTAGTATCTTCCCTTTTTTATTTTGGCTATCATAATCCTTGTTGTTTGTTAATAAATTGTATAGATATATAAATTTTCGGGTCAGCAGATATCTTATTTTCAGATTTTTTTAACCTTCTCAGCTATTGTTTATTTCATTTTTTTTTATTATTTCTTCTTGTTACTTTTTTAACCCCTTTTTTTTGTTGTTGCTTGTGCATGAATGAGAGCACAATGGAATGGGGTGTTAGGAATTTTAAGAGAGTTGGTAGAGAAAGATAGATTACAACAAAAATAATTCAAAAATATAAACTACATTGAGGTCCAAGACTTTATTCATTCTTTAATAAAAATATATTAATCTTAATATTGAAGGCACAAAAATTAACTCGCATATTTTTGTATTATATTATAAATATCCTACCATAATAATAAAAATTCAAAACTAATTCAAATTTTACAATATGCATTATCTTAAAATTTTGCATTTATACTTAAAGTCAATAAAACCAATTAATTCAGATGTAAATAAAAAGCATTTCTAAAGACATAAAAAAAAACTTTAAAAAATTGTTTTTTAATAATTACATTGGCAGAAATCATAAAAATTAAATCAATCTGGAAATTAGCCAAACTACATGAAACATTCAATAAATAACAAATAATTTTTAGCACCATAATAAATAATACTGTTTATCAATGTAAAATATGTATAAATGTAGAACTAAAATTAATATAGGCCTATAAATTACAATGTGAGAAAAATTTTCAAAAGCATTACTACAATTAAAATGATTAGAACTTAGCCAAGAATATTATTGCGCTGTTATAAAATAAAATATTTTAGAAAAAATATTTGATAGAAACTAGTTAAATAGTTAAAATTATAAGAGATGTAAAAACAAATACTTTTCATAATTTAAAAATTACAAATATAAATTCACAATCTCAGCACTTAGCTTCACAATAGTATTTATATATGTTCATACTCAACTGTGCTTCATCTATATTTATTTAACTTTCTTAGGTGAGCCAATTATTTTGTGTTTTTTTTCCTTCCCACGAGACTTGTGACCATACATATCTTCATTCTGTTTGCACCACCACACAAACAGATGAGGAACTATACAAAACATCAAGTTTGTTGTCCAATATATAAAAGCTGGGTACCCTGTGGTAGGTGGCCTCAGTGAGGCTGGAGTTCTATGATGAAATGATGCTGCCATGTAAGAGAACTGACCCTGAAAAAATATATATATTCTAAACCTCAGTGGGAAAAAACAATTGAAACTCAAACTGAAGAAGAAAAATTTTCTAGACCTAACACAAGATTACCTGAGCAGCTGCACCTGCATGAATAATTGACCAATCAGTCATCCAATTTTGCCCTGGATAAAGTAATGCATAGGCAGCACTCAAGTAGTAAACGACATAGAAGTATCCATAGGCAAGCATCTGTGTAATTCATTGAAAGAGAAATTATTTTTGTATGTATTCGTTGAGTCGAAAAAAGTTTTTAAAATATGGACGTTTGTTCATATTTTAGACAATATAAAAGTTAAGATTTAAACTAAAAGTACCTGGAATTTAGGGAAATTGGATACATCTAACAAATATGGCTCATATGTTTTTGTAAATTCCTTCATTAACTCAGCATTACCACCCATTACAACCTGTGAAAATAAATATATTAGTATTGAGACAAAGTTTTTGTGTCCAGTAAATTTAAAATAAAATTAAATACAAAATGTAACCACAGTAACTATATCCTACTTACAAGTCCACGGAAAAGTGAGAAGAGTATAGCTCCAACGAAGTACAGGAAAAAAAGGAAATCAATTGGGCGTTGCCTGATGGAGTTAAACTGATGAAAACAAAAACTACAAGAATTAATTTATTTTTATGATAATAATAATAATATTAGAAAGGTATATATGGACCTATTTATTGGAACAGCATGTTAACATTTAATGCAGCAAAATATTTAAGCTTTAAAGTTAGAATAAAGTGTTCTAGTCAGTTAATATTTATTTTTGAAAAAAGATTTTCTCAGAAAACCAATGTTACATTTACTTTTTAATGCTCAATTTAATTCAGAAATAATATTTAATGTTAACAAGTTATAAAAAAATTAGTATAAATAAAATGCTCAGATAAAAAAAAATTACACGTTAAATTATTTTACCTTGCTTATAGAAGTAGTTTGATTAGGACGTTCATGTAATAGCTTAAATCCAGCAAGCAGTGGCAGAATTATATAGGGAGTATTGAGAAGTATAGAAAGTTTAAATGGATCTTTACCTAGAATTACAAAATTACATAATTTCTATAATTATGATGTTTTGTTTGGTGTAATGCACAAATTGTAAGACAAATTTCCTTATGGATAATAAAGATTATTATTATTATTATATAAAGTAAAGTAAAGTTCCCCTTTCAGACCTTGTGGTCTATAGGGCAGATGATGTAAAGGTCATCTGATTCTGTGGCCTAGGTTGACGTGGGTGTCATGTGGCCAGCACAATGACCAACCACTTTTACTTTTCCCCAACTAATGTCAGGTACCCATTAGAGCTGGGTGGACTAAGAGGCGCCCAAAGATCCCAAAATAAAAAATCCCAGTCTTCATTAGGATTTGAACTCAGGACCCCCGGTTCAGAAGCCAACAGCTTTACCGCTCAGCCACCGCGCCTCCATTATTATTATATAATGCTTAAGAAATTGCACAAATTGTAAGTGTAAATTTTAAATCAAATAAAAAAAAATTGCCCTTAGCAAATCAATATGTTGAGATGATTTAACAAAATAAATGTATATTTAATTGTTTCATAAGGCCCTATTATAAGATCTTCTAGTGCTATGACTTATGGTTTAAATGATAACGCAAGTTTAGAATGAGCATTTCTGCGATACGCTAGTAATGTCAAAGAGCTAAAGTTTTCTTAAGATGAAGAAAGCTCAATATTAGCACCCTAAGAAAACCTTGCAATGCTAGCATGGTGAACAGTTTAGCAAAAACTGGCTTCTATGTGGGACAATTGTAGGTCAATGTCAAAGAATTTCAGTATCTAACAAGCAGCTGTAAGCAGGCTTTGACATTTCCAATACAAAAATCTGTATAGTTTAACTGAATTTTCATTCTCTTAGAAGCCTCCATAATATTTGGATTTAACAATGTAATGTTGTATTGCATGTATTTTTTTAAATTTAAAGCTGAATAACTGCTTTTTTAAAAATCAATTTTCATCATGTTTTTTGTCATATAAAATAATGTAGCAAAAAATTTATAATACCTGTTATGGCTCCTGGCAGAAGTACAATCATACTATTGAGGATGGATCCAACCCAATATAAGGCTATGTCTCGATAACTGCGGCTTTAAATAAAGAGAAGTATACATAAATTTTGGGCTTTTGTTAGTCTTTTTTTTTATAAAACATTTTATATTCTTCTATCATTTTAAGTTACAGAAAAAAAATCTCTAAAATGTGCAAATATTTAAGCTAATGATTTGCTGAATAAAACTTACTTCTGGCAATATAAAACTATGACAGAAAACTGGAGAAGAAAATGAACAATGCCATCCCAATAGCAAACTTGTGCACCATAAGCAGTGTATAAATAAGGCTCACCCTCAATAAAGTAAAATGCCATAAAGTTGGAAATAATGCCATCTATTTCTAGTCCAATGCCAAGGTCAATCATAGTTGACCAGCAAAACACAGACAGCACTGAAAAAGAACAAAAAGACATCTTTTTGGCGTTTTATTCAAATGTAGACCTATAGAGGAACTTATAAATGAAAGAGACTCTAATCTTAGTGAAAGACAGAGTGGACTGGATAGAGATGGTCAACACATCAAGTGGATGCTCAAAGGGTGCAATAGACTAAGGGACAGGTGAAGGGTGAAGACCTAAGAAATATTAGATGTTGTAAGATCATAGAAAAATTAAACGTCTGAATTTTATTTTTAAATAACAGTTAGAAAAAATATTATAGCTCTATTATAACTAAATTCAGGTTTGTGTGACTGAAATGTTGTTTTCTTTTACAAGTTTTGGATGTTCCTTTAGATTGGAAAATGATTATATCCTATAAAACTTTTGCAGAACAGCAGGTGATGATAGCAGGCAAGGTTCCAGCTCATGACATTAGTTGAAGTGCATACCACATGACCATGCATCTAACCCGTTACTCAACTTGATTCAATGTACAACAGACGATGGTTTTAAAATTACAGTATTACAAAATAATATACATCATAAAGATAGAGCTAGACTACTTTTTATTTGCTGAAATGATATTTAATCATTTTAAAGATGTGTATTGATTGCATTTCCAATTCTTTTAAATTGAACATGTACCTCAAAAATCACTACTACAACCAATGCTTTTCCTTGTGCTAATCTAGTTCTTTATGTTATCTAAAGTTTTAAATTAACTATCATTGCTTTTTCCTGGTTGATTGAGACAACTCTTACAAACACAAAGAGAACTTAGAAAGAGTTCTTATATCATAACTTTTCATTTCAACATCTTAATATTGAGTTTTTAATTTCACTCACTGTAGTTTAATATTAATAAGATATTGGTTGTTTGTTTGTTTGTTTTAGGGAAGGGATCATTTTCATTCTCTAATTAGGTTTCCATATCTGCTAATCAACTACTTCTTTGTCAACTAATTCAGTATCTTATTATAATTATTCTAAATGTTGTCAAACTTGACTTGAGATGGCTTAATTTATAAGTTTCAGACATTCCTTCAGAAATAAAGATTGTTACATCCTATCCCAAAACTCCTGTTGAATGTGAAATGATGACAGCAAACAGGGTTCAAACTCAAGAACCATCATGATTACAGTCCAAAGAGCAGAATACAAGGCCAGGCACAAGTGTGTATTACCTTTCAATTTATCATTATAGTTTTCTCACTATGGCTATCATGAAATAAGATGCCCTAATTATAATTAAGCTTTTGAAAAAAGTTACAGGTATCTTAAATATTTAAGTTAAGTATCACATCCCTAACATGACAGTATACTCATGTAAAATAGCAATAATACACAAAACACTGAACCATGATTTACAAATACTAAATATATGAACGACAAAGGCACATTTCTTATTTCATATACTAGGACAAATTCGTACAAGTGCTCCTTCTTCCCTAGTATCATGGCATTAGAGCATACAATGGGTTGCTGAATCAGCTAGGAAAACCAACGACTTAGAAGAGTTTGTGGCATGCATGACTAGATTGACACATGAAACATAGGATGTAATTATCTTCTCTCTTGAAGTAACTTGTAGCCTAATTTTTTAAAAGACGATGTTTGGATCTTAAGACTTAATTTAAGTGACTTATCTAATTATTAAGATCCTGAAACAACTTACTTAATACTAATGGATCAGTCCGCTTAAAGTACCTTTTGAGAAGGAAATAGGGGACAATGGTTACTGCTGTTAAAACAGTTATGCCGGCTATAAAAATTGCGACCTGTTCTTTCATCAAATTCAATTTATTTATTCCGAAAGATACCAGCCATGACGTCTGTGACAGCAAAAAAATATAGACAGGAACTCTGTATGCTGGCTTCATTCTTATTATAATTATTCAAATTAATAAATGTGAAATAATTTAGCTAGAGCTTAAGCTCTAAAATAGATCTTAGTATAGTACTGTACTACTGTAGGGCTACTGATCTAAAGTCTAGAGTAGTGTAGATGTAGAGAAGATAGTAGATCTGGATCTAGATTTCTAAATGTAATAAATAGTTAAAGTCGTTATAGACTGCTAGATAGACAGGAGAGCTGCCGACGCCCACAAAAAGGAGTTTAAAAAAGTATTATATCTAACTCTATTATCAATATATAGGTCTGTGATCTAACTCTAGTACATAATACTATTATTACTAAAATATTAGTATTAGATCTAGATGTAGATATATACATACATATATGCCTTTCTTCGAATCCAAAAATTAATGAGAAGTGCAGTATTTCATGTAGATCGACAACTTCGATATAGAGGTAACGGTCCTAGCTGCGACCTAGTCCTAGCCTATATATTGTCACATTCAGCGCACACATAAAACTTTGTCCGCCGGTGGTCGATTTAGGTTTTATTTTCACCGTCTACAGTGGACTTTCTTTTGATCTTGAATGTGTATTCCGCAGCCTTTGTAAGAATTCTCCAGCAGTCCATCTTTCTCGTTTCGAAGCTGCCAGGTGCTCTCTTAAACTATTCTATGTCAGTTAAAGCAAGTTTGCGCCTAAGCAGACCTTTAAAGCGTTGGGGTTGGGGGTCACCACTGTTACGCAAAACATTTTTCAACTCACTAAAAAAGGTTGCCTTTGGCATACGGTCCCTGTCCAACGTAGCTGTCGAACTATAAGCAGTCTCGCTATACTGTCCATATCTGCGTTTGCGAAAACATTTCCATCTGTACAGGGTGGGGAAAGGGGGAGAATTTGAAAATCTCCCCCCCCCGGGTCCCACACTTGAGGGGGGGGGGCAAATGAGTGTTCGATTTTTTTGTAAATATTAAATAATACTCAAAATGCAGGGGCCCCCAAAGAGGTCAAGCCCCCTCCTCTGTCCCTCAAATGATGGCTAATTCCTAGCTACGCCACTCGTATTTGTAGGGCGGTCTTGTCATCGTATGTCTATGATGGAACGCAGACATCTTTGATGCCATTAGCGCAAGCTTTCATTTTTTTTCTTAAGATTGATATAATAGTAAGTATCTAGGGCCTATCTCCCTTGAAATACATATCTTCTTAAATAATTTCACGCTGGCTTATGTTCATTATACCGGTAACCATTAGTGTTCATGTGTTTAGTTAAATGCGTGCAAAACTAAAATTGATAACATCTAGCGTTGTCGAAAGGGCTTCATGACACACTAAACAAGTCACAAAAATGTTGTCTTGGAGTAGTTACAGCAGAATAAAGCAGGGTTACGTTTGCTAGTAGGCATGGGAGTAGCCAGGGGGAGGGTTGGGGGTTCACCCCCCCCCCCGAAATGAAATCCCCCCCTGCGTGTGTGTGGGGGGGGGACGGAATTCATTGACTGATTTTTTGCTTTAATTTTGCTTATTTTAGGTGAGATTTTAATACTAAATCATCATTTACCGCAGCATAGCCGAAGGGGGTTTTGAGTTTAAAAACCCTTACCAGGGGGGTTTCGAGTTTTCAAAAACCCTATCAGTGGGTTTTGAGATAAAAATCCCTCTACCAGGGGGTTTTGAGTTTAAAACCACCCTACAAGGAGTTTTGCAGTTAAAGCCCCCTCTTCTATGAACAAAACTAACAAAAATGCAAACGACGATCACCAAATTCCTAGAAAACAGCTAAGAAGGATTTTGACTTTAAAACCCCTCCAAAAAAATACGATAAACACCCTCTCAATATAAAAAAAGCAAATTACATATTTCAAAATTCTATGAGCCAAAGGGGTTTTGAGTTTACCCCCCCCCCCCCCTCCAGTTGGGGGTTGAAACTAAAAAGTTCCTATTCAATATAAAAAAAAGCAAATTACACACTATAAAATCTATGAGCGTAGCCAACCAAAGGGGTTTTGAATTTCAAACCCCCTGCCAGCGAGGTTTGAAGCTGAAAAATACCTCTTCAATATAATAAAAAAGCAAATTACGCACTGAAAATGCTATGAGCGTAGGATAAGGGGGTCTTGAGTTTAAAGCCCCCTTCAGATGGTTTTGATGCTAAAAAATACCTCTTCAATATAATAAAAGTAAATTACACTAAAATTCTTTGAGCGTAGCTAAGCGAATGAGGAGTTTTGAGTTTAAATCCCCCTCCTCCAGATGGCTTTTTTAAAAATTTAAAACCCTTTCAGGTGGTTTTGAGTTTAAAATCCCCCTACAGAGCGTTTTGAGTTGAAAACCTCTCTCTTCAATATTATTTTAAAGCAAACTACAGTCACCAAATTCTATGACCGTAGCTAAATGGGGTTTTGAAAAAAAAAAATCCAGAGAGTTTTTAGTTTAAAACCCCTCAACGCATGATTTTGACGATAAAACTTCCCTTTTCGATATAAAATCTAAAGCAAAATACATGCATGTAATTCCAAGAACGTAATCAAGAGATGTTACACATTTCTACCAGTGGCTGGGCTCCATTAATAAAGTGTGAATAGTCATCTGCCGAAATTGAAAAACACTAAATGTGGCTCAACAAAGATGGCTAAGACAGATTTTAGGAGTCAGTCATAGAGATCGGGTCTCAATCAAAGAAATCAAATGCCGAACTGGGAGTCGAACCCTTAGTAAGGTTGTGACAGAGCGTCGCATGAGGTTTGCGGGACATGTTCTCCGACAAAATGAATTACGCATAATAAGAGTTGCGATGACATCCTAGTACAACTTGGCGCCACACATTCATGGAGGTCCTCAGAGCAAGTGAGAAGAGGCTTCAGACATTACCAGTGAAAGATTTTCGTGGAAACAGCTTGCCGCCAAATGCGCCGAACGGCGAGGGAGGGTCTAAGTCAGTAAGAATAGCACATTAGGTTTTTGAAATAAAACTTTTTAATAGCAGGAAAATGCACTGTAGATACCTCAGAATATGCATTTTGTTGGCTTTCAATACCAGAAATAGTGCTCGGCGGCGGGGCTCTGCTACAATTTTTCCACTAACTCCAGGAAGAGCCTATTCTAGGGCACAATAAACGTCTTCAGAAAGAATGTTTGTAAAATGTTTTACATGTTTCGGATGTTCCTTCAGAGTTGAAGATAGTTTACTTCCTAGTCCAAACCTCCCGCAGGACGACGGGGGACGGGAGCGGGCAGGATTTGAACCCTCGACCATCGATAAATCCGAGCGACAGTCCAGGGCGCAAACCGCACGACCAGGCAGCCATCCATTCTGATGGGTCAGAATGTAATAAAGATAATGTACACACACACACATACATACATATAAAAAAAAAAACTTTTTCGCGGGGGGGGGGGGAGAAAAAAAAACTCCCCACCCCCACCCCCCGAAAAAAAATCCTGACTACGCCCATGATGTGTACTATACAGTCTATATCCACACTTTGACAATGTAAAAACTTGTTGATCTTTAAAGCAGAGAATACATTTTAAAATGTCAACGGAGTCTCTATATAAGCAGGTGTAAAAGATCTTAACTCTTTCTGAAGCTAATAACCAGGTAAACATTTCTGAAATTGATTCATGACGCCCATAGCTGAAATAAATATTACCAATACTCTCCTAACGTAGTAAAATCATGTTCATTCACGTACAGACATATACATATATACAAATATATAGTGTTTTTTTTCCTCTTGTAAAAGTGGACTAACTGTCAGTAATGTAAATGTTTGTGTTGTTTTTTCATATAATTTATATCCATAAAGTTTATAGCTTAAGTAGAATTGATATATTTCAATATATTTTCTAAAATATTTTTTATCTTCTACACTAAAAATAAATAGTGACTCGCCGCTCACCAAATTAAAAAGCTTACCCAACGCTAATAACGGATTTAAAACTATAATACAATATAAGCAGAACTACATGTAAAACAATGTTAGAATCGCTTTAAAATGCATTTATCTGTAGCATATCACAGTAAGTACATTGAATGTAAGGACTAATATTTAGGTGTGTGTGTTTTTTCTGCTTATCATCACAAAGAGCACTAACTCTGTCAACTCCCCCCCCCCCCCCTAACAAGATGCAGGCATAATCTCCCTTCAAACAGGAGCACATCTTGTCGGTAACCTGACGAACTGTGTGTGTGTGAGACTAACTGCGAGCATCTATTTGAAAAGGGAATTACCGTGTCTACATACCGCATTAGTTCTTCTTAGGTAACTGTAGGCGACCTGGATTAAACAAATCGCTTGAAGCAAATTTACTTTCCAGTGCAACAGCAAATAAATCTGTGGAAATGTTCCATTCACATCTCCCAGAACAGTTCGGGGTGACATTTATTAGAAAGAGCTTCATGCACATTTAGTCAACTGAGGTGGGAATAGAAACTCCATAGGTTCATGTTAAAAGTAACGTGCGGGAGGAGGGGGGTGGAAACACTACCACACGTGAGATATTCATGAACACATACATTGAAACTGTAACAATCGAAGAAAAAGAAAAAGCCGTCGCGTTTGTGACAAGTACGACATGTGAATATTTAAAAAATAACAGTAGCTCTGCACGTCAATTTGGAGACATGCACAAGGGAGAGATAATTAATCAAAATGGTGGGTCTATAGTCTAAGCTAGTATTTCCCAAACTGTGTTCCGCGGAACCCTAGTAATCCGCGAGGAATGAACAGGTGATTTACGAACTAGTGGAATAATTAACTATTAGGTCACCACGTGAAAAAAAATAAGAGCGTGTTGCTCTAAATGCTATGAATGTCCGAAGTGTTCCGTTAAGGAAAAAGTTTGGTCTAAGCAATAAGTCAGATAGTTATCACATGTTCAATATTATTTGAGCCTGTTATATTAAAGGTCTTATTTTTGAATATGTATTTGAAATAGATCAAAGTGCACGCCCAACATAGAGTATTTAGTAAGGATTAAGCAGTCTACAACATTAGATATAAATATAAATCCCATATGCCAGGACAAATATGTACAAATACTCCTTCTTCCCTAGTGCAATTAGAGCATGGAATGGGTTGCCTGAGCTAACCAGGAAAACCAGTGACTTGGCAGAATTTAAGTCATTGGTTAATATGTATGACTGAATGCATGACGCGTAGGACGTAATCATCTTCTTTTTTTTTTTTGAAGTAACGTCTGTATTATATAGGATAATAAGATAAGAAGAACAAATCTGAACAGTTAAAACGTAATGTTGAAAATTCATCTCTTCGGTCTCTTTTTAATTTTGGTCAAGATTTTAATCAGACCGATATTTATATTTATTCAAACACTCCTTCTTTCATAGTACAATAAGAGCATGGAACGGGTTGCCCGAGTCAGCCAGGAAAACCAACGACATGGCAGAGTTTAAGACAAAGTCATTGATTAACATGCATGACTTGATTGACCTAGGAAGATGTAACGTCTGTATTTTATAAGATATAAAGAAGATATAAGTTGATAGGCTTAGAGTACTAAAAAAAATAAGTGGATAGGCCTAGAGTTACTAAAAAAATAAGTGGATAGGCCTAGAGTATTAAAAAAAAATGTTAATAGGTCTATATTGGTAAAAAAAATAAGTTGATAGGCCTAGATTATTAAAAAGAAAACTTGATAGGCCTAGATTAGTAAAAAAAAATAAGTTGATAGGCCTAGATTATTAAAAAAATAAATAAAAATAAGTTGATAGGCTTAGATTATTAAAAAAAAACAAAGTTGATAGGCCTAGATTAGTAAAAAAAAAATAAGTTAATAGGCCTAGATTATTAAAAAAAAAATAAGTTGATAGGCCTAGATTATTAAAAAAATAAATAAAAATAAGTTGATAGGCTTAGATTATTTAAAAAAAAAAAAAAAAGTTGATAGGCCTAGATTAGTAAAAAAAAAATAATATGTAGATAGGCTTAGAGTAGTAAAAATAAGTTGACTCCGAAGATAGAAGATGCCTACTGTCTATGTAGATTTCAATCAAAAGAATGCGTCAAAGTCAACATCCTAACTGTTAAGTAGCAATATTTGGACTTGTATTCAAACAGACGGGGGAGGGGGGGTTCTTTAGTTGATTTTCCCCCTCTCTTTTTTTCCCTTTTCCTTTCCGTGGGAGACCGTGGGTCAACAAAACGCAACTTGGGGAACTGAAAGAATCCAAACAGGTAGGACGTGGGCCTTCGTCAGAACATGGAGGAAAACATTTCACTGGCAGACGATCTGCTTGGGTAGATTTGCGAAGTTGTTTGATCCACTTTTGAGTCCAGTGGAAGAATATGACAATGGGATTATGACGAAAGGTAAGATTTAAAGCTACTCACGAGCTCTTACTATCTAAATCATTAGCATTATTGTAAAGAATGTTTTCTGTTTCCGTAATATTAAAGTCTTTTTAATAAAGAAACAAATAAATCTTAAATTAGTCTACGTTGGTTTACATTGTAAAACATTTGAATAGAATCCTTGAACTTAGTTTTTAGCTTTGAAATGTCTCCTATAGAGTGTAGGGAAGTAATGCCATTTTTCTAAGATGATGGAGAACTTTTTAAAAAAGTATTTACAATTAATCTGATATGATTGTTACAAGTGTAAACAAAAAAAAAACCTTTAGTAATACACCAAGACGATGTATCAAGATATTTTCTAGTTCTCTAACCAAATTTAAATTTATTTATCTTTACACTTATAAAATTAAAACGGTCAAAATAAGGTTTAACTTCTGTGGCCAACGAGCTATTCATTCTTTTCCAAACGAACTACATCAACTGTCAAATTTCTAGGAAAATCGTTAAAGCCGTTTTCGAGATTCGTGTCCAAGTTTTTTTCCAGAAGGTTCCATGAAGATATGAGTTGAATAAAAGAATTGTACAAATTAGGTATGGATGTCGGTATATTTTTTTTTGTATTGATTTTAAAATACAATTGAAACATTTAAACGTGTTTGCGTCACTAACTTTAAAAAAATGTCTACTTTCTATTTATAGATGAGCTCTCTGTCCATTCCGTTGAAACGTTGGCCTTGATAAACTGAAACAATAGAGGCCCCTAGAGCTGATTTGTAGTATCACAAGTTAGGAACTCTCCTCAAATGTATGCTAATCGGATAATTTTAACTCATTCACATTTAGAAATGTCAATAGCTCGGCATCCCCAAGTGTTTCAATATTTCTCTGTTTGATTAATTGATCGGTGAATTCTTGTGGAATAAAATATTGATCAATGCAAGTAGTTTTATATCAGTCCTGGAGTTACAATACCACCATTCGGTCAGAATTTCGTGAAACCTGGAACAAGGAACCTGCATGAAAGCTGATCTCAAAAACGGCTATAACGATTTTCTTAGAAATTTAACAGTTGATGTATATCACTGAGAAAGAATTACCTCCTCTTTAGCCACACAGGAAAAACTCTGTTTGACCGTTATAATTTTTTAAAGTAAAAAAGAAATAAATCAGTTATGAAAGGGCAATCGTGTCATGAAAGGACTATCGGTTTTGGCATTTTCGAATATAAGGTTTTATTGATTCAAGAGTTTAATACATTAATGTTCAGGAAAAGTTTGCGCATCGTCTTCTAAGTCTAGATTTAAAGGCCTAGCATTGGAAGTATTCAATAAGTTAAAAAAAACATGGCGTAGTCAGGCGATAATTGAGTAAATTTAACATTGCTTCAGATTTATTGAAAGATTATTTAAGATTTACTTATATTTTTTACATGAATCTAATATAGATTACATCAAGACCTTATAGTTCTAAATCACTCAGCTAAAAGTGTCAAAATCATGGGTTTGATCCCCGGTCTTTCTCTATAAAATAATTGTTTACAAGGCGCGGAGGTTTCGAAGGGATGGACAGCACCTCGTCACGGTCGGGTTGTGGTCATCACTGGTGTTTTGGCTTCTAACGATGTATTGACTCTGTGTGTAGGCCCTAAAGCTAATAATTCACTTTTTAACGATGACCAACACTTACGATATTCTTCAAAAAATCGATGTTTTAGTTTAGTCATCACTCATCACTATAATAATTGAGTAGTTGAAAACGTTATTTGCAAAACGACTAGCTTCTGTTGATAGTGCACTTTTTTTAAAGCAAAGTAAATGTCAAACAGACTTTTTTTTTTCAACCCAATTTTTTAAAGCACATTAACATTGAACGTTTCAGTCTAACGTGCAAATATAAATAGAATAGTAGAAGACTGTAGAAGACTGCCATACAACAAATTAGATCTGCGACGACTTTACTCTTCAAATGAAATGGTTACAGTACGGTAGCCCAATCTTCGATCTCTTCTTTCCAATCTGTACAAACTATTTAGTAAGAACCAAGTCTATCTCATGACTGTGCCACACTACAAACATGCCATGTAACAGAAGCCTTAAGACATTTTCTGTTCTTAATAAAGTCATCCCGACCTATAGGCTACATGTAAAGACGAACTTGTGTCCAACATATCAGAACCTTCCCATCTTCCTATAACTTTGAAGTCATATTTAGACCAGCTTGACATGAGCTCCAATAACTACCCCCCCCTCTCTCTATCTCTCTCTCGCACACACGCACCTTTATTTTGCGCTCACCGCCCTCCCCCCTCCGCCCAGTCACTGAGGACCAAATCTTCGATGCACACAAAGAGTGTGTCAACACTATCGTCTGCTTTAGGATCACTTCTGTTCTGTATCGGAGATGGTGTGACCTGATCAAACCTCATAGCTCATGTTGACTTAGAAAAAACAATTTTGGCCCGTCGGTAGACGTTTTTTCCCCTCTTCCATTTCACCCCTTCCACCATTTTTTTTTATCCCCCCCAAAAATTTAAGTTTTTGTTGTTAATTGTTATTTCAATTTACAAATTCTAAAAAAAAATACTTTGGCTCTTTACTTTACACACTAACGTGATGGTTCATTGTAATTAGAAATGATGTAAAGTGAAGCCCTAATCAGTTGTTTTATTTATGATAAGTACAAGCAGCCTTTTAAAATCAATGAGAAACCTATCCGAAACCAAACAACATATCAACAATATATAAGGCTTGCTCTTCAAGTGCCAAAAAATAAGTGCGGTTAAAATAAAAAAAAAAGAGGGGGAGGGCACGGGCGCAGCCAATGGGATTTTGAGTTTAAAACCCTCCTACCAAGGAGTTTTGTAGTCCAATCCTTCTCTTCTATAAAACAACCCCCCCCCCAAAAAAAAAAAAGAATGCAAACGACAATCCCCAAATTCCAAGATTATAGCTAATGAAGATTTTGATTTTAAAACCCCCTCCAAAATTTACGATAAAACCCCCTCTTCAATATAAGGCTATCCATACATCACCAGATTCTATGAGCGTAGCCCAAAAAAGTTTTGTGTTTTGAGCTAAAAACCACATCTTCAATATACACACTCAATATTCTATGAGCGTAGCCAAAGGGTTTTGAGTTTAAACCCCTCTTCAGCGGAATTTGAAGCTAAAAAAAATACCTCTTCAATAAAAAAATAATAAATTACACACTCAAAATTCTATGAGCGTAGCCAAGCCAAGAGGGGTTTTGAGTTTAAACCCCCCTCCTCCAGAGGGCCTTTTTAAAAGTTTAAAACCCCTCCTGATGGTTTTGAGTTTAAATACCCGCATACAGAGAGTTTGGAGGTTGAAAACCTCTCTCTTCAATTTTTTTCTAAAGCAAACTACATTCACCAAATTCTATGAGCGTAGCTAAGGTTTTTTTTAATTTGTTAAAAAAAAAACTCCCGAGAATTTTTGGTTTAAAACCCCCAACAGATGATTTTGACGATAAAACTTCCCCTTTTTGATATAAAATCTAAAGCAAACTACAGTCACCTAATTCCAAGAGCGTAGCCAACAGAGGTTACAAATTTCTACCAGTGGCTGGGCTTCATTAATAAAGTGCAGTGAATAGTTATCTGCCGAAATTGAAAAAGACTAAATGTGGCTCAACAAAGATGGCTAAGACGGATTTTAGGAGTCAGTTATAGAGATCGGGTCTCAATCAATGAAATTTATGCCGAACTGGGAGTCGACCCCTTAGTAAGGTTGTGACAGAGCGTCGCATGAGGTTTGCGTGACATGTTCTGCGACTAAATGAATTACGCTTAATAAGAGTTGCGATGACACGGAGGCCATTACGAGGAAAGCGCAAACAGGGGCATCCTAGTACAACTTGGCGCCACATTTTCATGGAGGTCCGCATGGAAAGAGGGAAGAGGCTTCATACATTGCCAGAGACAGATTTTTATGGAAGCAGCTTACCGCCCAATGCGCCGAACGACGCGGGAGGATCAGCACATACGGTTTTTTAAATAAAACTTTTTAATAGCAGGAAAATGCACCATAGATACCTCAGAATATGCATTTTGTTCTCTTTCAATACCCCCTTGCTATCATTGACGGGTAGTCTACAATTTTTCCACTAATTCCAGGAAGAACCTATTCTAGTGTACAATAAACGTCTTCCGAACGAATGAAGGGTCAGAATGTAATAAAGATTAATTATGTACACACACAATCACGCACGAACACATCACACATATATATAAAGAGAGAGAGAGAGAGTGAGCTTACTTATTTTGTCTATTCTTATTGTTTTATCATCATCTGTCCTTTAATTGGTGTCGCTGATGTGCTTTGACGGTTCACCTAACAACATTTCTTCACTCTTCCCAATTAGCACAATCCTTAGCAGCAATCAAGAAGAAAGGAGGCCGCTTTCTAGCTTTTTTAAATATATTACTTTTTTACTTTTTAAAAGATGATTTTGAAATCAAGTTGTTTCTAGCAATATGACCGAAGCAGCTCAATGTTCGTCTCGTTACAGTAGTGAGGAGTTCCTCCTTGTTTGCCTGCCCAAGTTTGGACTTGTAAAAGTACAAACTTATTTGTTTTCTTCCCTGTTATATAATAGAGATTAGAGACAGGATTAGTGCAACGATAGAGCCCCACAATAACCTGCTAGCTGCTGTCGAAAAATGCAAACTAAAATTCATGGCCATGTCACAAGGTCCTCAGGGCTCGCAAACACCTTCCTGCAGGGAATAGTACCAGAAAAAAGAAGAGGCAGACAGAGAAAGCGATGGGAAGACAAAAAAAAAAAAGAATGGACGATCCTGTCATTGAAAGAGACTCTATCCAAGCAAAAGACATAGAGGAATGGAGAAAAATAGTCAAAGGTTCTTGTGGGGTGCCCCAATGGTCCAGTGACTAAACTTTACCATAGCTCTACTTAAACCTTCTACATTATTGTTAGTCCCAATGCCGCACCCTACAAACGTCACATACTCTTCAGCCAAAGTTGTTGTTTTTTTGAAGAAAGTTTGCGTTACCGATAACTAAATTTTTGTTTTCATATATAGAAATCTTAAAACTTTCCGCTCTTAAAAACAACAGAAATCAACAACCTTAAACAATTAAAATCGGCGACTGGAATCTTGATAAAAGCCTGAAAATTAATATAAAAAAAACGGCGTAGTGATATTTTGATCAGAAAATACTTTTAAAAAAATCTAATCACTGTACTGGAAGAAAGCATGGACAAGTAATTTCATTGTAAGTTATATGTCCTAGATTCTACCTTGGCGTGTGTTTAAATTTCTCTACTACCTAAAAGTTTTTACATACTATTTTTTGAGACCAGACGAGACTGTCGAATTTATCTATAAACAACACAAGCAATAGCTTGGGGCCTCCAAGAAATATTCAGCACTGACAAATAATACCTGAACATATAAAAGAATCTCATAGCTCAAGTACCGTAGGTCTTTTCAGGGGCTACCACAAACGAATATTTGCGTGTGGAAATGTGTTGTTAGGTGTAACAGAAGCTAGCACAAGTTGTATGTTTTTATTATAATGATTTTATTTAAAACTAAAAGACTAGTTTCACTACTTTTTACTTGAACCTGTTTTTTTAATTTTTTTTATTTCAATTTCCTACTAGTTCTTACACTTTCATCGTAGTCCAAAAAAAAAGTAAAAAAAATACACACACACTAATTCAAAATTTTAATCCTATCCTATAGTGCTGAAATTTAGCTCAAGACAAAACATTTTTTTGTTATTTAAAAAGGTGACCGGTCATTTCATTCTCGGACACTTCATCCCCGGTCATTTCATCCCCTGGTCATTTCATCCCCCGGTCACTTCCTCCCCTGGTCATTTCATCCCCAATTAAATATTTTTCTTTTATCATTGATTCATTGTGATGTTAAGGCTTTGACTTTAAGCCCTCATTTCATCTATTATATAAATATGATTATGTAGAATGCTTTTTTTTATATTTTTTGACATGTTACTAATGCGTTTATAGTGTTTCCTCTTCCACTTTGCATTCTTGATGAGAAATCTTATAATATATTGTAAATCTGGGTGTGTACTTAGCTATAGCGCTTCTATTGGATGTGGGGGATGTAATATTATAATATTATCCTGCGCATGACGTAATGATCAAAGGCTTAGGTTTGGTGGAAGTAGTGAAAATCATTTGAGATATAGAACTGCGATTACAATAATTATGACTATGTCGCTGATAACTTATCATCATAGGTCAAAGTGTGGTGAAAGTACGACCATGTTTTACTTTATTTTATTTTTCAATCGCTCTTTCTTGAAATTGGGCGCGTCATTTTTAGCCTTGAAATAAGGTTTTATTTTTTTTTAATAAAGGCTGACTTCACCCATATTAGGATAACACTTTTTTCTACATTACCTCTATATTTATACATGTTAAATTTTTATAGTTTATAATGGCATTTAATTTTAATTTTATTCTTATCTAATGTATTACACTTTTTGTCATTTAAATAAAAAAATGAATATATTAAATATTGCTCATTTCATGATTTTTACAATTACTATTTGTTAGATAAAATGATCAGATGATGAAAATAACGGGATGAAATGACCAGGGGATTAAATGACCATGGGATGAAATGACCAGGGGATGAAGTAACCGGGGATGAAGTGACCGGGGATGAAATGACCGTCAACCTTTAAAAATATCCCTTGATTAATTTTTTAATGAATTAAAATTAACGTTTTACATAATGTGGATAGACCACGTACAAAATTGGAGCAATTTTTTTTGTATTCATTTGGATCTTATTATAAATCTAAATCTATTTAATAATGTTTGACTTTCTGTAGCTTGGGTGGTTAGAACAGTTGATAAAGCTTTGTGCTAATAACGAGAAAGTCGTGGGTTTGACCCCATACAAGCCCATTTTTTTCTCTTTTTTTTTTATGAATGAAAAGTAAAAATGCAAAGTAAATAATGGTTTTCTATTTTAATATAATTCTTTCGAAGTTATGGGAAAAAAATATGAATATTTATTTTTACAAAAGTGTTTGAACATAAAGCAGAAAGTGATTTTAAAAAAAAAACCATTTCTTATTTCCATCAGTGTTCCTACTGGAGTGACCATGTCTTGAAGTGGTGTTTGTGTGGGTTGACGTCTTCCTTGTAGCCTCACCGACCACTGGACAGCGTTTGAGACTGGGCAGTATGTTCTCGTGGGCCACTGCACTGGTGTTTCTTGGTGTGTTGCTACCCGCGGAGTTTAGAAATGTAAGTTGTGTCATTTCATGTGCTTTTTGTGCTGGTTTCCTTTTTTTCTTTTGTTACTTTAAACACAATGAATAACTAGTTCAAAGAATCCTAGAAACTTGATCAAAGCTTAAAGTATCCTAGAAACTTGATCAAAGCTTAAAGAATCCTAGAAACTTGATCAAAGCTTAAAGTATCCTAGAAAATGATCAAAGCTTAAAGTATCCTAGAAACTTGATCAAAGCTTAAAGTATCCTAGAAACTTGATCAAAGCTTAAAGTATCCTAGAAACTTGATCAAAGCTTAAAGAATCCTAGAAACTTGATCAAAGCTTAAAGTATCCTAGAAACTTGATCAAAGCTTAAAGTATCCTAGAAACTTGATCAAAGCTTAAAGAATCCTAGAAACTTGATCAAAGCTTAAAGAATCCTAGAAACTTGATCAAAGCTTAAAGTATCCTAGAAACTTGATCAAAGCTTAAAGTATCCTAGAAAATGATCAAAGCTTAAAGTATCCTAGAAACTTGATCAAAGCTTAAAGTATCCTAGAAACTTGATCAAAGCTTAAAGAATCCTAGAAACTTGATCAAAGCTTAAAGTATCCTAGAAACTTGATCAAAGCTCAAAGAATCCTAGAAAATTGATCAAAGCTTAAAGTATCCTAGAAACTTGATCAAAGCTTAAAGTATCCTAGAAAATTGATCAAAGCTTAAAGAATCATAGAAACTTATTCAAAGCTTAAAGTATCCTAGAAACTTGATCAAAGCTTAAAGTAGCCTAGAAACTTGATCAAAACTTAAAGTATCCTAGAAACTTGATCAAAGCTTCCGTTGACTACTTTAGTCCCCCTGTCCTTGTACGACTCGGCTGATTTCAATTTAAAATAACTAAAGCCGAAAAAAAAAGATTTTATGAAATTAGATCATAATCCGTTATGAAATTTAAAAAAAAAATTATTTTAAAAGTAATAAATAAATTTAATACTTTCCGCTTGAGAGAATTCTAAATTTATTTAAATTATGCTCTAGTTTCCCCCCCCCCCCCCCCCAATTTTATTATAATGAATTAACTTTTTTTAAGCCTAAAGAAAAAAAGTCTACCTTTTTGGCCGGATATTGTCGTCTGCTTTCACTTATGTCCCCTGTAAAACAATCCTTCGATAGATTGCTTAACTTTTAATGTCTTATAGTTCGTGGTTTATGGTACTTGTACAATTAATTGTGTTTTGTGTGACAATAAATGAGGATGAAAAATTAAATAATACATTTAGTCTAACGTGATGTTATTTCAGCGAAATCTTAAAATTCCCAGGAACAAAAATACGCGGACAATGAACTATTTTTAATTTTTTCAAAACAGGAGATGATGATCTATTTAAAATTTTTAAAAACGAAAAAAATATACGAATTTTCCTTTCCAACAAAGGGGAGCTAACTCATTAGAAGTACATCCTAGTCGTGCCCCTGTTCAAACAATTCAAACATAAATCCAACATTTTCCCAAGCATGAATCTTGCTGTATTTATGAACACGTCATGGATGGGCACGAGATTGGATACCATGGATAAAATGACCGCCCTTATTTGTAGAGACAAAAAAAAAACTGTTCTAGGTAAATCCGTTTCGTGCTGATTTGATTGCTCCCATCGGCTCGTGGACTCAATCTGGCAATGTTTCGTCATGAGTTCTCTGCGCTGTTTACTTTTCAATTGGACGAGTCAACAGAGGCAGCCTAAAAATAGTTCAGTCAACTAAGTCCGAAAAAATGTCACTGATACCACACAGAGTTCTTTTACTTTCTGGATTGAATTTCATAAATTGTAACGACAGAAGGTTGATTTATGAATAATTAGTGATGAACAGAGAACCGTCATAACCTATAGGATACAAATAAGCTACAAAACCTTTTTCCGTGTTAATTATTTGTTTTTGTAGCTTATGAAGAATTCTTGGCCCAAACGACCTTTTTGTAACAAAACTTTTATCAACTCACTCTGTCTGTCTGTCTGTCTGGTAAAGAGCTAAAACAGGTTATTCATCTCACATCCTTTCTCTGATGAAGTTAAAACTTTGCACAATTATTTATTAGCATAGAGAAGACATGAATCAATTTAAAAATTAACTAATTAATCTATTGATTACTGGTAATTAATTATTTTTGTTTGATACAAGCAAGGGAAATTGATAATTCACTATTCATAGATACGGCTAAATATGTAGGGTCTCGTCCCATAGATAATTGAACACTTGATTCATGGATTCATAATTATTTACATTTCTAAAGGAACATGAGAAAATCTAAAGCAAAACGAATGAAATAATTTTTTATAGATACTAATGTGTTATGACAAATTTACATTTCAAAATTAATTACTGGTTCTATTGCAATTTATGTCATACAAAGAAGCCAAAGAGGGCACTCTCTTTTAGTCGACTTTTTCTTTGTTTTTTTTTGGGGGGGGGAGTGAGGGGGACATTTGACTAAAACAAAATGTCGGATAATTGTTACGTGCGCATCGTAGTGTAAATGTGGAATGGTGCGAATGCGTGTTGAAAGAACAAAATAGTGTTCACAGTGTTAATGAAGATTAAATTATTTATAAACTATAGAATTGGTTGTTTTTGATGTTGGTGTATCGCTAAAGAGTCTCATCAAATAATAAGTGGCCCCCCCACGTAAGTGACTGGAATCTCATGAGACAAAGCTAAGGACGTTTCAACATTATTGGAAGATTTTAAGAACATTTTTATAGATCTACCAGGAAGAACGAATATCATAGAGCAGAGCCCCAAATAAACTACCACAATATGCTGTACTATTACATCACAGAGAAGCGTTACAGAAAGAAATAGATGAGCTACTTAAATTGGGAGTGATAGAACTATCTAATTCGTCATGTGCTGCACCAGTTGTGTTAGTTTTAAAAAATGTGGCAACATTAGACTGTGTGTGGATTACCGACAACTAAATAAAGTTACAGAATTTGACCCATTCCTATTGCCGCATGTGGAGAAAATGTTTACTAAATTTAAAAAAGGCGAAAATTTTCACAACCTTGGACCTTTCTAGAGGATACTGGCAAGTACCTTTTAAAGAAAGAAGCTAAACCACTATGTGCTTTTAAGACACAGTTCGACATCTACCAGTGGATGTGATTGAGTTTCGGCTTAGTAAATGCCTCAGCCACTTTCAACAGGATGATTACAAAGATACTGGGTGACAGAAGAGACACTATTTGCTATTTAGATGACATCTGCATCTTCAGTGAGGACTGGAACGAACACTTACAGAGTCTAAGAGAGATATTTGCTATTATCAAGGGAAACAATCTGACATTGAAACCAACAAAAATAAAAATTGGCCTTAGCAAAATGCCTTTTTTGGGATACAAGATAAAAAAAAAATGAAATAGTTTTAAAAATAATTGATATTAGTGTACCAAAAACAAACAAAAAAACAAATTAAAAGTCTTTTAAGTCTTTGCAATTTTTATAGAAAATTCGTTCCAAAATTTTACAGAAATGATTGGACCTCTTTCAAATCTTACAAATAAAGGGAAATCTAACAATATAATTTAGTCTTAACAATGTGAAGGGCCAATCGTCAAAATTAAAAGTGTTTTTTCTGAAGAACCAATATTAAAACTGCCCGATTTTACCAAATAACTTATTTTGGCAACAGATGCATCATCCATAGCTATAGGAGGTTGTTTGATGCAAGAATATAATGGAATTACACACCCTGTTTTTATGTAAGCAGGAAACTAACCCTGGCAGAGTTAAACTATGCAACTATTGAAAAGGAGGGACTGGCAATTGTTTGGTGCATAACAAAGCTAAGTTTTTATCTGATGGGGGCTAATTTCCAATTATGGACTGATCATGCCCCGTTGGCATTCATTAATTTAAATAAATGTGGTAATAATAGAATTGCTAGGTGGGCATTACAACTGATGGACTATAAATTTTGAGGTCAGGACAATACCAGGGAAAGAAAATGTTGTGGCAGATATATTATCACGCTGTCCTTAAATTGGGGAGAAATAGAAAATACTAGAGTATATAATAACTAAAGTCCTACTTATATTCTGTTAAGAACAAAACTATTTTATTGGGTTTATATTTGTGAGAAAAATTCTGGCACGGAGTGTAGTAGATATTCCACAGAGAATTGTCAAATTGTGAGTGTACACAACAATAACACGTGAGCAGATATGGATTTTAATTGAATTATAAGTGGGGAGTGGTTTTAACGAAATCTGAAACATTTTTATTTAGCATACCATTGATAGAAATATGATTACATATCGATATATTCTAACAGAAGTTGTTTCAATTGTTCATAATAACAGTTATTATTGTGATGGTTACTGTCACAATTAATGAATACAAATGTTATCTAACGTTAGAATTGTATTGGTATTAATATGTCATTGTGTATGATTGTGTTTTGTATTACATTATGGTTTTCTACGTTACAGAGAATTTAGATTTGTTTTTTTTTAAATTGGAATAGTCTGACGATATATTTGGTGATTTGTATTTTGGACGTTCGATGTACATCAAACTTGTGAAACAAGGGGTGGGGGAGTGTAACGTGCGCATCGTCGTGTAAATGTGGAATGTTGTGAATGCGTGTTGAATGAAGAGGAAAGAACCAAAATGGAGGAATAGAAACAAAGTCGTGTTCATAGTGTTAATAAAGATTAAATTATTTATAAACTATGATTTTGTCGTTTTTTATGTTGGTGTATCGCTAAAGAGTCTCATCAAATAATAAGACATAACAATAATTTTACGGTTGATACCAATACTAATGGTGCGAAAGGGCCGATGCCATACTTTTTCTTCCCTTTTTTTTTTTAATTCATGTCAGTTTCTTGTAGGCCGAGGTTTCGAGTGGCCGAAAGTACCACATTTAGGGCCGGATATGGCAAGTGGGTCTTGGGTTAGGCATCACTGTGCCATATAATAATGAATGTGTTATTAAGGAATGTTTTAATGAAAGGGGGGAGCGGGTGGTAATGGGAGGATATACTGTCATAATTATAATTCTACAAAATATGAGTCATGTTGTCTTCCTCGCCCTACATTTGACTGTAGTCCACAGTGAACTCCAGGACCGAGTGCAGACATCTTTAGTCTGTGTTCGATTGTACAAATATGTCGCTACTGTAACATGACCACATCTTCTATTCACTTAGACTCAACTAGTGCTAGGGTACACATCCTTATGTAAGATTCTGCCTCTTAACTTTATTTAAAGACATGCTTAAACCTTGCTCCTATTGCTTCTCTTCTATTACCTTTGTAAACTATGTGAGCTTCTTTTTAAGGGCACTTCTTTGAATTATAAGTTGGATCACAGATTAGGATCATGGTTTATAATTGAGTCCGAAGATGAATTAAAGACCTAAGCATATTAAGTGGCTACAATGAACCCAGCCGTCATTGATATTATATCTCGCAACACTGAAACACGCAATTAGATCTATTTGCAAAATACTGAAAAGGTTTTCATAGTTCCAATTAAATATTTTGGTATTGT
The DNA here is from genome assembly GCF_947242115.1 of Biomphalaria glabrata. Taxonomy (NCBI): domain Eukaryota; kingdom Metazoa; phylum Mollusca; class Gastropoda; family Planorbidae; genus Biomphalaria; species Biomphalaria glabrata. Next base: position 31,391,791 of record NC_074711.1, on the reverse strand, counting down.
TAATATAACCCTAACCCTAGTCCATATTGGATGGCTTCCTGGTCGTGCCAGGGTACATTTCAATATGCAAAGTCAATATTTTTTTGTGTAAACAATCCACTAAAATAAAGCAATGCTTAAAAGATGTAGAAACAAAAAAGATTTAGACAAAAACAAGGGAGTAGCATGCAAAAAAAAAGGTTCAAATGTTGCTTACAAGTCTCTTAGAGCTGACCAGGGCCGGATTCAGGGTTGATAGGTCCTAAGCAATCTGAGAAATGGATCCCTAGTAATCAACATAAATCTTTTTTTTTTTCTTTTGTCCCTTTCTTTAAATTATTGAAAATATCCCTGGAACTATTTTTTGGCTTGGAGGGTCTAAGCTATAGCTTATGTTACTAGTCCAGCACTAGAGCTGACGGTAGCCTCTTCGAGCCCAAAAAATAAGAATTTACTTTATATGATGAATTAATCTAAATTCAAACTTGTAACGAAGGCGTCTTGATATTGTAACGGAGTAAACACATGAAAGCCTATTGGAAACTATAGAGCAGTAATTCGCAGACTTTTCCATAAAGGAACACTTCCGCTCATTCTGAGTATATAAAGAAACACTTCGCTCATTCTGAGTATATAGCGGAACACTTCGCTCATTCTGAGTATATAAAGGAACACTTCCGCTCATTCTGAGTATATAAAGGAACACTTCGCTCATTCTGAGTATATAAAGGAACACTTCCGCTCATTCTGAGTATATAGAGGAACACTTCGTTCATTCTGAGTATATAGAGGAACACTTCGCTCATTCTGAGTATATAGCGGAACACTTCGCTCATTCTCAGTATATAGAGGAACACTTCGCTCATTCTGAGTATATAAAGGAACACTTCGCTCATTCTGAGTATATAAAGGAACACTTCCGCTCATTCTGAGTATATAAAGGAACACTTCGCTCATTCTGAGTATATAGAGGAACACTTCGTTCATTCTGAGTATATAGAGGAACACTTCGCTCATTCTGAGTATATAAAGGAACACTTCCGCTCATTCTGAGTATATAGAGGAACACTTCGTTCATTCTGAGTATATAGAGGAACACTTCGCTCATTCTGAGTATATAGCGGAACACTTCGCTCATTCTCAGTATATAGAGGAACACTTCGCTCATTCTGAGTATATAGCGGAACACTTCGCTCATTCTGAGTATATAAAGAGGAACACTTCCGCTCATTCTGAGTATATAAAGGAACACTTCGCTCATTCTGAGTATATAGAGGAACACTTCGCTCATTCTGAGTATATAGAGGAACACCTCGCTCATTCTGAGTATATAAAGAGGAACACTTCCGCTCATTCTGAGTATATAGAGGAACACGTCGCTCACTCTGAGTATATAGAGGAACACTCGCTCATTCTGAGTATATAGAGGAACACTTCTCTCATTCTGAGTATATAGAGGAACACTTCGCTCATTCTGAGTATATAGAGGAACACTTCGCTCATTCTGAGTATATAAAGGAACACTTCCGCTCATTCTGAGTATATAGAGGAACAATTCGCTCATTCTGAGTATATAGAGGAACATTTGGATTATTTTTTAGAGAGGTTAATTCACGTGGTGGACTATTGGTTAATTATTAAAAGTTATTTAGTTAGTAATGATAGTGACGGTGTAATAAATAGAAAGAACATATTATTAGCATCAAATAATTTCTTTGCTTGTTCGTTATCTCAGTCAATGCGTACAAGGTCTACAAATGGCCTACCAGTAGTGTTGATATGAAGTCAAAGTAGTTGGGTTATTGTTCTTGTTTTAACTTGTATAGGACTTGCTCTAAATCCTGAACTCTTAAATCTATTCTGTTTTTAGTATTTGGTGGAAGAAAATGTTTTCTTTGGTGGAAAGGTGAAAAGGATGAGAGAGCAAAGATTAACAGTTGGACGATACGAACGATACGGACCATTCTTCTCAACACGTCGGACAACGTGGTACGAACCTGAACTGCTTGTGACAGACCCTGTTTGTTCTTGAAGTGGGGGGAAGGATGGGAGACAGATCACATAGGCGTTTCCTAAAGACGTGCGAAATGCAGGGCAAAATCTGTGCAATAGCATGAATTCTTTTGGCCGGAACACTGTGCTCCAAAGACTCGAACAATGGCTTTAGTTGAATCTTAGGGCGGGGGGGGGGGGGGAGAGCCCTACTAACCACTATTTTTCAGTGGGGGATGGGACGCCATGCAGACCAAGTGTTTTTTTTTCTTGGTGATTTTTTCAACAACTAGCAAAATGTGACAGTGACCGACAGTTGCTGGCTTGTTGCTGTTGCAGTTTTGGACGATGTTAGATCGTTTCTATAAAAAGACTTCGCTGCTGCTTGATCAAAGGTCGCTGACCACTTCCTGGCTGATGAATTGAGTGGCCGCCCTTGTCACCAGTCAAACAATATAGCGAGGCTAATCTTCTATTTTTATTCTAAATACCGGCTCAGATCTGTTAAAATTCCTTTCATAATTTACTATTGCCTTATACTATTTCTTTCTCTTGATTTTTTTTTCTTCTTTCTTTTTTTTCTTTCTTTATTTCTTTCATTTTTTTAAACTGTTTTCTCTGTTTCTGTTTTACACTTATTTTTTCTCGTTCCTTATTTTTTGCTTTCTTCTCTCTCTCTCTCTCTCTCTCTCTCTCTCTCTCTCTCTCTTTCTTTCTCTCTCTCTCTCTCTCTCTCTTTAAATCTCTATCTTCCCTCACACGCCTTCTCTTTCATTTCTATTTTTTTCTCTTACGTCTCAATTGTTTGTTCGTCAAACGAAGAACTTTTTTTCCAACTGATGTCTGAAAGTGACCTAAAAAATGACGAAATATATGATCCCATTACATTTCTAGACAATAATTATTAGTCATGTACATGAACTTACAGATCATAAAGTTTTTTTTATTGTTTTTTTTTTGTGACATAGGTCTATCAGAGGAAAAAAAACTCTGTAGGAATACAAATCAGTCAAAGTAAATTGTTTTAATAAGCTTGAATTGTGCCTCAATCTATTTTAATTATTTTCTGAAGAGATGAAAATGCCAAAACAGAGTATTACTTAGGACTTCGGCCAAAGTACAATTTGGCTTGTGCACTTCCGGTCAGAAAACAAAATGTTTCGAAGAGAACGCTAATCTACTGATTAGGACAATTGTTATAGATATATCATATACCAGTGATACCAAGCCTCAAGCTCATGTCTGCCCCCCCCCCCTTTACGTGGTACTATCCGCAATCTTGAAACTTTGGCCCAAAGTGAAGCCGCAGGGGATCTCAAAAAGTTGTCTCGAGGTTATTTGAGGTCATGCATCCCTTGACACAGGAGTCAGAGCTTGATATGGTCCCTGAGTCATTCAAGGATGGGCAATGCTGACTGATGCTGCTCCTCAAAGTTAACATTGGGAAATACTTTTTAAAACTGATAACATTCCTTTGTATTGGCATTGGTGATTCATTAAACTAATGTTCAATCTAGGCGATACATTTTATTTGTCATCTATTAGAAACATAGCCATAGCAGTTATTTACATGTATTGATGTTCTAATCATGACCCTATCCCCTATGTCTTATATTACATTTATCTCTAGCCACTAGATTTAGATAAATAATTCATGTTTTACACAAAGTAGATAAATTTCAATTTGATTAGAATAATTCAGCAATGTCTAATAATCTGCATGCTACGGATTACATAAACTCTTTGCTTGATGGGGGAGGACGGATGTGCACTGGTTACTGTTTCTCGTCTCAAAGTTGGTAAGAGTTATTGAAGGGAAATAACTGCATTGCACAAAGCTTGTCTAAATCCCAAAGTTTCTTCAACTTTTCTACTTTTACATGAATACAGAGGCGTAGCTAGGAATGTTCCATCATTTGGGGACCCGGGCTGTGGTTGACCTCTATGGGGGCCCGGGCTGTGGTTGACCTCTATGGGGGCCCCTTCTTTTTTTGTAATATTTAATATTTAATGTAAAAAACACTCATTTGGGGGTTCTCCTCAAATGGGGGCCGGAGGGATTTTCAAATTCTCCCCACCCCCTCCCCAACCCTATGTACGCCACTGCATGAATAATAATTATTTTACAACTTCTGTTTCCTTTTAATTTGTGAATTCCCTTTAAAACACCGCGCACTAATAGCTACAGAATTAAACGTTTTCACTGGAACATTGTCTCTGTAGTCAAGTGTGCCTTGCTCTCTTCTATTGCAGGAGGAGAAGGAGTGCGATCCTGTGCTGAGGTCAGTGCGGATGGAAGTGTCTCCACTCATGGTGCACTCGTTGTGTCGAGACGCAGGCAACGTCACTCTTGTCATCTCGTGTGAACAGTCAGTTTGGTAAATATAGTCGTTACGTCCCTTTGTTGTGGAGTGTTGGGTCAAACGCGTGAAAAGCGTGGATGTAACTGGCAGTCTGTCGGTAGCTATGTGCTTCTATTTAACGTTTACACTTTCTAATAGCCAATGAAAGTTGTATTTTTAGGAAGAGGAGCCTTGTATCTTATTATTTATTAACCCGGTTCTTTGCTGATGCCGATGATGTTGACAACGTAATTCTAAGTCTCTCTGCGAGCTCTCATTGTGCTGCATCTCATTACTATGGAAATACAACTCTCTCAATATCAACGAAAAAACCAAATGAAGTAGCACTGCTTGCTTGTCAACTTGAGATATTAAAAATAGTCCACAAAAGGGACACAGTCCAATGTCGCTATTTTCACGGTGTTGAAAAAGAAACACTATCGTTCTCTAAGCAGTAACAAAGAAGAGTCACCCGTTAATTCTGTTCCCTAACTAATGCTTAATGGTTTTAATCTACCTTCACGTCAGCTAAAAAAATTCCCAATTATGCCAACTTCTATCGATATCCTATCACTGACCCGCATGTATTTTAAACCAACAAAGTATCATGAACACAGTGAGAGTCACAAATTAGAAAGTTCAACTAAAAGTGTGTCTCGTTGAAAACATTTTGTTTCTTTCTTGAGAAAGTTAGCTTGATCTATTTTAAGATTCTCATTATATTCTCTCTACACAGGAGAATTGTGCCATTGTCTCTTAGTGTCAATGTTTAGTCTGTTTATTTGTCTCCTCTCACTTCTTTGTGCAACAAATCAACCATACCTCTGTTCTAGAGTAGACAGTAAGAAAGGTAATAGGTATTTACAAAGTAAACATTGCATGGTCACGTTAGAAGAAAACAATCGTTCAAAAACTCAACATACAAAGATCATTTACGAAACAAAAATACAATCACCCACACAATAACTTTGTCCCATGTTCATGGCTACAGTGTGTACAGTTAGACTAAATCAGATAATCACTGAAAGAATTCTTTTTGTTTCTTTTTTCTTGCAAAAAAAAATCATTCATCTTTTTTTTTTTCGTATGAGTTTATAAATCCTTTTCATATATTTGTTTAAACAATAGTATTTAAGACATCGTTTTCAAAGCTTATCACACACAAAAAAAGGATGGCAATGGTAAATTTTAATTCTCTTTACGAAAACTGTTTCTGATTTCTGATTTTTAATGGCACCTCGGATTTCACCCAATTTTTTTGGGCATCTGACATTAGTTAGGGAAAAGGAAGAGCGGTTGGTCGTTGTCACATGACATTCTGCTCGTTACCCGTTGGCCAAAAGAAACAGATGACCTTAACATTATCTGCCCTATAGATCGCAAGGTCTGAAAGGCGAACATAACTTACCCTTTTTATTTCTATTGACTGAACTATTAGTGCCACCATCTTGTTACACTTACTAACGCATTAGAATCTTTAGATCATTAATAGTTTATTTTATTGTATTATTCACGTATTCTTCTGTGGAACTTCTATTGGTAAAATTGAAATCTTTAAATTTCTGAATCCCATCAAATCTTAAGAATATTGTTTGATAATAAATTGTAGGCCTATAATTAAACAACCACTTACACGTAGTACAAAAGTTCTTAACCCTTAAAACGCGTGTGATAGATGAGCCTCTAAACATCAAAGTTGTAATTCCATTTTGTATGCACTCACTGTAAAACAGCTGAGCACTTTAAGGCTTAAGGACTTGTATAATTAAACCACCACTTAAATGTAGGACAAAGGTTCTTAATGACTTGTATAATTAAACCACCACTTAGATGTAGGACAAAGGTTCTTAATGACTTGTATAATTAAACCACCACTTAGATGTAGGACAAAGGTTCTTAATGACTTGTATAATTAAACCACCACTTAAAAGTAGGGCACAGGTTCACGAAATTTATTTTCATTAATTTCGCTTTACAAAAAGAAAGTCCATATTATGCTTGTGAAATTATTTTTTTTTTGTTCTCTTTTGTTTATTATGAGATTTGTTTTCTTTCCTTTAAACTTTAGGACAGAACGCGTGCAAGGTTTTTGTAACAGTTTTGACCTTAATATTGGCGAAGCAATAATGGTAAGTTACAAATCAGAGTTTCGCCTTATCAATGCAGCTTTATAAATAGACATTAAATTGTCACGTGATATCAGCAATGAATCAGCGACTTTTGTGAACAAATATCAGACCTGAAAATTGTAACTGTGTGCAAAGCATCAGAACTCATCTTTTTATATTTTTGTGCCACATATTGCCTACTTCCTGGCACTCATGTTCTAGTGTCAGGCGCTTTAGTTCTCTCTCTCTCTCTCTCTCTTTCTGACTCTATCTCTCTGTCTCTGTCTATCTGTCACTGTATCTCTCTATCTGTCTGTCTGTCTCTCTATATATATATATGTACAGGGCTTTTTTGTGACGTTATGCACCATATTTTAACGTATATTATTAATTTTTAGTAATTAAAAGTTAGGCAATCAACTACTGAGTACCGGCGCCTATTTTTTGTTTTTACAAATATATATATATATATATATATAAGCAGTTTATCTGGCTATTTTATTATTGTTATTATAATTCTAGAACCGTGCTCTGAGGTCTGATTCAGTGACACTGTATCTCATGAAACTTGACCAAACGTTGGACGCTGCAAGAGTGGTCATTCTGACATCTGATGAAGTCCATCACTATAGGATATCTGTATGGGGCCACCACAACACTAGGTAATAACTCAGTCTTATTTTCTTCTAGTTCACTTCAAATTGGATCCACCGCCATGATTGTATTCGTTCAAATAATTGAACTGGTTTGTGTGACAAAACTGGCCTATAAATGGCCTATAACACCATATCAAATCTGCCTTTGAGTAACAATTTTTGTAAGTTATTTTCATTGGAAAATGCCCTTGTACACTGAGACCTAAATTTAAAGTTAGACAAAATTATTTGTGATTACAATAACCTTTCATTTCGTTGAACCACTCAAATATTTGTCTTTTGTTCAAAAGTAAAGCACCCCCCCCCCCAGACCTTGTGATCAATGGAGAAGAGGAAGTAAAGGTAATCTGTTTCTACATTTAACGAGGATGTCTGGTGGTCAGTACAATGACAAACAGTTTTTACTTTCCCCAACTAATGTCAGGTACTCATTAGAGTTTGGGTGGACTCAAGGGCGTCCTAAAAATCCCAAACTCGGGTCTCTTTGGAGTTTTGCAATATTATACATATGTTTCATTTTTTACCCATTTTGTTTTAACAATTGATTTTCAAATAATCAAAAAAAGTTGTCATTTAGCTCTTATGATTAGTGACTATTTCCAAACTTAGTTTTAGATTTAGAACGGCAGCTATCTTTTAAACTTCGGCAACATCAGTCAATGTTTTGGACTAGACATCATCAGTCAATGTTTTGGACTAGACATCATCAGTCAATGTTTTGGACTAGACATCATCAGTCAATGTTTTGGGCTAGACAGCATCAGTCAATGTTTTGGACTTGACAACATCAGTTAAAATTTTAATCAGCTAATCTTTTAGACCTGATAACATCGGTTAATCCTTAAAACTAAGACATCAGTCCATCTTTTCACAATTTAATCTTAGCCTTTCTTCTTATATCTTAAATCTTGAATACTGTTTTTCTTTTTCTTTCAGATTTGTGTTAACTGTTGAGAACGTGTGTTTAGAATCAAGACTTGAAAAGCAAAATGATGTCATTAGGCCAAACAACAAGATAACTACAAGCAAAACATTACCCGTTAACGAAACCATTCTCAAGCTAACCGACAACGTTGATCAACCCTTACCAGAGTATTCACGTTCAAACAATTTGCCACCGGAAGAACAAAGTCTGAAAGATGGCGTCTTCACAAAGCCATCATCTAGCAGAGTCAGGGGAGGGATTAAGCTGAACACACATCGATCCTCTTTTTCAACTCTTGGAAATTTCCCTACCTCTATATTTTCCAGACCTAGTACACTAGCTCCAAGACCCAATGGTCTAGACTACAGAGCTAATAAATTAGTGAGACCTCCAAGCTCTCAACAGGCGCGCGACTATCTCAATAAAGTGGCTGACAAACGAAACGGGAGTCCAGAGTTGGAGAAACTGGAGTGGCTGGAGAACAAAAAAGTGGAATTTGAGAGAAAAATGGATTATTATCAAAATGTGTATCCATCCGGTGAAAATATTTCAGACTATGGGGACTATAGCACCGAGGCTTTGGACCCGGGGGCAAAACAAACTGTTGTGGCACAGGAGGTCGTGGATTTCTCGCAAGTTACCAGAAAAGTGGAATCAAATAATGAAAAAACACCAGCAACTTACGATAATTCTGAACTTTCAGGAACATCCAAAAATACAGTTCAAAGTGTGACTTCTGGTAGTTTGATAAATCAGGTTTTAAACAATGTATCAGTTAATGAAAACTATCCCCCTGCTAGTGATACTAAGGAGAATGTATTTATTGCTGGGAAGCTGGCAAATATTTTGCTTCCATCATCGCTGGATGAAGGCATCACTAACAAGCCACAAAGAGAGACAGTCAATGTGAGCGGCAGTTTTCCTTTGTTTTTAGTTCCATCTGACGTTGAAAGCGTTAATGATCGTGAACTGGTCCCTGGGGAATATACTATTATTTCACCCTCACCATCACTGACCAGTGACGAGGTGTCGTCTCAGTCAAATGATGTGACTTCACCTGGAGGTCGTGAGATTCATGACAATGCCAGCTCATTGTCTACTGCAGTGCCAGAAATAAGTGTATCCACGTCTATACTTACATATGCTTCCAGCTCTCTGGCAAATGCTACATCTCCAGTGGCTACAACTCCTGTGTCTACATCACCTGTAGCTACAGATGTACGTTCATCTGAGTCGGACACGTTTCAGAGTACACAAGGTTATGTGTCATCTTCAACTTATACATCCGATTCAACGACTGAAAGTCAAGCATCTAGTCAAGCTTCTTCAACACCCACTTCTGCCACCACAACAACCTTGACCTCTCCACAATCCACGTCTACTAGCGCACCTCCGTCAACCACAGAAACTGATAATCCCCAAACGACCACAGGAACTACTCCATCAACTGCCACAATATCTACTTCGACAACTATCGCAACCACCGCTCCCCAGACAACTAAAGAAAGTAATACTCCTCCAATAACCTCAGCAAACACTTTTACTTCGACTGCAACTACTACTACTTCGACAGCCACAACAACCCATGCTCCTCCAATAGCCGAAGCAACCACTTCTTCCTCAGCCGCCACAACAGCCACAGCTTCATCAGCAACCACCAAAACGTCGGCTTCTACAATAACCACACTAAACACAACATTCTCGTCATCCAGGATCATGACGACAGTGTCTTCAACCCTGACGCCTGCTGTGACCATAGCAACATCGACAACTAAACCTGCTTCCACGACTGCAAACATGACGCCATCTTCCACAACATCCAACGCAGTCAACTTCACTTTTCTATTGACACTACCATCGTTTCCCGGTAACCCGAACCCCGTGAAGAGGCCAACCACGGCGAGTAGCACGGACGAGACCAGCAAAGACGACGATGCACTGTGGCCTGTAATTATAGCTCTGGTACTGGGCATTCCGGCCCTGGTGGTGGTCGGCATCGCCGTGACCGTGATCCACAGAAGAAGGTTGGCGCAACCAGCACATCTCGCACGACAAGTAGCTGCTGCCTCCTCCCTGCACATGTTCCCTTCACTTTAATATCTCGCTCCCACGCTTTCACTTGCACGTTATGTACTGGAGGTACTCACCCCTCTTGACTTTCTCTGTCTCTTTCTCTCTCTTTGTCTTTGTCTCTCTTTGTCTCACTTTCTCTCTCTCTCTCTCTCTATCTCTGCTTATAAACGTCACATATATACAAATTCTAGAGGGACGTAGCTGACGGGCTGTTTTGTTCTCAACATGTTTCCTAAATAAGATTTAATTGAATGAAATGAATTTAGCCTCGCCCCTCCTAACCTTAAAAAAAATTAACTTGAAATCTAATTGACTCCATATGGATTGTCAGGTCTTTCGGCCAGCCACGTCCCGCAACAGAGTTATTTCACCTAGCACTCTATTAATCATCAATAATCTCGACATTTGTTTGAAATAACTAGAGACGTAATGTCCAGTACTGCACGTGAATTGTGTTACTCATCATACATATACTTATATATATATATATATATTTATTACTTTGGTTGCTCATTAAGGCGCTGTCTATTGTTTCTCTTCTGTTCCTACTCCAATGTCCATTTATCATGTAGTACATGTTTATAATCTCCTACAATAGTTTCCATTGAAATTTAATGTCGCGTATCTCATTGATTAGTTAACTGTAACTTATTTGTGTGTACAAATGTTAATTAGCTTATTGTAGTCACAATCACACTCATTGACTAACATGCATAACTAGATTGACACGTGAAATGCGTAGTATACTTTCCTCTATTTTTTAATAACGCCTGTAATCTATAAGATAATGTATAAAATAAAGAAACAAAAAAGTGGTTTGATAGTCCAAAGGAAATTGACTTGGAAGGAGTTGACGAAAGAAACAAGCCAGTAAAAATAAGACGGAACAAATAATATACGTCCTTCTTGCTCAGTTGGTTTAGTAGTCATCTCGTATATTCATGTTCTCTCTCTCTCACTATCTCTCTCTCTCTCTCTCTCTCTCTCTAACTCTCTCTCTCTCTCTCTGTCTCTCTCTCTCTCTCTCTGCCTCTTTAGCTACATTTCAAAATACATTCAGGATTTTTCATGATAAATTTTCAGCACACTTTTATGCTTTATGTTTACATTTTGATTGTAAGATCCGGCTCTAGCCTTCTGCGTGCATTTTGAAGTTTGAGAAAGAGGTCATAGGGAAGTGATGTCATAAAAATGGACAAATATTCCCCCCTCTCCCCCACACTTTATACAATGTCGACCCTCTGGGACCTTTTTACCTCTTTACGCCTCATCCAAGTTCCGACAGTTTAAAAAAAAACAAAAAACACCTCAATCCTCCCATGCATTTTACTAAACGTAGTCCTGAGTCTAAAACAATCAAATGTCATCGAAATGACACTTGTTATTTTTGCAAGAGAAAGGTAAAAAGAATACAATAAAATTTCAACACAGAAAAAAACCTGGCAACGACACAAGAACTTTAAGAATTTTACACGAAGATCTAACCAGCTAGACATTTGCTTTGCACTTAGGTTAGAAAGATTGCCAAAATGGATTTAGTTCTTCAAATTTCAAGGTAAATTTCTTTAGGATATTGAAAATATGGACAAGCGAATTTACAACTGAGTTCATATCTAAACTAGGTTCCTATGCCTTAATGAATCATCCCTGACTTCTGCCCCAACCCCACCGCTCGATACTGATACACACAAGACGTAGCAGCAACGCCCGAGCTTATTCTCAATTCGACGTGAATATTTTAAACATATTTGTCTTATTTTGTCAGACACGACTTTAAAAACTCCTTATTAAAAGAGAATTATTATTTACACCCAACATTTTCACACATTTTGCTTTTTTATATTTTGAAAACAATTGCTTCGAGTCGTTTAGCTGCCTCTTGAAAACGCTTTCGTTTGATGTCCTTATAACACATTTAATTGTATTAAGGCGTTTCTTCGAGTCCGAAGATTAGTGAGGAATGCAGTATTTCCCGTGGCTGCGCAGCCCCAGCTGTGACCTACATATTTTGCCACATCCAGGGCAAGCATAATCATTGTCCGCAGGTGGTCGCTTTAGATTTTTTTTCGCCGTCTGCGTTTGTCCTCGGCAGCGGATTTTCTTTTGGTCTCAAATGTGTATCCCGCGTCCTTCGTGAGTGACCTTCAGCTGTCTCGTTCTGAGGCCGCATGCAACCAGGTGCTCTCTTTCTATGTCATCTAAGGAAAGTTGTCGCCTAAGCTGGTCTTTTAAGCGTTTTCGTGGGGCGCCTCTGTTACGACGACCACCTTTTGGCTTATCAAAAAAAGACTGCCTTTGGCATACGTTCGTCTCCCAAACGGGATACTTGTCCTGCCCAGCGTAACTGTCGGACCATAAGAAGTCCCTCTATTCTGTCAATACCGGCGTTTGCTGTTTCTAGTGCGGTTTTGCCACCGTATGCCCATACTGTAGTTCTCTTTGAAACATCGACTTTTTTGTAGACTATTACGTTACACTTATAAAACTTAGTTTAATAAAGATAATCTATCATTATAAGCTGTTTACTGAACTTCGCTAGGAAGAGGCTTTAGAAACATCATTTTAATTCTTTATATATTTATTTATTTTCATTTTACCGCATTTGTTTTTCTTGTTGCCTTTAATGGGCTTAGACAGTGACAGCGAACTAAACATACATCAGAAAGCTTAAGGAAAAGCTCTTTATTTTGTTATTTTGATGTTCTATTTTAAAACTTTGTGTTTGCAGGAGACCGAATCCCCAGAAAGTCTTTGGCATGAAAGCGTTACGATCAGTCAACAGTACACCGAGACTCTCTGCTACAAGCACTGCTATAAGGACCACTCTAAGACTTTCAACTACATCTGTAGACGTTTGACACTATAAGTCATTAGTTACAGACTATTAAAACTATTTGAAGATTTAGGCCAGAGGCTAGAAAAGAAGTGGCCCTGCATCGACCTATTATCTTCGCTTCAGACATTCTGAACTTGTCACTGTATGTAGCTCAACTGAATGACTGTGTTAATGATACAAGTGTTGCTCAGTAACTGAAAGTCATTTGGAGGCATGAATTGTTGTTGTGTTTAACTCTTATACACTTTTTGAAAATGTGTGAGTATAAAAGATTGCTTCAATCTGATGTAAATTTATTTATTAACTTTTAATTTCAAACGTCAAATTTTTTTTTATTTGGCTGGGACGTGATTAATTCAATACTAATTTATTTATGTTTCCTACTCAACACCTCATTAAAATATTTCTTTGGTTCGTTTACAAAGCATTTTTATAAAGTCTTAAAATTTACAACATCATTTTTTATTACGTTTGAAAATAAAAATGGTCAAATTTGTTTGATGGGATACTTCCTGTGGGACTGAGTTTTCTGTTGTTCTGGGGGATATAAATGCCATGCATCTAAGTTGTTAATGCTCCTAAGCTGACTTCCATCGTCCACCCATCCCAGTGGCGCTACAGCCCATGGAGGTCCCTGGACTGCTTAAGCCCATCTCTCCATTCTGATCTACCCCATCCCAAGAAATAACTTCATGTTCATGTTTAATGATACATGTCTGTCAATGGAGCTGCTTTATGAGATAGAACTGGAAAGTGAAATAGAGTAATTTCCCTTTGTCGTCTCCCAGACTCCTATGTAAATCTGCAAATGTTAAGCGTATGTCTTAACGATGGTCTAATCATCTGATCTAGTGTTTATCTTTTTTTGAATGATCAAAGTTTTGTAAAGCTGTGATTAACATACTGCTGGTATGCATGAGTTCGAAAGTGAAAGTAAACGAAACTATTAAAGTTATTAAAATTATATCGCATTATCATCGGCACTGCCTTCAAACCCTAACCCATGCCATTAAAGGTTAACTCATTTCTTTTTACCCTAACCGATGCCTTATAAACAAACTAAAGCTTTAAAGAACATTATGTTTTTAAGTATGTTATTTTCATTACTTTGTGATTCATTGCAATACTATTTTATTTTATTTATTGTTTATATGAATTTCATGTTTAAAATTTAATCAAGAATTATTTTTTTTTTACTTTAGATGGATGGGATTAGACCATCATATTTTACATTCAATGTCTTATAATCTTATGTAAAATTGTAAAAGATTGTCATATAGTATGAGTTACAAAGCTTATGTTATCTCACTCCGTCTGTCTGGCGCAATTTTTTTCTACTATTTTTCCTTCTCCCACTTCCAATTCTCGCCTCAAGTTGAAATGTGGCACACATTCATTGTTGACGGCAATACAAGAAACAATTTTAAAAAATTAACCAATTAGTTCATCAATTCGTGGTAATTCATTCATTTTGTTCTATTTATATAGATCGCAAGGTCCGAAAGGGTAACTTTACTTTTTGCATTGCTATTTAGAAAAGGGGAGATAAAAATTGCAATATTGAGAGATAGTGGAGTGATTGATCAGCTTTATTTTTATAGATTTTTTTTTTTTTGCTGGTTTTTAATTTACTTTGTCCACATGACTTAAGATTAATAAAGACATTCACGCTAGTGGTGCTACCTTAATCTTTGTATCATTTTGTTTTCAACAACGGAGGATGATGACGATGACCATGAGGAGGAGGAGGAGGTCGGTGCCTAACATTTTATTGTTCAGACTAAAACTAGCAGCCGGTGAACGTTATTTTTTAAAATACATTTTAAAAGTGAAATTATCATTGAAAACTTTATTGACATATGAAATTAACTGAGTTGAATCTAAAGAGTGGTTCATCTATTGCAATAGGATCGTTTTGGGTAGGTTGTTATTTCCCTCTGCTAAGACTAAATATTTTTTAAACAAATGCAATAGTTCGTTTTGTTTGTTGATCGGTTTATTCATGCATCCTATTTCTTTACTTTAACTAGTCAAGTCTTGTTTATTTGAAACATGTCTTCACATGTTCTAAAATTTTCACTCAATAATTTTATCTGAACGATCTACTTTTTAGTAGATTTTTTTTTATCAGAGTTTTAAATGGATGGACCCCAAAGTCTCAGTTTAAGCACTACTTATAAAAGGTGATGTTTCCTATTGAAATCTTTAAAAAATGTGGAATAGTTAGGTTTCTATACACCAATTTCATTTGAACATTTACCTAATTATTATAATAAGAATCAGCCAGGAAAACCTACGACTTAGTAGAGTGTAAGTCATTAATTAACATGCATGACTATATTGACACATGAAATGTGTAGTACTCAATTATCTTCTTTTTTGAAGTGACGACTATTTATTTTTGTCCGCTGTTCAAATGTCTATTTCAGTATGCCTGGTGATAACTGTCAAAAAATTGCACTGACCTATGTATCCCTTTCTATAAATAACCTTTATTTGACAAGTGACGATACAGTGCTACTTAAAAAACGTGTTCACTTCTGTTTTTATGCGAAACAAACGATATTCTTTTTAAACAAATGCTTTGTAGCTACATAAAAATGGAAAACTGAAGAGGTAGAAATAAATAGATTTAGATTAGAACAATAACAATCAAAACATACAATTACTAGCTCTGCATATTATCTACGAGATGAACTTTGATAATTGCAATCATTTTGATTAAAAGAAAAAAATGTATTTTTCTCTCTGCTTTTTAAAAAAAAACTTTGAATCATACTTCTTAGTTTGCATCTGAACTCTCTTGGGTGAAAGGTTTTCAGACATTTAAAGAGACACAACATTTTGGATTTTATAGTTCAGTGCACAACTAAATGTATTCCTCGATATGTAATTAGAAAGTAAAAACAAAACAACCTTTCAAAACCATCTTTTTTTTTTCTGTTAGATTTTTGACCAAGTATATCAATATCTAACTGTATTTCATTAATGGACATAAAATAGTGGATATTGTATGTAAAGTGTTTCCAAATTTGTGTAACATATCACTTTCAACTGTAACAAATATTTCTAAGGACATTCATAGATTACATTTTATATTAATTCCTGATAAAAATAAAATTAGCAAATATTTTGTATGTTTTTTTTTTATCTTTCAATTGCAACAGAATTTTTAAAAAATCACTGAAATTAGATTTACATGCAGACATATAAAAAGACATTTTTTCTTTCTATATTTGGTTCTTTAGATAACAGAAATTTGTTATGATCTACAGAATTTAAACAATATCAAGATACTAGTCTAGTTATAAATTATATTATATGACACAAGTGTAAACATTTTTAGACCAGCCATTTTTAAACATTAAAAAAGAGAAATCATGTACACAAAAATGTCATCAACAAATTTATTAAGCTATCGAAAGTCTATGTGACATGTGCATAGATCTAAATGTTTAAAGCAGTGGTTCCCAAACTTTTTGGTCTCGTAGACCCCTTGCCATGCTTTCTGATTTTCGGTAGACCCCCTGCTTAAATTGCACAAATTTTTGCAAATTCATCAAAACATTTTTTTAAAACAAATTTCTAACTGTAGTGAGTTGAGGAGTGAAAAAGTAATTTAAAACTACACATTACGTTATAGAGATCCATCATTTTTATTGATAACATTTAAATTTAAACCAATTAAAGGTTTATCATCCATTGCTACGGATACTATAATTCATATAGATCTAGAAATTTGTTGTTCTTTCAAACAGTAAATAATAATTAATTAATTTGCCTTAAGTTGTAAAGGGTTTTGCAAAGAGCAGTTTCTCCTGTATTTCTTGATCTTTCACGTGTGGCTCAAATATTGAGTCTGCAGAACGTTTTTCATTTACAGGAGAAGGGGCGAAGGCCGAGTAACTGGCGCCTAAATCAGTAAGCTTTGAGAAGGACGGGCCTTGGTTTGCTACCCACCTGGCAGAAGGAAAACTCAATTTAAAAAACTGAATTCAAAACTCTGCTGCCAAAATGGGAAAGGTTTCGAGGGTCAACCCTGAGGAAAAATGAGGAGACGGCGACCATTAGGCCGTTTGTAGCACACACCTGTGATGCCATTGATCCCAAACTGTATATATGTCATTTGCAAAGAATTATATAAGAAGCGTTTACTTTATAACTCATGACACCGATGTGCCCTTGAACTGTATTAAAGAAATTCTTTTAATAATAACAGATGTAGGTTTGTGTAAAACGGCTGGTAAAATCATTGTTTGGCCTTTGCTATTTTACGTATTTTGATATAAGTAAAGAAATATTTTAAGACTCTCAGAAACCATCATCTTTGTGGAGGAGAGGTTTTTTGGTTCTATTCTGAACTTTATCTTTGAGTGTTCGACTGTTTTTGAAATCTTTATCTATTTTGTCATGGTGGCATTGTCTCAAATAATCCTCCAGCGTAATTGGTTTCATATCGTCTTAAATAGGTATTTAGGAAACCGCTTGTTTGACAAGGAAGGAAGGAATCCAAATTTTAAATAATCAACGCTGCACAGTCAACATTACTTTTTTTAAAACATTAATTACATTTAGACAAGATTAAGCTATTTAAATTTAAATAAGTATTGAAATTGAATAGATCAATTTTTCGTTCGAATAGCAGGATAAATATTTATAGGATTGACTAAGATATAAATCATATATTAGTGTATGGAATAATTACATGAATAAATGTGAAAAATAAAGTCACGACTTCCTTAAATGAAATCTATTATCTTAGACCCCCATGGTTATCTCATAGACCCCCAATTTATTTTTTCACTTTCGTAGACCCCTTGGAAGTCTTCGTAGACCCCTGGGGGTCTATATAGACCACTTTGGGAATCACTGGTTTAAAGCAACCAATTAACGCTTTAGATTTATATCATTCTGTTATGTACTAGTTTAGAGAGTATGTTAGTTTCGATAGACAAATATATTGTGTATTATTTTTAGCGACTGTAAAAGTAGTGACGTAGTAAGACAGACGAATGACGTAGTAGAATAGGCGGAACAAGAAGAACAATATGGCAATAGCGTAGAAGAAGATTGTTTGATGAAAATAGCGACGGTTAAGAGGACCAGACAGACTTCCAGTTATGAATAAAGGTCTCATTTACAGCAGTAAAAAGTCTTTATCAAGTTAATATTGTTAACCTGTACTGTTTGTTGGCTTATGTAAACTAGTTAATGAAATAGAAATAGAAGTTACTCCAGCTACTATCCCACAACAAGTGTATCATTGAAGACATTTCAGGATCAATGAAACAATGCCAAGGACGATAACTTGAACTTGAATGTCACCAAATAAATACAAATGCAAACAATAGAGCTTTGAACATTTGATTCTACAGTGCTAAAAATGCACAAAAATAATCAAAGAACATCAACAACAAAAAATAACCTATTACAAAATACAACATACTGAACACACTGAACTAAAGGTTCATTCAAAGGGTTATAATGATTTGAACAATACATTTCTAAAGTAGTGTTAAGTTAAAGATGTTTGGAAACCAAGTTATTCTTCTCCGTGACTCATCAAATACATTGTACATCATTTCCTACATAACCTCTACATTATGCGTCCAAAACATTGGTTCATTTTAGGAGTTCAATAAATAATAATTGATTTACGTTAATGAGAAACTTAACTTGCAATCACTGGTAAGCATTCAAATAACCCGGACTTGATTCAGCCTGTCTTGGTTTCCAGCCTGTGGAAGTTGAAAGTTCTGCTGGAAAAATTTCTGCCTCATTGTGGCATCTCGATGGCTCCAACCGTTAAATCCGCGATGGTTTGGTCTGTTGAACTGTAAATTGTTGTTCCCCTTGACAGATCTCCCCGCGTGACTTAACTGTTGCTGCAGGCGACCCAATTTGTGATCCAGAATGTTCTCCAGCCGAGGAAAATGTCCAGGATGGGAAGGTCTATGATTCCAGTCTCTTGGCCAAACCATCTGTTTGGACAGAAACACACTGATGTAATCAACTATTAGCATTAGATATGCGTACATAGTTACGCAGCCAAAAAATGAGAAAAAATCATGAATCAGATACAAATGTAACAAACAAGTAAATTGATGTCGCGAGGGTCCCGTGTTTGAGTCCTGCGAGATATTCGGACTGGAATGTAATTATGCTCAATTCTGAAGGAATATCCGAAACATTTAATTAAAACACAAAAACCAGCTACTTATACCAACTAATCGTGAGAATCATGATCTCTATGTACTACAGGTTTCACTTCCCTCTCCCCCTCCCCCTTTTTACAAAGCTTATATCAATTTACTTTGTCTGTCTGTCTGTTTGTCTGGTAAAAAGTTGAACACGTTATTTCTCCCACACCTAATTTTGGATCAATTTGAGATTTCGCATAATTATTTCTTGTACCTGACAAAACAAGAATCGATTTAAAAAAACAATTAGGTAATTAATTAACTTGTTTTGGTATGGAACAAGGGAAAAAATCGTACTTGACAGATTTGTTGGTATAAGTTGATTTAGTCCCTTAGTGAACACGTTTTTTTATGCATTTAAAAAGCGATTACGGTAACATTCACATCATGGAATATGCACAAACACTTCAACCATCAGTTGTAGCTTTCTTATTTAAGTCTACCTGCATTATAATGCCCCCAAACACATATGCACTAATATTAATGAAATTCCCCTCCCCCAATTATGCACTTTTGTTTTGCTGGACCAGCCAGCATTACAATAATGTCACTATTGGCAACTTAATCCACCCTTTACATATTTATTTTTGTCATTCATCTAGAGAGGCAACTTATTTAAAATAACCTATCTTTACACACCCACACCGTATTATACACCCTCCCCCATCCCACCCCCAAAAAATAGATTTAATAGACCCTCATATTCACTGCGACAATTTTTAGGACTTAATTTTTGCTTTGGAATAGAGGACACTTGTAGATCTAGAATCTAGTCGTTTTAAAATTGTTCTACACACAAACTCGCTTTTATACAGATGTAAAAAGACATTTGACAATCACGATGATCTAAGCCTGTGTGTCGCGACCCCCTTGGGGGTCGAATGACGATTTGCCAGGGGTCGCCTAAGACCATCGAAAATATGGATTGTATTTGTTTACTCTTCTATTGCTGTATGTGAGTGTCGGGGGGAGGGGGTCGCGGCAGAGTGGGGGGTTGTAAAAAGGGGTCGCCGAGAATAAAAGGTTGAGAACCGCTGATCTAAGGATAATACCTTACATTCACTCTGACCATTATGTACACCTAAGGTGGAATTACACATGCACATTAAAGATCTAAATTTGAGAAGAAATGTTACTTCATAAAGGAAGATGATTACCTCCTACGTGTGTAAGGTCAATCTAGTCATGCATGTTAATCAATTTACTTAAATTCTGTCAAGTCACTGGTTTTCCTGGCTGACTCAGGCAACCCATTCCATGCTCTAATAGCATTAAGGAAGAAAGAGTTTTTGTACAAATTCGTCCTGGCATATGGAACAGAAGGTTATGGTTCAGTTTTTTTTATGTATTATTGCTACTTTAAGTTTAAGTGGTCTATCCTGAAGGGTCTCTAACATTAATGATTTTATGAAAGATGCTATTCTAATCAGATGTGAATATTCGTTTGTTATAAATCTCACTGCTCTATTCTGTGTCTGATCCAGTTTCTTCTTTTTTTCTTGAGGGGTCTCAAACAGAGGATACATATTCTATTATTGGCTTAACTATGGTTAAATAACATTTGAGTTGTTTGTTCTTATTTGATTTGTAGAAATGTCTTTTTATAAACCCTAATGCTATATAGTAGGTGCATTGTTATGAAATAGCTCCGTATCCATTACTAATCACATATCAATTTATAAACACGTACAGCTATCAAGTTTTATTAATCAAAGTGTTATTTATCGTCATGACTGCAAAGAACATTATTACAAATGTATTACCAGGAGAAACTTTAAAGTTGAGAAATATAAACAAGGATGGGCTGATAAGAAAGCAT
This sequence comes from Biomphalaria glabrata, assembly GCF_947242115.1. Taxonomy (NCBI): domain Eukaryota; kingdom Metazoa; phylum Mollusca; class Gastropoda; family Planorbidae; genus Biomphalaria; species Biomphalaria glabrata. Next base: position 31,370,861 of record NC_074711.1, on the reverse strand, counting down.
TTAAGTTAGAGGAACAAGATGAAAATGTCATCACGATGTCTATCAAGATGTCACAACTAACCTGGTTGTTATAGGAGCTTCGGACACTCTCTCGTGTGGACACCACATCATCGTCAATATCGTAGTCCGGGGCTGATTCAACATCCGTAGGCAGGCTGCTCAGTTCATCTTCATCTTCATCCTCTCCATAGTCTGGCGTGGGCTCCAGATTTTGATGTTTTTGAATTTCTTGTACAACAAATCTGATCAGCACAATACATAAGAACTATTCTGTAGATGCAGACTTGCAAAAGGTACAAAGTCCAATCTGGTCGATTTTTCCCCGACCCTCAAAAATATTTTTTTCAATCAATTTTAAATATTACTCTAAACAAAACACTATATACTTTGTTGTTGTATTCAGTGAGTCTAAATGAACACTAAATTCAGAAGTCAAGAAAAATTATTTGCTTCGAACCAAAAATTAACTTAATGTCTTTTATGTAGGGACTCATTATGTAATCGTATTTAATAATAATAGAAATATAAAATATTTGATTGGTTCTTGCAAGTGTAATTGTATAAATCAATTTGAATCAGTCATGTACTAAAATTTGTAATAGATCTAGACTAGCAATAATAAATCTGGGATTATAAATATTTTTTCATCAATTCTTTTTGGTTAGCGCAATTTCTTGACATTAGCTTTCTCAATGCGCTATGACCCTATCACTTTCTCAATGCGCTATGATCCTATCACTTTCTCAATGCGCTATGATCCTATCACTTTCTCAATGCGCTATGATCCTGTCACTTTCTCAATGCGCTATGATCCTGTCACTTTCTCAATGCGCTATGATCCTGTCACTTTCTCAATGCGCTATGATCCTATCACTTTCTCAATGCGCTATGATCCTATCACTTTCTCAATGCGCTATGATCCTATCACTTTCTCAATGCGCTATGATCCTGTCACTTTCACAATGCGCTATGATCTTATCACTTTCTCAATACGCTATGATTATATCACTTTTTCAATACGATATGACCCTATCACTTTCTCAATGCGCTATGACCCTATCACTTTCTCAATGCACTATGATCCTTTCACTTTCTCAATGCGCTATGATCCTATCACTTTCTCACAACGCTATGATCCTATCACTTTCTCAATACGCTATGACCCTATCACTTTCTCAATGCGCTATGACCCTATTGTCGGTGCGTAGATTATGGCATTCTAGCACCAATGTGTATTAAGTGCACTATTTTTGAACGCACTTTCTTTTTGTTGCCTTGCTTGTAAGTTAATGGAGTGTTTTTGTTCTGCTGGTGTAACGTTTGTTGAGATTCTTCTGTGTTCCCCTGTTTAGGGTGAGTATCTAAGGCATAACTGCGTTTCGCAGTTGTTTCGATGCCATAGTGATAGTCTACTAGACCTTTCTAGTTTGTCTTTACTTTGTCTTTACAGGGAGTTAGCTTGGGATTGGAAGTCTACGCTGGTGACTAAAGACAGCAGTGTCAGAGTGTGTTGTGTTTCGAACATTAATGTGTACGTTGTGGGACAGCAAGGGGTAGAATTATTATTTAATTAATAAATTCACAGTATTAAAATGTTCCAAATTCAATGTCATTACTCCATTAGTTTGTCATCATACTTATATTTATATCATTAAATATTTACATTGTTACCAGTGAGTCATTTATTTATTGTAAGCACGAAGGTGCCTGGTTAAATGTCAGGGGCCCGGGCAAACGAGCTAAGGCCTTAACATAACCCTGACAGTTGGGGGCTCGAGTCCGGCTGTGACTACCAGTCACAGAACTATAATTTCAATCATTATATAAGTTTTAGTTACTTGATTATGTAGCAGCAGTGTCTACAATCTAATAATTGTTTACATAGTAATGCATCACAATCTACTGTACTAATATTGAATTGTGTACCATTGGCAACGATGTATATCGAAAGTAGCAGATAAATACAATAAATACATCCTTTGTGATATAAGTGATATAACACTATAACTATACTGTACTATATACTATATAACTATTGTATTGCAAGATTGAAACGCATTTGTATTTTCTTGTTTTCTATATTGTGCTTCACCTTCGAATGAGTGTCTTCTCGCTCCCGGCAACAAGCGAACATGAGTGTAAAGAGGCTGTTGGTAACTACTGAAGTCTGAGGCTACTAGTATTGTGTTGGATTGTCCTGTGGCAACTATATTTCGACGCTGTGGCCTGAGTGAGGCACTTTCCTCCGACGTGGGATACTGCACAGATAGGTTTCTTTCTTTGCCATTTAACCGCAGGCTCTAGGCTTTAGTTGATCTCTTGTACAATTAGTAGAATTTTTTTGGTTCCCATATTGTATATAATTTAAATATAATACAGCCAAGTAGTGTACATTGTATTTACCATGGAAACTAGGTTGACAATTACTGCTCAGTTTATAAGTGATGGTAGTTCTCTGGGGTACGAAGGTGAAAGGTTGGAGAGGTATGTGGCTGAGCAGAAAGAAGACTATGAAAAAGCTAAGAAAGAGGCGAAGGCAGAGGAGAAGGCCAGATTTGAACGTGAGGAGAAGGCCAAGCGTGAGGAACACGAGAGGTGGAAAGAAAGAGATGCCAGGGAGGAACTCAAGAGGAAAGAGGAGATGGAACTAGAAAGAATGAAGGAAAAGTCAGCAACAGCGGCTGGGACGGCAACGCAGGCAGAGGTGCGGCCTAGAAATGTTTTAGATAAACTTGACAAGAGCTTCCAGGGAATGAAGGAAGACGATGACCTGATGGCATATTTAACACACTTTGAGGCCGTCGCAACAAGATGCAAGATCGATAGAAAGGAATGGTCATTGCTCTTGTCCTATAAACTAACTACCTTTCTAAGAAACTGTATGCTGCGGGACAGTCTGTTTTTGAATGAAAATTATGAGGAAGTGAGGGCTGTATTACTGCGACATGCGGATATAAACGCGGAAACCTGCCGCAAGAGGTTCCACCGGGTGAAACCACGACAGAACGATTTTAGGGGTTTTGTCACCGAGCTGCGAAACGCGTTGGACAATTGGTTGAAAATGGCTGAAGTAGGCAAGACTGTGGAAGAAGTGAAAGAGTTGCTGGTAAAAGATAGGATACTTGAGAATGTGTCAGGAGATGTGTACAAGCAACTGATAATAAGTAAGAAAGGCACAGTTGATGATATGATTGATGTTATTGAAGGGTTTAAGGTCGCTAGTGGGGGTGTGTCGCTTGCGAAGACAGTGTGTATGTTGCGGCAGCGTGTGATGAGCCTGGGATGAATACAAATCCAGTTGCTGAAAGAAACGTGGTTATTTGCTTTAATTGTAATAGGAGTGGCCACAAATCGGCAGAATGTCCTCAGCGTTCGTCCATGATTAATTCTGTTCCTGATGTTGATGATAGACCTGGGACATCATCTGCGACGTTTTCTAATCAGCAAGGACCCAGTAGAAATGTTTCAACAAGGCGTTGTCAGAGACAGTTTGATGGTAGTGGTCGTAGAATCCGAGGTAACAGTTTTGTGAGACAAAGTTATGTTACACCTAATTACAGGAGCAGTAGAACTGGGGGCAATGGGGTGTACCAAAATAGAACCAGTTTCACAAATAGAGATCAAGGTCCACCAGTAAGGTATAGGTGACTGAGTAGTCCTCGTAATGTTCAAAATTGTGGAAATTGTACTTTAGGGAAAGGAGATGAGTATTTTTCCCCATGTAAGAGAGAAACTTTTTCATATGTTGATAAGTCATTACGTGATAAGTCTGTTGGTAAGCTGAAGTTTGAAAAGGGAAGAGTAAATGGGATAAGTGTGTCTGTTTTGAAAGATTCTGGTTCGAGTGTTATAGGAATTAGAAGTTCATTAGTTGGTGAGAAAGACATGATTCCTGGTACTTACAAATTAAAGCTTGTCGATGGGACAGTCAGGGATTACCCATTGGCGTGTGTAAGTATTGAGTCGGATTACATTGTTGGGAAATATGTGGTTGCTTGTTTTAAAGATCCTGTTGCAGATTTGATTCTTGGGAATGTTGATATTAATGTGAGTCAGGAGTTTGATTGCGCAGCAGTAACTAGGTCAGCGAAAGATAGAGAGAATGATAGTGGCCCTGTAAATGAGTGTGGAATATTGCAAGATTGTTGTGATGTTTTAGGTACGAGTGATGATTTTTTACGTGAACAGCTGAGTGATCCGTCTTTAAAAGATCTATGGGGGCGACATGTGGACAATTGTGTAGATAATAAAAAGAATGGAAGTGTGGAATATAAAGTGTTTGATAGACTATTGTACAGAGTATTTAGGGGAGAGTTTGGTGAGGAAGAAAGACAGTTAGTTGTACCCTCAGCTAAGAGAGAAATTGTGTTGAAAACTACTCATGAGAGTATATTAGCAGGGCATTTGTCATTAAGAAAGACTGAAAGTAAAATATACAAATATTTTTTCTGGCAAGGTTTAGATAAAGACATAAAAGAGTTTGTGAGGTCGTGTGATATTTGTCAGAAAGCTAGAGTGCCGCGTCGTTGTGACAGAGTGGAGCTAGGCCAAATGAATGTTGTTACCACTCCGTTTTACAAAGTTGCTACAGATATTATTGGGCCATTGGAGATAACTGACAATAAGAATAGGTATATTTTGACAGTGGTAGATGTCGCTACCAGATGGCCAGAAGCGATACCTCTGAGGAATATAAATACAGAAACAGTTATTGAGGCACTAACTAATATTTTTTGTAGAATAGGGCTACCTATAGAAATATTAAGTGATCAAGGCCCCCAGTTTACTTCCGAATTGTACAAACAGGTGTGCGAATTTTTCTCAGTTAAACCCGTGCACTCCACTATATACCACCCCAGCTCTAATGGTATGATAGAAAGGCTCAATTCTACTTTAAAATCCTTTTTAAGTAAAGTATGTCAGGATAGCCCTCATGATTGGGACCGGAAAGTTAGTGCAGCATTGTTCGCCTACCGAGAGGTACCTAATGAGACAACGGGGTTGTCGCCATTTGAGCTTGTCTATGGAAGACAAATGAGAGGCCCACTGGCTATTTTGAAGCAAGTATTTGTAAATGCTGAAGAAGAAACTGAATATAAGAATGTGTTCACTTGTTTAGTGGACTTAAAACAAAGATTATCAGAGGTGACTTCTATTGCTAAATCTAACAGCGATGCAAACAAAAAGAAGTACAAGATGCAATATGACAAATATTCGTCTAGACGAGACATTAATGAGGGTGACTGTGTTTTAGTCCTCAAGCCACACAGAGACAATAAGCTGTCCGTGTTTTGGCAAGGCCCGTATAAGGTGGTGAATAAAATATCAAAGTTCAATTACGTTGTTGAGAAAGAAAATAAGATAAAGGTGTATCACATAAACCGACTCATGAAATATCACTGTAGGGTAAAGGAAGTAAGCAATTCAAACGTTGAAACTGAGGATACAAATGAACTTTTATCAGCTAACATGGTATCAGTTGTGGGGGAAGAAGTTGATGAGCAGGATGGGGAGAATGAAGATGTAATTGCTAACATCCCAACGCTAGAGATTAGGTCGGAAGAAATGAGTGGCGGGAATGTGTTGACGCAGGTCAAAATTAATCCCGATTTGAATGCTATACAAAAGAAGCAAGTTGATGACATTTTGAGTGAATTTAAAGACATAATATCTGATATTCCTGGTAGAGCCAAGGTCGAAGAGTTTAAAATTAAATTGGTTGATACGAAACCTGTGACTTTAAAACCATATGCGGTACCTATCCACTTAAGAGATAAAGTTAAGCAAGAGATTGACAGCATGTTGGATTTGGGAATTATAGGGCCAACAGACTCTCCCTATGCAGCACCCGTTGTTATAATAAAAAAGAAAGACGGAACTTTGCGACCTTGTATTGATTTTAGAAAATTAAATAATGTTACTGAAATACCCGCTGAGGTAATTCCCGAACAAGAAGATTTGTTCAACATGCTATATAAAGCTAAGTACTTTACGTTACTGGATCTGACTAAGGGTTACTGGCAAATTCCAATTTGTGAAACAAGCAAACCATTTACAGCATTTAGAGTTTTGGGAGAACATTATATGTTCCATTATTTACCCTTTGGATTAAGCGGTGCTCCTAATCACTTTAACAAGATTGTTAAGCGCATGTTAAGAGGTTTAGAAAATGTATTGTTTTATTTCGATGACATTTGTATTTTCAGTGAGGACTGGGACAGACACATTGAAAGTGTTCGTAATGTATTTAGTGCTTTAAGAAAGAATGGATTTACATTAAAACCCGCCAAATTGGAGGTGGGCTTTACTAATGTAAAATTTCTAGGTCATAGTGTCGGACAGGGAGTTGTCAAACCTGATCATAGTAATGTGAAAAAGATTTTGGAATTTAAGACTCCAAGTACAAAAAAGGAACTTCGTGGTTTGATTGGGTTAATTAACTACTACAGTAGGTTTATACCAAAACACGCGGATTTAGTTTTTCCTTTTACGGAATTATTACGTCGTGGAAAATCCATGAGAGTCGACTGGAGCTGTGAGTGTGCGGAGGCATTGAAGAGAGTGCAGGCCTGTCTGTGTAAGTATCCATGAGAATCGACTGGAGCTGTGAGTGTGCGAAGACATTGAAGAGAGTACAGGCCTGTCTATGTAAGTATCCATGAGAGTCGACTGGAGCTGTGAGTGTGCGAAGACATTGAAGAGAGTACAGGCCTGTCTGTGTAAGTATCCATGAGAGTCGACTGGAGCTGTGAGTGTGCGAAGACATTGAAGAGAGTGCAGGCCTGTCTGTGTAAGTATCCATGAGAGTAGACTGGAGCTGTGAGTGTGCGAAGACATTGAAGAGAGTACAGGCCTGTCTGTGTAAGTATCCATGAGAGTAGACTGGAGCTGTGAGTGTGCAAAGACATTGAAGAGAGTGCAGGCCTGTCTGTGTAAGTATCCATGAGAGTAGACTGGAGCTGTGAGTGTGCGAAGACATTGAAGAGAGTGCAGGCCTGTCTGTGTAAGTATCCATGAGAGTAGACTGGAGCTGTGAGTGTGCGAAGACATTGAAGAGAGTGCAGGCCTGTCTGTGTAAGTATCCATGAGAGTAGACTGGAGCTGTGAGTGTGCGAAGACATTGAAGAGAGTGCAGGCCTGTCTGTGTAAGTATCCATGAGAGTAGACTGGAGCTGTGAGTGTGCGAAGACATTGAAGAGAGTGCAGGCCTGTCTGTGTAAGTATCCATGAGAGTAGACTGGAGCTGTGAGTGTGCGAAGACATTGAAGAGAGTGCAGGCCTGTCTGTGTAAGTATCCATGAGAGTAGACTGGAGCTGTGAGTGTGCGAAGACATTGAAGAGAGTGCAGGCCTGTCTATGTAAGTATCCTATTCTTCGTTTGCCTGATTTTTCTCTACCGTTCTATCTCCAGACTGATGCCTCAGACAAAGGGATCTCTGGCATTCTTAGCCAGTGTGTGAATGGTATGTTGCATCCTATAAAATTTGTGAGCCGTAAGTTGTTGCCTCGGGAGCAGAAGTATTCTATCATTGAACGGGAAGGATTGGCCATTGTATATGCAATAAAAAAATTGGACAGGTATCTGGCCGGAAAAAAATTTCATCTCCAGACTGACCACAAGGCTTTATCTTACCTTAGGAGCACTAACTTTACCAATGCACGTATTACAAGATGGGCGCTGATGTTGCAGGATTATTCCTTTGATGTTGTTCATGCCAAAGGGGAGGACAATCTGCTTGCTGATCTGTGTTCAAGATTACTATAGACTTTCAAATACGCAGCTACATGAGCTACATACTTATGTATTGTTTTTATACATGTCTTATGCATTTTATGGTTCCAATGTATACATTGTTGTTTGAAAATGTTTGCACTTTATGTTAGATGATATTATGTTGCATTTAGTATTATTGACATAAATTTGCTGATTATGCATTTTAAATTTGATTGGTTGGTAGATTGTGATTTTGTGAATGGTTCATAGTGTCATGTGGATACTTTGGTAAAAAGTGTCATTGGTAATTTTTCTTCTAAGTTGTTATGTTTGGAAGAGTGATGTTAATGCGGATGAATGTTCCCTAGCTGGATGTGCTTACCTTGTAGCTGCAATGATATCTTCTTACTTTTCTTTCAGTTTGAGGTACGGAAACTGGTCCATACTTTGTAAGAACCAGTTTGGGGGGAGAGGGGGAATGTCGGTGCGTAGATTATGGCATTCTAGCACCAATGTGTATTAAGTGCACTATTTTTGAACGCACTTTCTTTTTGTTGCCTTGCTTGTAAGTTAATGGAGTGTTTTTGTTCTGCTGGTGTAACGTTTGTTGAGATTCTTCTGTGTTCCCCTGTTTAGGGTGAGTATCTAAGGCATAACTGCGTTTCGCAGTTGTTTCGATGCCATAGTGATAGTCTACTAGACCTTTCTAGTTTGTCTTTACTTTGTCTTTACAGGGAGTTAGCTTGGGATTGGAAGTCTACGCTGGTGACTAAAGACAGCAGTGTCAGAGTGTGTTGTGTTTCGAACATTAATGTGTACGTTGTGGGACAGCAAGGGGTAGAATTATTATTTAATTAATAAATTCACAGTATTAAAATGTTCCAAATTCAATGTCATTACTCCATTAGTTTGTCATCATACTTATATTTATATCATTAAATATTTACATTGTTACCAGTGAGTCATTTATTTATTGTAAGCACGAAGGTGCCTGGTTAAATGTCAGGGGCCCGGGCAAACGAGCTAAGGCCTTAACATAACCCTGACACCTATCACTTTCTCAATGCGCTATGATCCTATCACTTTCTCAATGTGCTATGATCCTATCACTCTCTCAATGCGCTATGATCCTATCACTTTCTCAATACGCTATGACCCTATCACTTTCTCAATGTGCTATGATCCTATCACTTTCTCAATGCGCTATGACCCTATCACTTTCTCAATGCGCTATGATCCTATCACCTTCTCAATGCGCTATGATTCTATCACTTTCTAAATGTGCTATGACCCTATCACTTTTTCAATGCGCTATGACTCTATCACTTTCTAAATGTGCTATAACACTATCACTTTCTCAATGCACTATGACACTAACACCTTCTCAATGCGCTATGATTCTATCACTTTCTAAATGCGCTATGACCCTATCACTTTCTCAATGCGCTATGATTCTAACACTTTCTAAATGTGCTATGACACTATCACTTGTCTGGACCAGTTGGGAAAGGTTAGGTTTAGCTGTCTTATTAAAGAAAGGAAGAAGTTAGGTAACAGTTGCAAGGTATCATTTGTAAGATATAAGTTTTCTTGTTCATACAGTTGATATTTTGAGATTCTTAACATGCTTTTATCATTATCCTAAAATATTAAGGTAAAGGTGGAGCTTTTGGTTCGTTCAGCTTACCTGGCAAAATCGTCCTCCGAATGTGCTCCACTGAACCAATCAATACGTGTGCTGGACATAAGATGAAGAAATGTGCCCCAACGATGCATGACCATTCCAACAAACTGTGGACAGACAACTCTTGACTTCATTCATGATTTTAAACAATTCTTTGTTACTTAAAATATTTTCTGGATTTATTTATTGTTTTGTTTTAGGCTCTATTATTGCAAGTTTTCATTATGATTCATAATTTTCTATTGCATCTTTCTTCCTCGACTTGTTCAAAAAAAAAAACAACAAGCCGTTAGTTTAACACATGATGCACTACCCGTTAGTTTAACACATGATGCACTATGGGACTGAAAGAACTAGAGCATGGAAATTTAAAAAAACAAATAACTTTGGTATATTTCATGAACCCATACAATCTACAATGAATGTAAAAATGTACAGACCTGCACCACCATAACAGAAGCGAATATCACCAAAAACAGGAGAGACATGGGCTCGTATTTCTTCACTATGTAATAATCTTTCAGAGCATCCTCCGAGTTCTGCAGCTGAAGAGCAATGACAGTCCAGAGAAAATTGAGCATGATGTAAATGAAGACAATGTTGTTTCGAACTTCCAGAAGATCTGCAGCTATTTTCTCCTTCTGCTCTTTGTTTTCTTCAATAGGATACAAATATTTCTTGATCAGAAATTTCCAAAAGTCTTCTTCCGAATTGTCCAACATTTCGACTGGACCGTTGCCAATTTCTTCCAAATGAATCCAGAAGGGGTTGTCTGGGTCTGGCTCGTAGCCAGTGACCTCTTTTTTCGACTTTTTGGGCTTCGGCTGTTCCACATTGATCACTTTCTGAGGTTCAGCAGGTTTTGGTGGTTGTGTCTGGTCAACCTGGCCTTGACCTTGTTGCAGATCATTTCGAAGGCCCCAAATGTTTCGAATCACCTCGCGCAGTTCGTTCACGATATTCATGAGTCCGATCATGGTGAAGATATTCCACGACTTTTTCTTTTTCTTTCTCTCTTCTTCCGCTTTTTTTAATGCCTCCTCCTCTTCGGGGGTCATTTTCTTTGGGACTTCTCTGGTGCCCCAGGACACGTTGTTGAGATTACACAAATAAAAGATGGTCAGCAGGATGAAGGTGGACGGCACCACAAGGAAGTAAAGAGCGCCGTACACTAGGCAGTAGATTTCCTGGGGGTGCAGCACTGCAGCGCTGATGAAGATGACACCTAGGCCCGTGATGAAGACGACGTTAGGGCTGCTGAAGTTCTCTGTCGCTATGGAAATGATGGTACCTACAGTAGCTATCATCATGACTACAGTGTAAATGGCAGTCAAGACAGCACCGACCTTAATCTGTTTGAGCAAAATTATTAGAGCTTTAACAATATAAAAATAAACAAGAAAAGAATTAATAGAAATAAAAAAAAAAAAAAAAAAAACTATATTCATTGAATTCTTTTGGGATTAGCCTTTTTACAAAGCTTATATCAACTCACTCTGTCATTCTGGTAAAAGTTTGTACACGTTATTTCTCCCACATCTAATCTCGGATCAGTCTGAAATTTTGCACAATTATTTCTTTTTAAAAAAATTAACAAATTGGAAATTTTACTTGACTGAAGTGTTGGTATAAGCTGAATTAGTCCCCTTTATATGTCGTCGTCTGAGTCTTAGTGAACACAAACACGAAAACTAGGACGAGATTATAGAAACAATAGAGAACTATGTTTATAAGCTCTCCACTAGCAGAGTGGTTACAGTGTTGGCTTGAGAAGCTTGAGAAGGCTTAAACCATAAGTTCAAATTTAGGTCGTTCCCCCTTTTTTTATATTTTAATGTTTTTTTTTTTGTGTGTTTTCTTTTTGTCTAGATCTATTACAACTTGAATAACATTCAAACGAATTGATACAACTATGCTTCATATAGGTTGTTGTTTTTTTAAGTATTTTTTTAATTTTCTTGTTGTTTTTATTTAAACATATGCCATGGAACATTACTGTATCCCTTCTTCGATTTTTACCTGTGTGTTTGTTTTGGTAGTCAGACATACAGCTGTGTAGATGGCAACAGGAAGAATAGAGAGGATATAGGCCCACATGTTGCTTAGCCCTATGACAGCATGGTAGGAGCTTGTGATCATCAACACGACAGTAGATGGCGCCAGGATCGACGATGCCATAAGGACAAACTAAATATTGAAGGAAACATTGGAAATATTAGATTACAATAATGCCTTTTTTTTTTTATTTTACAATCGCAACACTTTAAAAACGCATTTAAACACAGGAAGCTGTATGATGTGCGCTATGTACCAACCTGATAGAGGACATAGATTCTGCTGATGTTGTCGTTCAGACGGACTGTTTCTCTCCAGGAAGCCAAAAGGTCCATCATGTTGGCAAGAGTTGAAGGCGACCACCGACGTCTTTGGTTGAAAAATTCGTTGAAAGTTTCCGGGGCATAGGTCAAGGCGTCTGCTCCAGCACTGTAGTCGATACGATGACCTTGTTGAAGTAATAGTGTACACAGCCATCTGTCTTCGCCTGTCACAAAACAACAAAAAAATATGAACTTTTCTTAAATGCGGAGTTAGCATGACAAAACAAAAAATGATGAAAAATGTTGGCATATTGAGCAAAGGCGAAACTAGGGTTCTTATCACCTAGTGCAATCGGTAAGAGAATTGCCACACACACAAGATGCCGCCATTGCAGAGAGGAGGAATCAACAATAGTGCACATTTTGTCAGGGAGGAAGAACTGGTCCATGTTCGGGTTATTCCTTGTACGGGGACAAAAAGACCTGAAAACACACTGCAGGCAATGGCATAGCTATAGTGGGGGATGGGGGAAGAATTTAAAATTCCCACGGGCTCCCATTGAGGGGTGCCCCCCAAATATTAATATTACGCCATTATCTCATGTCATGATGTCGAATGTCGAAATGCAGGATCTCTAAAGAGGTCAAGCCCCCCCCCCCGGGCCCCCAAATGATGACCAATTTCTAGCTACGCCACTGACCGCATGGTTTCTTTCCCTTGCTCTAAGGGAATAGTCTCAGCACGTTGCTCACCACGGAAAAAGATTTCAGATAAGGAACGATTACCTTCCATCACTCTTTCCCAAAATAAACTCTCTCCTATTAATTCTCCTAATGGAAACATAATACAATTACATAATACAATTACAAAGATCTAATTTCCCACATTTTTTATTGACACACAATTGCAAAATGTGCGCCGATTCGGGTTTTTTTTTTCCTGATATTTTATCACTTTGGTGTTACCCCCAAATAGGTGTCACCATGTTACCCCCTGGCGACGCCACTGATCTTGATGAATAGTATAGCTTGAACGTCAACTTTACAAGTACCTGCAAATGTAATACTTCCTAAGTGATGACCAATGTCCATTTTTCACTCAATCTTTGTGACAGTTTGTTTCAGGAAAAAGTGTTCCAATGGCTATGGCAAGCGTCTACTGTGGCATTATGTCAGTATTGGAAATTACATTGGGAAGTTAAAGGATGGAAAGTGACATTGTTCAGTTTAGGGGGATTATTCCCAATATTATGATACCTAAAGTGCTGGACAATAAATATGTTGATGTTTAAACTATGACGTGGAAAAGAATATCCAAACTGAAACCCACCTTGTTCAAACTGTATAAAATGTCTCGCTTCGGTGGGTTTAGTCGTGTACATCTTCAGGACATTGTCATCCATGACAGCAGAGCCTCGAAACAAACTAAAACATCCTGGACAACACAGGACACAACCAAACACATGCTCAGCAGCTTTCTGAAGCCAATGACCAATAGCGTATTCGAATTGTTGATACCATACCATAGGACCTGGGGGATGAAACCAATAGTGGTGAAATGTGTTGTGTTGCTAATCCTAAAGAGATTAACATTTACTTTACATATTTTTCTTTGATCGATAATCTTTGAGTTTTTACTGAAAATATTTATTATTTCTTTGTATTAAATACGAATGCTATAACATCATGTTTTGAGTTTAGTTTGAATATTTTTATTGAGCCCAATTTAAACAATGCTTGGGGTTAATGGCAAAAAATAACGTTTTTTTTTTCTTAAAAAAGCTTGCAACTAAATCGCTCACCTGAACCAATGGGGTGAATTCGACCACACACAGCTCCGACTTTTTTATTTTTCTTCATCCTGTCAATCAGTAACTTCACAGAGTCTGGCCGGAAGTCTACGTCACCGTCCAAGGTCAGAATGAAAGTGTTCTCTGAAGTCTCAACCAGCTGAAATGTGTGTTTTAAAAGTCATCTGTGGTACTGACTATTACAACAACGTTCAATCAAATGTATGATCATTTTGTTTTCATTGCTGACAACAAAAAAGGCGTTGATCTGCTTTTGTGTGCAGCAGACGTAACCATTGCCTCGTTTTCAGAAGGTATTTAGTTTTTGACAAAAATAAATGTAAAATAATATACAACCCGCAGGCAACTCCGGTCCTTGACATAATGCTCTCCGCCATCTCAGAACCTATCCACAGTGCAAGATATCGCCGGGTAGTCAAGTGTACTTTAGCTTATAAATCTCTTGCAAGTTAAGCTTCTTACCTGTTCATAGTGTTCAGGCGGCACCTTCATCAACAGCTGCTTGAGTGGCATGTTACTTTTCTTGATCTTATTCACTTTCTTTTTTCTGTTTCTGACACTCGGCTGGTGAGTTTTGGGAGCTTTCTCTTCCTTCTCTTCCTTCTCAACGTCAATGTTGGCGCTAGAACCAAGGAGTCTGAACCCCAGGAGGTAGTACAAGTACATTACCTGGAGAGAAACAGAAAGATTTGGCAAGACATTCTTGAGCGTCAACACATTTTTGTTTTCACCAGTTCAATACCAAGACAATTTGTCCACAATGATGTTCCGTCTAACGACTTCTAGTCTACCACAAAATTTTGACCACTATATTTTCGTCTAAGATTATTTGTTCACTGCAGTCCCTGCTAAAAGTTTTTGTATTCGCCAATTAACTTTTGAAACACTTAAATTCAATATTGTTTGTCTGTCTTCAGTCTGTCAAGTTTCGTTTGGTTTAACAAAAAGAGTGTGTTTAAAAAAAAGGTTGTCAGCACATACAACAACAGGATTCGAACTCACGCCAAGAAAAAGACTAGTGCATGCAATCAGTGTCATAGATCACTTGGGCACGCTTCCTTTACGTTAGGCATAATGGAATGTAGGCTACTTTTTTTAAATCACACCATACTTTAAAATGTCCTAATTGTATTATGACGAAACGGTTTTAAAAAAAAATTTAATTAAAATGTATTTTGAAACATGTCTTCTATTCAATCTACCGAAACAAAATAAGAATAAACTTTATGAAATAAACCGAAGTGTGAGTTATAAGCTCGACATTGCTGTATAAAAGAACAATTAAAAGCTCTACATATTGTATACCATCTATGTTTCCCATTTTCTTTCCGTTTCTACTATTAGGGTTGGACTTAGTTACATTTTCAAGTACTAAATACCGCGGAAGAGCATAACGACATGATTATGATTTAGTTATTTGTTTCGGGAATAAGGTTAAAGTTTTACTTAGTGACAAGTGACGTGACAGATAGTTAAAAACAAGAACTCTCTAGGCGACGCTGTAGAATGAAGACGCTTTCTTATTTACAGTAGAATAAGAAGAATTATAGAGACGGCTAGTAATAGAGGACATCGGACGGTTCCCGTATTAAGTATTTAAAGTATTTGTTGTTTCAACACTAGCGTCGACTTAATTTATCGACTGTTAGCCTTTCGTCGGTGTTCTCTGTTCCAGTATTGAGTTCAGTGGTACCTCCAGTTGGACTTTGTTACATTTTCAAGTACTAAACACCGCGGAAGAGCATAACAATACACAGTAGTCTGTTGGGAATAAATGAATACGTCATCGCCAAACTTTCTAGATGCTGATCTGATTGGCCGTAATAACCGTATAGCACATTAACTGGTTTAATCGAGACCAATTAGGCCTGCGACGTCGCAACCTGCGTAGACCAATCGCTCGTTGACAAGGAATTCTACGATCGCGGTGCCTGGGGTGGTTTCTCCACTTACCACCCCCAGATGATATAAGCTTTGTAAATTTTGAATACTTTACTTCAAGCTAAACTTTTGCACATAGCAATATGGCTGGATAGCTAAGTTTGTAAAGCGTTGAACTATTAACTTCAGTGTCTTCGATCCCCATACAAGCCAATTTTATTCCCTCTTTATTTTTTTAAATATGAATTTTTAGTTTACTATATTATTTGAATATAAATTAGGAATTGATTGGGAAAATGTATTACTTGTTTTTAGTGCACTTTAATTAAAGTGGTTTTTGTATTAAGATTTATTTTGTTTTTAAACATGCTTACCCTAAAGAGGTAAGTGGTATTTTACCTTCCCATCCCAAGACCTTACACAAAGAGCGATGCTAATGCCCAGCTACATGATTAAGTTGATAACATAGGGCCTTTAGGATGAAGCGTGTCATTGTAGGTTAACTTGACATTCTCACCTGAGACCATCTCTTTCTGTGCCGAATTTTATTTTTGTCTTTGAGGTGAATGATCATCTGTGTCTGCCCAGGCATTGTCCAAATCAGCCGTCCGCCATAGGGAGTCACCACTTTCACGGGGGAGGGTATAATGATAAAACCTTTAACGACAGACCTGATACAAACAAAAATTGAAACGTCATTGCTATTAAAATATATGTTTATATTGACAAAATTAAGGTTCACAGTAGTTGAGATTATTGTCTGGTTATCATCAAATCAGAATGTTTACAGTATGTGTTATACATTTGGTACGTGAAAATACATGGGGAAAAAATGGAGGGAGCTCGATCTAAGTTAACACCAATGTTTTTCTACAATACAATAAGTTTATTCCATTTTTGTTACTTTTTAGCGGCTCCCGAAAGGGTAAAGACGCTATTAGTTTTGTGTGAAATGTCTGTTCGTCTGTCCGTCCGTCCCTTATAGATCTCGTAAACTAGAAAAGATAGTGAAAATCTGACATCACAATATTTTAGACCATTCAAAGTTCTGATGCAACGGCTACTTTTTTCTTTTCTGAAAGCGAAAAATCTAATTTTTTAAATCACTTATGCAAGCAGTTTTTTCATTAAAAAATACACCACTTTTACAACTATTAACTATAAAACACTCAAACACTTGAGGCTCTTTATTAGAGGAGACTAGAGTTTTCCATATTTATAACACATTTATGCAAACGGTTGTAGATTTTTTGTCAAAAATTTTTGTTTTTATATTTGTAATGTTAAGTTATGTAAGTTCTGTTATACTAAGTATTATATTTACACACAAACAAATGTTTACTATTTTTTAAAGAGCAAAAATCTATTTAGTATGCATTATAAGTTAGACATAATTTAAAACGAATAGTAATCTTGTAGATGGCATTTTCCTGTCTATTTTATGTTTACCATGTGATTATTTCAATTTTCTTGAAGATTCCAATAAGAGATGGAACATTTTCAAAACAATTACATCAATTATAAGACTTCGGTAAGCCCAGAGGAGGCGCGGTAGCTGAGCGGTAAAGCGCTTGGCTTCCGAACCGGGGCTACCGGGTTCGAATCCTGGTGAAGACTGGGATTTTCAACTTCGGAATCTTTGGGCGCCTCTGAGTCCACCCAGTTCTAATGGGTACCTGACATTAGTTGGGGAAAAGTAAAGGCGGTTGGTCGTTGTGCTGGCTACATGACACCCTCGTTAACCGTAGGCCACAAAAACAGATTAACTTTACATCATCTGCCCTATAGACCACAAGATCTGAAAGGGGAACTAGTTAGGCCAGGTTCACATCTAACTTTACATTCACTTTCACCTATCCTTTGATCTGCTGGACCGTTGGCACTAAACAAGATCTGTCAACCTTCTTTTTCTATTCTTATCAGTCATTTGTCTTTGATATAGTTTCATTCGGATGTTCTTTCTGAAAATATTGAAGCCTGCCTGGGTGGACCACTTCGGGGGCCGATTTTGACTTTGTGTTTCCACACAAACTGTCTTTGTAACCTTGTTAATTTGAAGATTATGGTTTAGTGTTTTATGCATAATTGCTACTTTACTTTTGCGTCTTCTGTCCTGAAGGCTTTCTAAATTTAGTGATTTAACTAAAGGTGTTACTCTAGTCAAATGTGAATATTCGTTTGTTATGAATCTCACTGCTCTATTTTGTGTCTGTTCCAGTTTCTTAATGTTTTCTTGAGTTGAGGGGTCCCAAACAGAGGATGCATATTCTGTTATTGGCCTAACCAAGGTATGTAGTAAACATTCTGTAAATTGTTGACTTAGTGTGTATGTAGTAAACATTCTGTAAATTGTTGGCTTAGTGTGTATTTCCCTGATATTTATTACCAACCTGCCAGGCATTATCTAGATCTACCACTCAAAAACCTAAGCATTACATTTTTAGTGGTTAGAAAGTTTACTTCTAAATGTGAGTATAATCCACCTTGATTTATGCTAGCTTTAAATGTTTTCTCTTGATGATTCACTCACCAGAAGATAAACATCACAAAGCACCCCTAGAAAGTTGGCTAAATATAGGAACGTATTTGAACTTCTTTGTCACAGCAAGCAAGGGAAATGTCAAACTAAATCTGCTCCAGGCAATGAAGACATATTTTTAGGTTACTGTTTTCGTGCATTATTATGTAAATGATGAACAAGTTGATCTGATTTGCTGAGCTAACATCTGACGTCTTTATTGCACGACTTCTTAAAGAAGGGAGAAGTGCGGCGTTTTAGAAATAACTGCGAATTGATTTGAAACATTTTAGACAGTCAAAAGATTTTGAAACTTCAAAAGAGTTAATGACAATTTCAAAAAGTTATAAAAAGAAAGTTGCAAATAAGGAAATTTTAGAGACAATGATCTCAATAACATCGTTGGCCAATAACATTATTTAGAAAGAACTGGATTTGACTTCAAACATTTTGACTGTCAAATGATTTTGAAACTTCAAAAGAGAAAGTGTGTAATTTAAAATGCTACAACAAGAAAATGGCAAAATAGGACATACGCTGGTCTTAGTAATATTGTTGACCAATAACATTGTAATATTGTTGACCAATAACATTGTAATATTGTTGACCAATAACATTGTGATTTTGTTGACCAATAACATTGTAATATTATTGACCGATAACATTGTTTACAAAATCATACTGCATTCAAAGATTTGCTGTATTTGTTATTATTCCGTCCCTTCTACTGACCTGGCAGCGTCCTCCATGCAGCTAATAAATTGAGTAACAAATGTATTCGGGACAAACTTATTGTTCTCTAAATCAATGTCAAAGGCGTCATCAAATATAATGTGAACTGTGAAACAAAAATGTGCACTATTATATATACTTATAGTAAAAGTTAAAAAAAACATCTTCACTATGTATTGATTTACTTTTATTACTAGAAATCTTTTCTGGACTGGATATGAAAAAATGTTTGAAGGGGGTATTACATCATTGCAAAAATGATTAAGTATATCACTTGAACAGGTTCCCTGTGGACATAAGCTGTATCATTTAACAGGTTGTACTGTTGTAGCTTCAGAAAACGATATTAACTTTCTCATTTGTAGCTCAATTAAGTTATAATGCAGTAATCTAACAAGTCTATATATAAACATGTCTCTAATGTACATAAACTAATATCAAACATATTCTTTTTACTAGTACAACCTACTTTGTGAAGTCAATACAGATAAACTTATTATGAGCAGCTTTTTAAAAAAAAATTCTATTGCAAAAATCTTGAAAAAAACAACAACAAATAAACGGCTACCATGTGGATATTTAAATGTATAACAGTTACGGCAGTCTACTTTCACTACTAAGTCATCATGGCCTGAAAGCTCACGTGGAGAAATGACTTCCCAAAGGAACATGATTCTCGAAATTGACTTTGAGGATAAAGACTTAGTTTCACGATCTATCATTGTGCTCAAAGAAATATCAGTTTCTCATAATTAGGCCTATGCATGCCAAGTTTTGAGCACCTCTGGCGAGTGCACAGAACTTACTTTCCATGTGAAAATAATCAGGGTCTCTTATGTTGAACTTTGCTTGAGCTAACTGGCTCGCACAATGGCTGTAGTCGAGTCTACAAATAAAAAGAAAGAGTAGCCTATGGATTTATTTATCTATATATCGTAGAGATTAGAGGTAAAGGGAGTGACTACTAAAAAGTGTCACCTTTAGTGTCTCCCATTGGGAAAAGCAGCTATTGTGTTTAAGTTATCTGTCTTTTTGTCTGTCCATTCATCGTCCGTCCGTCACGTTTATATCTTTTCGAAAAAGTAACTAAAATCGCTATCAAAAAACCGATTTTTCTCATCGCCTTCATTGCTTTTGAAATGGGAACTATGTCTAGTTTTGTCATTACATTTCAAAGCGTACCCATTTGTCTTTTAATGAGTATTCATACACATAGGTCCAAATCATTTTTAAAACAACAAAAAAATTATATGGCAGTATCACTAAGGTCTACTGGTGCGTGGCAAATACCGTTTAATATAATGGTTACCTATGTTGTTTTTTTATGAGAAGAATGAGGCAGTTTGTGTTAATCAATAGCTGTATTAAGATCACAATCATCCACAGGCCATATAGAGTACACAAGAAATTGACATGGGTCTGAATGTTTCTTCCACAAATTCTGTTGATAACTAAGTATTTTCTATTTCATTTTAAAATCATTTATCTGCTGCCAACTAGACATCAAAGGCATCACTTAGTTTATCAGCACTTTTCTACGTGTATGTTTACCTAAAGAGAGACTTCAGCAGTTGCGTCATCTCTCGCGTGGTCTCGTGCCACAAAGTGGCACAGACAAAGATAGTGGGCGTCACCGAGGTGTCCTCCATGGCTACGCCTTCGGGAGTTAGATGATCGCCAGCGTCGTCACCCACATAAGTGAAATGCTCGAAGCGAGTGGCTCTCAATTCCTGATCATTTCTGCGCCGTCTGAGGGTAAGGTTGAAGTCCGGGAAGATGGCATTAAAATGCGGTGTCAAGAACAACCTGAAAGAGTTGTGTGTTACCCTTTCTTTAAGCAATGCATAACTAACAACAATCCATAATTTCTGTAACAACATATATGGCCAAAAAAATGCAATTTAAAAAACAGAGTTCAAGATATTTGCTTATTAAAATTTGACATTGTAAAGAACTTTTTTTATTGAATGATTAGGAAATAGGTTGTTTTTGTTTCGTAATCTGAATGAAAAGGTGAGTTTAATGATTTCACTAGACTCTCACTTTTCTATTTTAGCCATCCTTTCACTTTTTGGGAACCAGATGTGAGAGACAATGATACAGTAGGAAAGCCACAGAGTTCCTGCCACAGCTATGGGCTCGATCAGATTTTCTATGCTGGTGTCTGGGCAAAACCAGGCGCCTGAATGCCAATGACGTGGTAAAAACTGAAAAGATTGCAAAGAAACATTTTTCTTGTTAATTTGTATGTGAATATTTTTTTTTTGCTTTTTAACAAAGTCTAACTCACAAGTCTGAGTCTCTATAGCCAAGTGGCTTATGGTTGAGTAACAAAAACCACTTTGTCGATGTAGACTTGGAATTTTTAATTCTAAGTCTTTTTTTAAATCTAGTTGTTTTGTCTGGGTGCAAAAAGTGACACGAAAACCTTTACCTTGAAAACTATCTTAATTTCTTACAATTCAATAAAATAAAATTGTATTATTAACGACAAGAAAAATTCTAAAAGAAATATTTTATCCATTGCATCACTTTTATATCTGGAGTTAGTTACTTCACGTTTGAATCTAGGTTTAGTTACTTCATGTTTGTATCTAGATTGTATCTAATTACCTCATGCTTGTATCAAGATTTAGTTACCTCACGTTTGTATCTAAATTTAGTTACCACACGTTTGTATCTAGATTTAGTTACCTCATATCTGCATTGTAGATACACCAGCACCAGAGAGGCGGGAGGAGATAAAACTAGTGGAAGAGCAAATGCTGTTTTCTGCATGTGGAGCTTACATGCTAACCCAGATAGATAGGTGCACAATATGGCCGCCCCCAGTGTTATGTACAATAAGCTGAGAAAGAGAGACGGAGAAGTATTTTTGTTAATATAACACACATTTTCTTCTTTTTATTAAAACTGATTTGTAGACATGAATTAGAGCACACTAATTTGCATTTACCTGTAAGACATTTCGTGGAACTCACTAGGAGACATCTTCGTGTCCTTAGTCCAAGTGGGCAAAGCAAAGTCGGCACCAGCTAAATATTTGCCCAGGATGACCACAAGTGCAATTTTAAATGGTCCAATCAGAAAATAACTCGTCTCTCGAGTTTCCTGTGTTTTAAATGGGAATGTTAAACTGGTGTAAAGACAACTTAGGTTCATGGAACTTGTTATAAACAAACACAAAATTACTTTACTTGTAAAATGTGACGCCAATGCTTAAATCCAATGTGAACACGTCCGAGCAATGACCAATCGCTGGACACATAGTTCTCCCACCAGCCGAAAGAGATCAGAATAAGTGCCACCGGCAGCTCCCAGACTGACTCGTGAAATAGCGGGTCCAGAATTTTGTCTTCTTTAGAATTGCTTTCAATAAACAAGAAAATATTTTTAAACCTTAACTGTATCAATTAGTATGGATCCGTCATAAGATTAAATTTGTAATAGATCTAGACTAACAATAATAAATTTGTGCGATTAGAAATATTTTTACCAATTGTTTGTTGTTTTTTTTTTGTTTAACGCAATTTCATGCTTTTAGCTTTCTCGCTACATTATGATCCTATTACTTTCTCGCTACATTATGATCCTATTACTTTCTCGATACATTATGATACTATCACTTACCTGGACCAGTTGGGTAAGGGGCGGTGGAGGAAAGAACTGGGTGTCTGGGTGATTGTTAACGTGATCATTTTTTTTTTGTATTTTTTTTTAAGTTGAAAGACCTGAATTCGAACTCGAGCCAACACATTAAGCATTGCGCCAGCAAATCGCTGATGGAAATAGGAGGTTTTATAGTTATCTTTTTTTGGCTTCAAATATTAAAGCGGCGACCTACAACGTAAGAACGGGGGTAATTCAACTTATACCACCACATCAGCCAAGTACTCTTTCTCTTGTTCGATACCCAAAAAAAAGTAATTACCAATAGTTAATTAACTAATTGGTTAATCTTTTTTATTGATGTATGTGTTGTCAGGGAAAAGAAATAATTAAGCAAAATTTCAGCTTGATCTGAAATTTGGTGTGGGAGAAATAACATGTACACACTTTTTACCAAACAGACAGACAGAGTGAGTTGATATATGCTTATACAGAAAATAGGTTATATTTGAAACTCCTTTGATCCATATCCTGTTTGGTTTTATAAATAAATTTTAATAGACTATAAATTCATTTAGTAGCTATCAATAAAAGTCACAAGATAAAGAAAATCAAAAGTGAAAAATTGTCGTTACTTGTCATTTAGTCATCAATCATACTTTGTATCCTATTCAGTTTTATTTTTAATAATTCCATAAACTTAATATGTCTACCAAATTTCAGGTTAGACGTAAATGATTCACACTTTATTTTAAAAAATAATGTAATGTAAAAAAAAAAAGGTCGAGTGTTTTATAAAAAAAATGAATGCATATAGGTCAGTTATTTGTTTTTTTTTCAAATTGTAGTTTTGCTGACCGTAAAATGGCACGACTTACTTTTTCAGGACAGTGATAGTCTTGCGTGACGTGACAAAGTTCATGATCATGATGTAAATGATAGCACCAATCTGCAACAACATGGCGATGATTGACATCACTATCTTCAAAATTGGCTTGAAATTCACGTTCAGCTTTTTATCCAGCATCATAACCTGAAGAGCCAAAATCAATTCAGTATTGCGGTCATGCAAAGGTGTGGCCAAATAGAAACAAAACTTTTCTGGTTATATTCAAAGATTTACAATCCGTATGCAGTGATCTTACCTGGCAAATTGCTGGAATCTGGAACATTGCCATTGTGATGGTGATACCTCTGAAAAAATCGACTGAAGGCAGGATTTTAAAGACCAGGAGACACATGCCGAATGTAGTCACGAGTTCAAAAAACAACATCTAGAGTCAAATTGAAAAGTAAACACTTTTTTTAATAATAGATTTGTCTGGGGCTTAACAATAAACAACTAGAATGTTTCATGAGTCGTGAATTATTAAAAGATTTAAATCTGTTTAAAAAAGTAAATGCACCACATTTTTAAGCTTTTTTTTTTTCAAAATTGATAATCTAGTTTAATATTAGAGAAATTAATTGTTGCTTACAACAGGAAATAAGCTACAGAAATAAAATAAAGAAAAAAAGTGTGCTTTACTATTTTGATTTTATTTTGTGCCACAATTTAAATCACAACCATTTATCGATACACTTACAACAGCGAATGTTTTGATAGACGGCCATTGTTTTCCTCCAAACATGATCTTCATGAAGGCATTCAACCAGTTGTAGACCATTGGGCCACACATACAAAACATAATGAGAACCACTGCTTTACCCCGAGTCTGGACCTGAAAGAAGTATTTGTCATAAACTTATTCCTTACTTTGAAGCTCTTGAGACACTTACTCTAGGATTTAATCTTTACTCATTATTTGACTACAAGAAACATAATAATGATGTCGACATTTTTGGAGACTAATGATGGAGATAGTCCAAATTCATACAATATATACCCAAACAAAGATAAATTCAATTCTAAGAGAACTTAAAGGATTTGGGCTGTTTTATTTATCTATTTGTAATAATGTGAAGAGACTAACGCTGAGCTGGTTTGGTCCTATTGTAAGACATGGCTCACTAACTAAAGTCATCTTTCAAGGTACAGTGGAGGGAGAAGAAAGGGTCGTCCGAAGAAAAGCTGGCTGGACAATGTAAAAGAATGGACCGGCCTCTCTCTTGATATCTTACTAACAGAGGCTGACCGGGGAAAAAAGGAGGAATTTGGTTTAGCAAACGTGACATCAGCCTTACGTCCAAAGTCAAGGGACAGATAATGATGATGATAATGATTCTTACATACTTTTTATGGATTCATTTTTAGGAGATGTAATTTCACATACGTTGTACATCAATCTTTTTCCAAATAATAACACCATTTATTTCATTCGTTATTTTGTAGAAGTAAAACCAGAATATTTACTATTTGTTCAAAATAGAAGACTTATTCTAATAATCCTTGTCTAGTTTGTCTAGTTTGTACAAATAATGAGTCTGCCCTAGTAAAACAGTCTATTAATCTGCCATTAAACTTAGTTTGAACTCTACCTGATTAATGTCACTCGCCAGCAGGTAGAGGGACACTCGGCTGGACACTGTACCCACCAGCATGATGGTTACAATGATGAGATACAAAGATCCTCGAATGGCTTTCAAGATCTCCTTAAACACCTTGTTATCGTCGTCAGTATCTCGTTCAGACACAGTGAACACATCGTAGGGTCTCCTGAGGAGACAGTTTTAGAAAAGGCAATTAGGATCAATTATGTATAAGAAAAGTTCATTTAAAAAGTTCATATTACTAATAGGTCTTCTTGTGATAGAATGTTGATATTTGATATTTTGAGTTATTGGCACATCAATACAATTTAGGTCATGTCGTGCCCATAAATCATCAATGGTTACTTCCCTTTCATAGCTCAACATCTAAAAATGTTATACAGCAAAGTTATTCTAAAAATAAAGATACTTGTGGTAGAAAACCAAACCTGTATTCTCTTCAATGAAAATGTTGTCGTTATAAGCAACTAATTTCAACGCCTGATACAAATAGAGAAAAGCAAAGCTCCCCTCTCAGACCTTGCGATCTACAGGGCAGACGATGTTAAGGTCATCTGTTTCTTTGGCCAACGGTCAGCACAACAACCAACCGCCTATACTTTCCACAATTAAAGTCAGGTTGTTATGGAGTGTGTGTATGTGCTTGTACGTTTCTATGGTGACGGTGGGAAGAGGTTGGCGAATGGTTGTGAATGACGCAAGATAGGTGGCATTGTCGTCATTTTGTCTTAGGACAACGACTCCAGAACGTGTTATAGTAGTGAATGGACCTCATTCACTAATCGTAAACAAACAACATTTAGTCACGTGATAATATTGATAAAACAACGAAAAAAAAACTGTCACGTGATAGCCATTGTTTATTAAAAATTAGATCGTAATTTGTATAGAAGAGATAGAGCATCAAATGGCTAGATGTTGTTTGTTTACGATTGGTGATTGAGGTCCATTAGATTTTGTGGAGAAAAAAATTGTATTACAAAAGTTAGGGTTACAATTGAGGTTAGACGTAGGTCTAGTAATGTGCCTAGTTTAAATGTAAATAGGACTATTGTTTGACTAAGTTAGTTTTAGGGTTAGTTTTCTTGTTAGTATTGGGTTAATCTTCATATTAAGCTTGGCTAATATTATTATGTCAGTATTATTTATTTTAAAATACGTTTATTGTTATTATTTTCTGTTGATTTGTTTCTTTATTTAGAAGAAGTTCCCAAGTTTATTCTGTAGACCCCATTATAAGACCAGTAATCAACTGCATAATTTAGTTTCTTAATATTGTGTCTCAATTTTCAATGGTAATGAAAGTTGTTTCTTTTGCTTCTTTGTCTTAACTTATTAAGTTTTTTTTTCGAAATCAAAACCTGGGTTTACAATGATGCCATTTACTTATGCTATTCTATTTAGTTCTGCAAGTTGTTGTGACCTATGGAAGCCTTTTTAATGACAAAGATTGCAATGATATATCTTTGACCGAAAATACCCAGCATTATTTTCATGAAGGAGTACATGCTTAGATAAGTTTGTCTGTAAAGTCTCTACCATGCCAATTTTGTTTGTAAAGTACCTACCATGTCATGTCCTCTTCCTCAATATACATGTTGTCATCATTGGTTTTAGCCATTGAGATGGCGTCGTCTTGATTTTTTTTACTCATGTTGATGGACAGGTCATATGATATACCGGACTCGGAGTCCTGATAGTCAGGGTCAGGGTCATCCAATGTCTCATCGTCCATGTTGTTTTTTTTGTCCTCATCACATGAAATAATAGGAGCAAGTTTGTATTTATAACTATGAAACAACTTTCAAAGAACTAATTATGTGGTCGCTTTATACTGTAATTATCAATGTACAATATCTGTACAATATTCAGGACTTAAGATTGTTGGCTCATATTTGTTGTTTGTTTGTTTTTTTTTTTATAAATATTTCAAAATAAAAACAAATATTGACATTAAATCTCTCTTATGCATTGTTTATTGAAGACAAAAGATGCACTTTCACTGTTGTGTGTGTGTGTGTGGCTGTGTCTCAGCTAACGAATGGTCTCGTTTTGAAAGAAAAAAAAGGTTTACTTCTCTTGGCAGCTAGTAGATCAGATCTATTGCCTACAGACATATTTATTTAGATCTAAATGTTTACCTTCAATACACTAAAACATGTCACGACATCTAAATGAAATATCGTTCATTTGCAGTCACGAAGATTTGAACTCCCTGGATGAGATCATCACTAAGTGTGCCAGGATGTCTCTATGACGTGGATAATGAAATGTTCTATCATTTTGTAAGATAGGCTTCAGATTTAATAAAATGTCATATTTCAAAGAATGGGAGACTGTAGTGGACACTCCCAACTCTTGAATTAATCTATATTTCAGACAATCTCTCTCCCCCGCCTTCAAGTCTCCCCCTTACCTGTGTGATTATCGTACACATCACATTTCATTTCCCTAAAGAACGAATGTATTCTACGACAATGTGTCATTCGTTGCTTAGGGCCACAACTAAAACTGCTTTGATGGCTGTAAGAAATAATCCTTTTGTTTTCGACATTTCAGTTTAGTACTTTTTCTTCCCCCTTGCTCTGCTTATTAGACTTATACATTTGTATTAATAATTTATATTTATTAAACTTGACAAGTTTCTGTAATATACAAATAGGTCGGCACTCATTATTTAGACGTTAAATGTCATTGTCAGAATCCAAATAGACGAAGGCTTTGTTTGTATTTTTTGGAAGGTAGTGGTTGTAAATTTCTAGAGTTTTGATTCGGTCGTACTTTCAAAAAATCTTCAAGCGTAATAAAAGATTCATTCATTTTTTTGGAATATTATCTCCTTATATTTTGTGCTGTGCACTTATCCATGGAACGATACTAATGACTTGTCAAGATAATGTTTCTATATAAAACAAATTGTGTATAACAATGATTGTATAAACTCTTAATAAGCATTCATTCCATCCATAAAATATGTGCAAAAACACACACAAACATACACATTTATCATTGTCTGAAATAATATCCCATGTGATACTTTCCTTCCGATTGTCTGCCTGTCTGGTAAAAAGTTTGTACACGTCATTTCTCTGACACCTAATCTCAGTTCAAGCTGAAATTTCGCACAATTATTTCTTTTACCTGACAACACAAGAACCAATTTTAAAAAATAACCAATTAATTAATTAACTATTAGTAATTAATTATTTTGTTTGGTATCTCGAACAAGTGAAATTTAACTTGACTGAAGTGGTGGTATAAGCTGAGATAGTACCTTTTAAAGGTTGCCGCTCTTAATTGTAATAAAAAGTATTACATAACTATACAATCTTCTCTAGTCATAAGTACCTCAATTTGTGATCTCCCTTTCTTTCTCCCCCCACACACCCATGTTCCCAACTGGTCCAGATAAGTGATAGGATCATAGCCAATTGAGAAAGCTAAAAGCATGAAATAGCGCTAAACAAAGACAATTGCTAGAACTATTATAAATCGCGCATATTTATTTGTGTTGGTGAAGATCTATTAAAAAATTGAATTACATGACTGATCCAAATTAATTGCACTTCGTATAAGTATTTTTTACTTTTTTTCCTGTTCTTGTTATTTTTTATCATATCTATCTAATGATTGTAGAAAGATCAAATGTATTTAATGGTTATAGTACGGTGAAAAAGTGTGATAAACGTAGTATGACATTTAAATGTAGTGCACCAAAACCTTATGGGTTGTGGACGTGGTTTTTAGTAACTTTGCAAAGAAAAAACATTTTGTTTAAATACTGTACAAATGTAAATAATGCATACGGTAATCAACATTGAAGAAGTTTGTGAAGTTGATCATAGTTAAGTTTGTTTATCTAGTTGTATGGGACTTGATTAGCACAGAAAAGTGATGGAAACTGGGATGTTAGGCCTACAAGTTTTTCTTTCTTTGATGGAAGAGACGTTTTATGGTAACCTAATAATGGGATTCCCTCGTTCATATGACAGAAGCTGATCATTTTAGTTTTCATTTTGCAGAATATATGTCAAACGAGAAATTTAGATAAAATTTGATAATTTTACTGTCGGCATTGATTAAATAATAGGCCGCGTATCTAAAGTATACATTGGCTAGGATGTTGACCTTATTGTTCATTTAAATTCTGTGAGATGTACAAATATTCATGTTATGATCATAGACATAAATAAATATAGACTGGAAAAAGGAAGTCACTTCATGTAACTTGAAAACATGTATATCTATTGTATTCGGATTTCCGAATTAAGAAAAGTTGCATGATCTTCATTCTTAGAGATTAAACAAAAATACACTGCTTCCTTATTTATAATATATATAGGTGTGTGGCTGAAATAGATATGAATACTTAACTTTTATACTGCTCATAAATGCTGTACAATTAAGTACACAATATTGCAAGTCACAAATTTTCGTTTCATAAAACTCTTTAATCGGCCAGTCTATATTTATTTATGTCTATGGTTATGATATAATTGCACCATTTAAAAAAATTAATGAATAGAAACTAGCGCTTTGGAAAAATTAAAGCGTATTACAGTTAATCTGCCCCGTGACTCCACATACTGTGAAAATGTTTATAACTTTTATTACTTATGTATCTCTCTGAAATTAAGCTAAATGAATAAGAATGTATAATTATATTATATGATGTCGAAAGGAATCCCACAAGGTAAAATTAAAAAAAAAAGGTTTTATCGAAGAGTTTTATTGAAAGTTTTGACTGCCATTGGCTGCGATTGGTAAGAGAAATTAATTATTCTATTTCGGTTATCACTAATAATTGAAATTGTTCCTTAAAAGTAACGACATCTCACGTTGTCATGACAACACTTACCTCGATATTGTTCTTGACTTCGGGCACACTTTTGGAGACATCGTTGAGATCCTGGACATTGTTATTTACTTGCTGAGGAGGTTGAAAGCTTATAACAGGTATGTTTTGAAGGACTGGGTTGGAAAATGGCACAGCTGAAGTCACCAGTTGCGTAGTTGGCATTTGGCCATGAAATGCTGGAGCGTAAAAAAATCCGTATCCAGGAACTGGCGCTTGGAACGTGTGTGTCTCGAAGTTAGGACCAGCTGGAAACTGTGACGTTGGAGTTGTCATTGGATGGACGTTACCTCCTGTTAGAGCATTGTTTGAGTTGGCTAAATTGGTGTTATAGACGTTGAGACCTTGATTGGGAATCGGTGCTTGGACATTGTAAACTTGGCCATTGAATCCTGAGAAATCATTTTGTGGTACACGTACAGTGGGTTGATGCTCTTGTCCATTGTGTCCAGTCAAATGCTGGTGAGATATTGGTACTGGTGGCCGATGTCCTTGACCGTTGTATCCAGGAGGTAACTGTACAACCGGATGGTGTCCTTGTATGTTGTATTCAGGTGGTGATGACAAGGAGGTCTGATGATCCTCTCCATTGTATCCAGAGAGTACAGGCATTGGGGGCTGATGTCCTTCAACGTTGTACCCTAGGCTCGAAGGCACAGAGTGCTTATGTTCTTGACTATTGTATTCAGGAGGAGGTAGCGGTACGGTAGGCCTTTGTTCTTGACCAGTGTCCCCTGTGACAGCTTGATGAGGCAACGGAACAGGAGGCTTGCGTCTCCTGACAGTGGTAAAATCATTTTCAACCTTTTGACCATGTGGATTTTGTGGCAAACTGTGGTTAGCATCTGTTGTACGAGTGCTTGGGGATTCATGCGACGCCGGAATCTTGTTGGAAGAATGAAGTCCTAATTGTCTTGAAAAAATGTTGTTTAGTTTGTCTCTCACGTCAGTTTTAGACATGTTCGCAGAAGGGGTAACTGTTGCTTGAGTGGACACGTCTTCGTTTCTATGGGTCATATGTCCAGAATCATTTGTTGAGGTTGCATTCAATTTGTTGTGTAAGTTCCCATCACGATATTGGCGCGATAAACTCTCCGTTTGATGAGAAATATGTTCTTTCTGATGGCCGAACTTGCTTTTGGGATGAACTAAATCCACATCTTTTAGCTGAATGTCTGACCCTGTCGGCTCCTTGTTTAAAAACGGATCATCACTCTCTTGTTGGTTGGTAGACAAGGAGTGTCTCCGTAGCCTTCTAGATGATGTTTCGGTTAAATTGTGAAGATTATCCAAAAGAGGCACAGATCCATATTTAGCCAGAGGCACGTTAGCGTTGAGTCTCGCATGTGTGGATTTATTCGATAACGAAGAGCCATTGTGTTCTCCGTGTAATGTGTTGTACGAGGTCGGGTTATAGACAACAGTTTCATAACTTGACCTCCTGGCGTGTCCACGAATTGCGTATCCAGTGTAAAACTCTATTCCTGTGTTAGAGGGTATCCTTTCAGGGCTTCGACCGGAAGAAGGTCCGTATATTCTTGGTGGCGGGGAAAGGGATTCTCTAGACTGACTTGTACTGATAATTATTCCAAAATTGTTGTCCGAAGCGCTGCTACTGAGATAAGAAGGGGCATATTTCCTTGCCCCTTCAAAACGAGCAGGTGGAGTAAGGAACTGATTCTCTTTACTGTATCTTCCGAAGTGTTCTTCCATCTTGTCTTATGATTTCTGTTCTTAATATTTTGGTAGCTAGTATTTCTAAATGAGAATCAAACGATGGACCAAGAGCACTAGGGCTGCTACTGAGGTCTCTGTCAGTCTGATCAAGCTTGTCATAATAAGTTCAGTTTCAACCAGAAGACGATCTTTTAATATCATCTGACTTTGTTAAATCAACCAACGACCTAGTGTGGCGAAGGCCTTCAAATGATAGCATCTCTTCAGAAAGGCAAAACAAAACGTATTATTTATGGACAGATTCAATAGATAGAAGGATTAGAGACACGGCAAAATATAAACTAAATTTTCTTTACGGACACAGACCAGAGACTCAGCGATAAATATCTCCCCCAGGGCCGAATATTTACAACGATTGTGTGGCCTGATCAAGAGATGTTGGGGGCCGTGGGGGGGGGGGGGGTATTTTGGTAGAAAACAAATTTGCTACAAAGTTATTCAGGCCTAGCCTATATAACTAGCTAGATGTCTCTAAGTTGTTTCCATATCAGGCCTAGCCTATATAATTAGCTAATGTCTCTACAATGTGAGATTTCAATCAAAAGTTACTAAATATGTTTTTAAGTGAGCCTTCTGAACATGCTTTAAAATAAAAAAAAAACTTACCCAATAGATTTATTAATACATGTTATTGCTTAAGTTGAAAACACAAACTAAGAAAAAGAATACCATTAAATTTAGTTTTAATTACGTTTAAGAATTCAACAATGCGAAGACTTTTTTTTTTTTGTACACCTCAACCTTTACTGAACACTAGTGCTGTTTATGCCAATGATAAAGTGTTCACTTTTAAGCAAAAAAAGAAAAAAAATCTTCCATGTTTGGAGTGGGCACGGAATGGGCTGTAGTGACAGTACACAGGCAGGACATGTTCCATGCTGTAGGCTAGGTTCTACCATTTTTAATTTTTATAACAATATTTCTTTCCTTTTTCACATCCCATCTTGAATGGAACCATTGAACATTGCGGATTTGTTGAAGCATGTAATGAAAACAACCTAGATGTAATAGCGACGCAATGCACTCAGTCAAAATACGTCTGTACTAGACCAGAAAACATTCTTTTACATCCATTAAAACAACAGTTTTTTTATGTACTTTTCAGAAACATAAGCATTTTTTTCCTAGTTAGTATAGTTATTTTGGTAGTTTCAAAATGAGGGAGATCTATATGACCCACCCTCTACCTGGTGTGATGGTTGCCTGTCTGTCTTGTAGTTAATTGTTGATGCCTGTCAGATTATGACAAATTACTCTGCAGATGTCTGGGTTTCTTGTGTGTTTTGTTTGTAAAATGTTTTACATGTTTCGGATGTTCCTTCAGAGTTGAAGATAGTTTACTTCCTAGTCCAAACCTCCCGCAGGACGACGGGGGATGGGTGCGGGCAGGGTTTGAACTCGGGACCATCAATAAATCCAAACGACAGTCCAGCGCGCAAACCGCACGACCAGGCAACCATCCTGTGGGTGTATTACATTGTGATTAATTCACAAGTAGACAAACGCCATCTATTTTAACAGTGAAGAGACGAGTCTGGAACTCCGTTGAACAGTTTAAAGAATGTTTAATCCACAATAGGCCACAGTCGATGTCTCTGTCGATAAAATATGTCCTAACCCTATGAAATGTTATCACCGACTGATTTTCTGTCTCTAAGAAGCCTCCAACCCAACTAATACCAAGCGTCCCTAGTCACGTTCAAAATCCGTCCACTATGGTGCGTCTCTACATAACTAAAAAAACTAACTAAGTGTCTAACAGATTCCCCCTCCCCCCCCCCCCCCACTTTGAACAAAAATTATATGTAGGCCTACAGATGTTTAAACATTGAAATGTGTGTTCATATTATTATTATGATTTTATTATTATTAAAATTGGTGGAAGAGATGGAAATGGAGGTAACTAGGCTCAACCCAGGGGAAGTCAACCGCGACAAGCTGTGTCCACCTCAGCCAGCCCAGCCCCTTTCCCAGTGTGGCCATTCCATGGTGTCATGTCAAATAAATCGGCCGTAACACAATGTCATGTTAAAAAAATACATCAATTATTTCAATTCAAGGCCGAGTTTGTATGTTATATTATATATAAATATAGTTCGTCTATCGTGGTTGGATGATGGCCACTTTTGTCATGCAGGGGGCTGAGGGCTTTGCACTGGGGTTTTATGCCTCCTCGTGTGGCTGGTGAGGCCTATATCATAGATTTACTACTGATAGAGACCTTGGTAGACTAACTACTGCTAGTGGACCTACTAATAATTTTTTTTTCTTCTGTTTACACATTTCGGTACCGTACAAACTGTTTGCACTAACTTAATGATAAATGCTTTCATTTGTTTGTATATCTTTCATTCATCAGCTTGGTGTAACTTTAGAAAGAATTTTTATGATGCATTTTATGTACAACTAGTCGACAGGCGGCGTAGCATACGCCGCTATTTTGCAGGGCCGACCTTAGGCCACTGCAACCTATGCGATCACAGTGGGACCCGCACTTTCACTTATTATCCGTATCCCTACCCAAACTGGGCCCTACGCAATCCGTTTCGCATAGGGCCCCGCAATGGTTGGGTCCTGCCCTTCTATTTAGTGACGGGTGAATACAGAGATTACTTGTTTTCCCCCCATCCCTCTATTTTTTCGTTGTGAATGTCATGGAGAATAGCTGTAGTCAGACTTGCAGAAATAAAATAGTTATCTTTCCATTACTTGTTAGTGGTGTCAGGCGTGGTTGGGCCATGAAGAGAATTATATACAAGAAGCTAAATGGGTTAATATGTTTGAATACAAGTCCATAGTTAAATGCTAATTATTGTAACCTTTTATATCTCCTTAAATGTTGAGGTAAAAGGCCATCTTACGATAACCTTTTATTGGGGTACTATTATTTTTGTTGATAAAAATAGATTTACTGGAAGTCGTTATTAAATATATATATATTTATTTATTTAGAAAAGAGCACCTGCACCTGTTGACTTACTTACTGTCTACATTATCCTCCACCACACAAATCGCAATTTAAACACGTGTAGGCCCTAATCACTAATCTTTACCTATCTCTTAGTCTGTTGGACCGTTGCGCAAGATTTGTCGAAAGTCTTTCTCCATTCCTCTGTCATTTGCCTTAGATAGAACCTCTTTCAATGGCAGGCCCGTCCATTCTTTTATGTTGTCTTCCCATCGCTTTCTCCATCTGCTTCTTTTTCATTTTCCTGGTAGTGTTCCCTGAAGGAAGGTCTTTGCGAGCCCCGAAGACCTTGTAATATGGCCATAGATTTTAGCTTGCGTTTTGTTTTTTTTGGCGATAGCAGGTCATCGTGGGGTCAAATCTCTGTAGTAACTGTCTCTCTAATCTCTTGGTATAATCTCTAATGTATAAATGTAATACGTATCATACGTATGTGCGTGTATAAAGTATAAATGGTTCCAGGTCACTTCATCAGCTGGTCATTTCATTCTCAAATCCATCAAATAATAATTGTAAAAAGTATGAAATTAACAATATTTCATATAATTAATCTTATTTACTTGACAAAAAGAATTAGCTTTAATAAATAAGAATGGAATATAAATATAGGCCTAAAGTCAAAAATATTTTTAAAAATTATAAATAAATTAAATATAGATATAGAGCTAATGCAAAAATTGTTTTAGTGTGTTAATTGAAATCAATAATATAGACTTTAGCTAGTAGGTACAGAAGCAAAGAATCGTATTGCTGTACATCCTTTTTATTTCTTGGTCAGTGTTGGTTATTTCTTGGAAGTCAGCGTTTATTAGAATAAATATGTTATATCAGGGTTTGAAATGACAATCTCAGATTTAAGAAAGAACAATTATTGTGAAAGATGGCCTTCTGGAGATAAATTATCAGCGGCAAGATATTCTTATTGTTCTCATCTCTCAAAAGATTTCCCCTACTTCCACCACACCTTGGACTTTGATGATAAATTATGAGCGCAGAGTGGCATGATCATAATTATTCAAATCGTACTTCTATCTCTCAAAAGATTTTCCTTACTTCCACCAAACCTTAGCATTTGATCATTAAATCATGCAATATGCACAGGATAATATTGGCATCCCTACAACAAACAGAAACAATATAATAAATTCAAACTCCGCTTTACAATTCTTTCATTTCTCAACAAGTATGAAGAGAGATGGGGGAACACTTTATACACTATAATAACATGTCAAAAAATTTAAAAAGTATTCTAAATAAGCATATTTATATATTAGATGAAATGAGGGCTTAAAAGCCAAAGCCTTAACAGCACAATTACTAAGTAAAAAATATTTCATTTTGGATGAAGTGACCGGGGGTGAAGTGACAAGGATGAAATGACAAGGGATGAAGTGACCCGGGATGAAATAACCGATCACTGTATAAATATATATGCCACTTCATTGAATAATGCAACATGTTATTACATGAGCTTTACAAAAACAAAACAAAAATATATTTCATTTTTTTATTCAAGTAAATTTTAAATCAGAAAGAAATAAAAAAAATGTGCATAAAAACATCATTAATATATAAAATAACAATCTCATATAAAAACATACACACTTAATGTAGTAGTAACACATACACTCAGATAAATATTCTGAATGCATTTTCAAAACAACAGTATGAGAAATAAATAAATATGATAAACTAATGAAATGAGAGGCACAATATGTACCAAAACTAAAAAAAACAACAAATACAACAAATGAGTTAGTCACTTTTAAGTTTCTTTTGTTGTTTAAACCACCGCAAAGCTTGGATGACTGAAGTAACAACGGGGATGCTGATAGGCAAAAACAGGGGAATGTAAATGGCAAACCTAAAAAAAAAAAAAAGTGAAAATTCTGATGTTTACACATTTGTCAACTTTGTCACGACAAGATCAAGATTAAAACAAAGCTTGCATTGAAATTATTTGATTTATTTCAAAGTAATCTTCGAGAAAGAGATCAAAATATAACTTCAGTAAACGTCTTAAATGTATGAACAGTGCGTTAAATATTCACTTAAGAATTGTTACCATATTTCAATTTGATCATTTCATTAATGTATGTTATTATGTCATATCAATCAAAGAATAAAAGTCATCCAAGACATCCATTGTTTTCTTCTAGTTAGTTGTGGAAATCAGCTTTGTAAAATTTATTTGTATTCTATAGAGTATTGCATGACAAAGCATATGTTATTGCAGCTTTTACATTAAATTTGGAACATTGAGAAGATTTGAAATCATGTCAAATAGAAATTTAAACTTTTAAAAAATGTCTTGTTTCAAAACCATGTTTGTGTCAACCATAATTACAAAGGCTGATTAATATACAAAGTCAAAACATAATTAAGTCTACTGAAATTAAATAAAAACTATAACTTAAAATTTAGGAACAAAAGTATTTAATAAGTTACATATAAAAACTTACTTTTGGTCCTCCGGAAAATAGAGGAGCTCTAGCAAAGAAGGATGAAAGAAAGCTAATTCTGATGCATTGAAAGCTGCTTTTGAGGCCAAAAATGCTTCTTTTAACTTTCCATTTTTTAACAAAAGTTGACTTTCTTCAATAGCTGCTACAGCAGCTTCCACCTGTTAAAAAATTGAAAAACTAACAACTTAATAGAGAACAAGTAATCTTTGATAACAATAACTAATGGAACAAACATTAACAAATGATACTTTTAAAAGGTTAAAACTATTAGCCAATTAAATAGTAGTGTAAATCATTAATACTTGAACAATAACTTAAAATTTCCTTTTGCATTAAGACAAGACTAACAACATTCTAAAATGCCATTAGCCTATTTGAACATATCATAGAACAGATAACAAGAAATATATGACTGACAAAACAAGCATTTTTTTTAGAATTCAGACAATACATTTAACCATCCACAAGAAATGACAATATTTTCAGCAGGCTTCTTAAGACAGTATAGGAATAAGCTTACCTCTTTGCCTATTTCATCATTGATAACAATATTTCCTATCTCCTCTAGCAGCTTTGCCAAAGATTGCAGTGTAGATGTGGCAGTCACAAGATTCTCAACACATCGACACCTCAACCACCCAGATAGTTCCCACATATGAAGTTCAGAACTACCAGTATTCAAGACCATTAGATCATTTGTCATCCACTAAATGATCATATAATGATATTCAATAAAACGTAAAATAAGATTTAAAACAAGCAGAATACAAAAAAATTGTTTTTCAAAAAACAAAGCTTATATATATGTGTATCTATTAGTTTGGATCAATCATATAATTAAACTTTAATAGATCTAGACTAACAATAATAAATGTATGCAATTAGAAATATTTTTTTTACCAATTATTTTTGTTTAGCGCAATTTCATGCTTTTAGCATTTTCAATCTGCTGTGATTCTATCACATGTTTGGACCGGTTGGAAAGTAGGAGAAAGTATCTGGGTGATCGATTTTTAAATGTTTTTTTTTTTTAAAAAAAGGGAATGACCTGAATTTGAAGTTGTACGCTAAAGCCTTCTCAGGCTTCTCAAGCTAATGATGTAACCACTCTTCTAGCGAAGAGGCTATGAAAATGGAGATGGTATAGTAATCTATTGTTATCTATCTATTGTTACTATTTCATGTTTGTGTTTACTAAGCCTCAGATGGCAGCCTAATATAAAGGGGACTAATTCAGCTATTACCACCTCCTCAGTCAAGTATTATTTCTTTCCCTGTTTCAGATATCAAATAAAATAATCTATTACCAAAAGTTAATTAACTAATTGTTTTGTTTTTTTTTTAATTGATTCTTGTGTTGTCAGGTAAAAAGAAATAATTGTGCAGAATTTTAGCTTGATCTGAGATTGTTGTCAGAGAAATAACATACAAGCTTTTGGCCAGACACACAGACAGAGCAAGTTGATATATATATATATATATAGTTCCCCTTTCAGACCTTGTGGTCTATAGGGCAGATGATGTAAAGGTCATCTGTTTCTGTGGCCTACGGTTAACAAGGGTGTCATGTGGCCAGAACAACGACCAACCGCCTTTACTTTTCCCTAACTAATGTCAGGTACCCATTAGAGCTGGGTGGACTCAGAGGCGCCCGAAGATCCCGAAATTAAAAATCCAAATCTTCACCAGGATTTGAACCCCGGTCACGAAGCCAAGTGCCACCGTGCCTCGAAGATGATATAAGTTTTGTAAAAACAAGTTTAAGTTCAGAAAAGCTGTTTCCATCAAGTCAACTGACACATTTTATTGAAAGGATGTTTACAGAACCACAATAAAAATGCACTGAAACAATTAGGTTTGACATGATATGGATTTACTCTTTTGGTGATTTAATGACAACAAAAGATTGTCAACAATTAGCTATTGATAATTTAAATAATTCCAAATACACTGATCTGGGCAGCATAGACATAAATAATAGCACTATCAGTGTTTTGGTACTCTTAAAAACAAGAGTATGGTCAAGTAGGCCTCTATCTGCCAACAAAAATTCATGTTTACCAAGCAATGGTTCTAAAACCATTCCATAAGACTACAAAGATACTATAATGCTTGAGCATTTTCACTAAAGGAATAACACAGTATTTTTAATATTGGGGGAAAAAATTAACTGAAAAGAATAAAATACATTGGTAATTGATATTACAATGACATTAGCCTATATATTTCTTTAAAATAACTAATAAAAGCTACCTGGGGATGTATGTTTAACAGTAACCTCAGCTGTGTGACAAACACCTCCATAACTCTGTGTATATCTACATCTACTGGAGAAGATTGATGGGAGCTACTGTTGACTGTATCAATGTTGTAGATCATTATACCACCCCATCGAGGGCTGAGAAAAGCATTGCTTGCAATAGGTACACCTAAATACAATGAAAATAATTTCAATTGCTAAAAATTTTTTCTTAAATCCTGCTTACGTCCCTCAATAAGTAGCATTGATTTCCCTTGTCAACATCAAACAAAATAATTAATTACTAATAATTTACTAAATAATTTGGTTCATTTTTTATTGATTTATGTTCTGCTAGGAATATAACAAATAATTGTGTAAAGTTTCAACTGGATCAGAGAATAAGTGTGGAGAAATAATGTGTACAAAAATTGTACCAGAAAGATTGACAAAGTGAATCGATATAAGCTTTGCAAACATTCATGTGGCACCTCACTAGAAAGTATATCAACTAATTCTAGTCATTACCATTAAAATTGGCTAATGGCAGAAAATTTAATCTTAGGCCCCATTTTTTACATAAACAATAATTAAATGCAAAAACAAATATGTAAATATTCAACATTGATTTACCATTGTTGTCCACCAAATGCAAAGGACTTTTGTCTCTTGCAGGAATACAAACAATAAAATTTAATCCTGGGTTGTTGGAGGCATGAGATCCTAAAAGTAATAATAATAATAATTAAGACACTATAAAAAAAAATGCATAAATAGGGTTCTTTAAAACATGACAGGTTAAAAAATTAATCCTGATATTACCTAATTTTGTTTCCAGTGGATTAATTACATGAGGTAAATCTTGTTTGGAATAAAAATAAAAGCCATCATTGTTTTTAGGTTTCCCACCTAGACTGACTAAATACAGAATCTGTCAATTAGAAAAAAAAATTAAAAAATTGTAATATTTTCTAAACAAATTACTTTTTTTTTTCACCATTTTCAAAAAGTTTTTGTGTTAAGTTTAATAAAAAAAATTAAATGCAAATGTTACAAAATACAGTTAGGTTGTACATTCACAAAACATTTTTAAAAAAATAAGTTACTAACTAAAATTACAGTTTTGCTAACAAAGATTAAATTTAGTTAAGTAAGTAAAGCTAAAAATGAAGAGCACTCACCTGAGATGTCACAGAGATCTGAGTATACTCTTCAAGTGATTTTACTAAAGGACTTAAATAATCTGCAAAGAGAATATTCTTAATGAATGGTAATTTTATATTTTAAAAAAATGGGTAATGTATATGTGAATCATTTTGACAGACCTTTAAAAAAAAGTGCAAAAGTATCCAAATGAGAATAATGTAGAAGGAAACGTGATCACTTCATTTTCCTTGCAACTAACCTTCAATTCCTTGTTCAATGGTCCAGTCAACATTCATCTGCTCTGGTTCTGGCACCATTAATGTAAATGTCAGGTCATAACCAGCATGATACCTGAATGACCTCATAATATCTTTATCAGGCTGTAAATGTTTATAAGAAATATACTCACTGAATTAGTTTTTAAAACTATAAAAGTGGAGAAGTATAAATAACTTAAGCACTTCTATTTTATAAGCATTTTAAATTTCAAGAAAATGATAAACAGATGGTATTTTTCTATTATGTAATTCTAGAAACAACAACTTTTTTTTTTCTTTTGCTTTTGTTTAGATATAATAGGTTATTAACATCTAATTAGCTTACTCTCTGTAGTTTAAGACCCTGTGCAGTTTCCATGCTTTTTGCAACATCATTATTTCTACTGACATCTAGAAGCAAATGTGCAATCTGAGCAGTTAAGCCATTCACATCTATTAGAAAATACAATGCAATAATCTCTGACATAAGCAAAAATGAAAAAAAAATTAAATTAAATACTAAATAATTAATTTTAAAAGAATTTTTTTTTAATTCAACAAACTATTTTTTATTCTGTGTGTAATATTTCAAGACTATACTAAATAAAAGGAGTAATTTACCTGCCCCATTATAAGGTAAAAAGATACAGTTTTTAGGTGCTATGAGAGGCTGAGTAATGATGCTGGACTCCTTTACAACAACTATGTTATACTTGTTGAGATTATCAGATGATAAAATATTTTCTAAATCAGCCACTAAAACATAAAACAAATGTCAATACTTAAAAGATGTATCAGAATTTGAGTAGTTTCTTCTAAAAATTGTAAACAGTAAATGAATCTAATGTCTAAAATAAAACTAATACATTTGGTAACTTTCTGAATTGCCACCAGTTCTGATGTTTCTCCTTCACGTACAGAAACTCGAAATATTGAAGACAGCCTTGATGCATGGTGCTGTTGAATTCCTAAAACAAAATTTCAAATTAAATCATCGTCTAAAAAAATCAAAGTAACATTGATGTACAGTTTCTTCTTTATTATATTTATTATAAGTAAATCTACATTGACTGTCTACATGTAAACAGATCAATTTCTGTTGCGGTACATTAAAAATCACGATTGCAAGAAAGGTATAACAAGCCCAGTCTTTTTTGTACTTATAATGTATTTATAATCAGGCCAAAATCCCTACATGAGCTTAAAAATTACTAAAAATGCTCCACAGTTCAGTTGTGGGACAGGCATGAAAGGGTACAGTTGTCAGGAAATAATAGGTCCCTGCTGATTTTGTTTTTGATTTGGCTTTGGGACAGCTCTGCTTGAAAAGCCACAATTTATTCAATACTATGATATTTATTGATATTTCTTGCTATCACTATCCCAGAATGCATCTATCAACATAGCAGAAAACATTAGT
Source organism: Biomphalaria glabrata (assembly GCF_947242115.1). Classification (NCBI taxonomy): domain Eukaryota; kingdom Metazoa; phylum Mollusca; class Gastropoda; family Planorbidae; genus Biomphalaria; species Biomphalaria glabrata. The sequence continues at coordinate 31,329,017 of NC_074711.1, read as the reverse complement.
GGGTGCTAGGACAATTTCTATGTACTTTATAATTACTTGTTACGCATTCTCTATTTTTGCAAGTTACTTTTTTCCATTTTTTTTTCCTATTACAAAAAAAATCTTTTAACTTTAAAGTCTATTTAAATATTGGTGTGCTCTATAGACAATAATCTATTTAAATGCTACACTGTCAAATTTACTTAAAACTTATTTAGAAGCCCTAACTACAAACGTACCCAATAAAGTACTAATATGATATACTTACCTAGAAATCTATTTAAATGCTGTGCTAAGTCAGTAAGAAATAGTGCATCTTTTTTCACAGGGGAAGCCCATATAACTTCAGCTTCTATTAGATATTCTATCTGAAAGAACAGAACAGTATAATAGGATTTCAAATTTTAAATTTACTGTACTGTTATGTACAAAGTTTCCATAAATTACATTATTGTTTACCTTTTTGTCTGACAAATGTTGAATGTCCGAGTATGGTAAACTAAATCTGTACACTTCTGTTGTTTTCCACCACAATGGAAGGCCAACGACTATACAAAGGATTCCTAATGTTAAAGCAGCTGTGTGTGCAGTCCTCTTCTCTGAGATATAGACAAATATAATTATTAAATGTTTACAAAAACTCTGAAAGAAAACTACTGCTTTACTGTTAAAAATAGGATTAGATTATTGCACTACCGTGTATATTGTCTTTTAAATAACATGCTTGGGAGTTGAACACTTAGTGAGATTGTGATAGAGCGCCACATGAGGTTTGCGGGACATGTTCTCCAACAAAATGAACTACGCAACTCGCTCAATGCTCTAATGGCACTAGGGAAGAGCTGGCATTTATAAGAATTCATCCTAGAATGTGGAATAAGAAATGTGCCATTATTTTTTTGTCTTTATTATTAGATTGTATTTTTGTATTTTAAGTTATGGTTCAGTGTTTTAATGTATTTTTGGTACACAATTTATTAGTCTTCTGTTCTGGAGTGTTTCTAAGTGTAGTAATTTTTTCTAATGGTGTTACTCTAGACCAGGGGTGGGCAAATTACGGACCGTGGGCCACATGTGGCCTGCCGGAATGATTAATGCGGCCCGCAGACACCTACAGGTGTGCCCACTGTATATACATATAAAAATTCAGATATATATTAAAAATAATTCTAAATGTTTATATAAATTATTGAAACTGTTTCATTATAAAAAGTTTCAAGTAAACGAAGATTACACTCAATCCAAGACACAGGCCAGTATTTATTCAATGGTATGAAGAATTGTGTTGAGTGTGCTTGGAGCAAGATGGCAAGTGTAACAACTTATGGAGCTCGAGCTTTGACTGAGAAAAAGAGTTTTTTTTTGTTGTTGTTTTTAGTAAAGAATATCCCAACCATAAACTCTTAACAGGAAAGTTTGCACTAAACTGCATAAAATATCAACATATTTAACGTTCTAGATCAGATGATTTGGGAAATAATAAAGCATGCTATCAAAAGAACAGCAGAAGAGGTAGTTGGATTTAAACAAAAGAACGAGAAAATAGGGTGGTGTGATGATGAATGCAGACAAACTATAGAAGAGAAGAACAATGCCCGAATGATAATGCTACAGAGAGAAACCAGGAACACTAGACAGCAATACAATGAAGCAAGAAGAAGGGTCACAAAAGTTTTAAGAAAGAAAAAACGGGAATGGGAAAAGTCCAAGATCACTAAAATTGAGGAACTAGCAAAGGAGGGAGACATGAGAGGAATGTATATGAAAATTAAAGATGAAAAGAACGGATTTCAAGCTAGATCACACATGTGTGAGAACAAAGATGGTCAGCTTATTACAGAAAACAGCAGGGTCATTGAGAGATGGGCTGAATACTTTGAGGAGATCCTAAATACCACTGAAGATGGAGACAATGGAGAATATGAACTGCCGCATGGGGGACCAGATCCCTTAGTGAACCCTCCAACACTCATTGAAACATCAGAAATAATTAGGACAATGAAGAATCACAAAGCACCAGGAGAGGACCAAATCACAGCAGAACTAATTAAATATGGAGGGAAAGACTTACATTCCCAAATACACAGACTAATATCAAGAATTTGGGAAGAAGAAGTAATACCAACAGAATGGGAAACGGCTCTTATAACCCCAATACACAAAAAAGGATCCAAGTTAAAGTGCTGTAATTACAGAGGAATCTCTCTACTAAATGTGACTTATAAGATACTGTCTAGGCTTATAACTAAGAGACTTGGAAAATATTCAGAAGAAATCTTAGGTGACTACCAATGTGGTTTCAGACCCAACAAATCCACAACCGACCACATCTTCACACAAAGATGTATACTAGAAAAATGCCATGAATACAACATACCAATCCACCAACTCTTTATAGACTATAAAATGGCTTATGACAGTATCAGAAGGAAATACCTATATGACACACTACAGGATTTTGGAATACCCAACAAGCTGACAAGACTTATACATATGACATTAAACAACTCAAAAAGCAAAGTCATAATACAAGGAGAACACTCACGGGAATTTAGGATTAAACGAGGATTAAGACAAGGAGACGCACTTTCCTGCATGCTTTTCAATTTAACACTGGAGAGAGTTATAAGAAATATACACATAAACACAAGGGGAACTATTACTAACTACTTCAGGAGAGAAAACATGGGTCCACAACCAACAGGGACGATATACAGCCAACATCTACAATACCTTGCTTATGCCGATGACATTGCCTTATTGGGTAAAGAAACCTCTGACATCGCTAGAGCCTTCATACAACTAGAAGAAGCATCTCGACCAGCAGAACTTGAGGTCAATGACAGTAAAACCAAGTACATCACAATGACAAGAGACAATCAAACAGAGGGACAAAATATCAAAATCAAAGACCACGAATTTGAAAACGTCCAAACTTTCAAATATCTAGGAAGTACTATTAATTTCAAAAATGACCTAATAACAGAAATAAAGGAAAGAATAGCAGCAGGCAACAGGGCATTTTATAGCACCCACCATTTACTTAAGAGCAAAATGATTTCAAGTAAAACCAAGAAAATAATATACAAAACTATAATAAGACCAGCAGCAATGTATGGAAGTGAGACCTGGACACTGACAAAGACATCTGAAAATTTACTTAACACTTGGGAAAGAAAAATTCTTAGGAAAATCTATGGTGCCATACAGGATGAAACAGGGTGGAGGACACGTACTAACTATGAGTTATATCAATTATATGAAGACCCACCAATAGTGAACAAAATAAAAAAGAACAGACTACGTTGGGCAGGTCACCTTGAAAGAATGTCAGACAACAGAGGGGCGAAAATCGTATACAGGCAAAAACCAAAAGGCAGACCCCAAATGCGATGGATAGATGACGTGGAAGCAGATCTGAAGCAGCTTGGGGTTAGGGCGTGGAGACAAAAGGCCCAGGAGAGATCTGAATGGAAGGATGTGTTAAAGCAGGCCAGAGCCCTCCATGGGCTGTAGCGCCACTGGGATGGATGGATAGATCAGATGATCAAAATTATCATAGCTAGGGGTCTAAACCACATGCAGTTTTGTACGAACATTTTGAAACCAAATATTCTGATGTATCCGCTGGCTTAGCATGTGAAAGGTAATTAGAAGAATATAAAATCTCAAGGAAGAAATTTGTATGTCCTTTGAAGGACATTGACTGTGACTTTGTTACTAATATTTCTAATGAAGAGTCAAAGGCAGATTTTGTGTTTTCGGTGTTGACTATTGCAATGGGTTGTTTGCATATGAAATGTAAGTGCATGTTAAATCTTTTCAAATAAGGCTTTCCAATTTCTCCAGACAAGCAAGTGGAAACAGGCTTTGTCATACTTTCCTTTGCCGAAAGGTGAAACTATTTCTAGTGTAATGGTTAAAAGTACAAGACTTATTTAGATTCCATAATTGTGGAATATATAAAAGCAAATTTCAAGACGTCTTTACACACTTTAAAAAAAACATTTGCTGCTAAACTTTCACATTATTTGGGTACACGTACATATGTGAACAACGATTTTTTTTTTGGAAACTAAACAAGTGTAACCACAGGTCGATGGTGACTGACTATAATTTGACAGCAGTAACAATGCTAACAACTATTAAGCTAGTTTGACAGTTCTAGAACATTAGGCACGAGTGTAAACAGTTAAATACTTCACATCAAGTACAACTGTACATTTGTTGTGAATGTAGTGATGTAAAAAGACAATAGCAAAATTTTTTTGTACAAAATTGTTTTCAGAAATTGATAACTCTTGTTGTAAGTAATTCCTCAATTGTGAGTGTGAAAAAAATTAAAATTGGATGAATAATACAGTATAAATATGAATTAAAACACATTATACACAGTTAGTTACCATATTTTTCTAAGTTGTAACTATATATATATATATATATATGTATATATATATATATATATATATATATGTGTGTGGCCCCCATTCCCAAAATTTGTTTAATGCGGCCCTCGATACAAAAAGGTTGCCCATCCCTGCTCTAGACTAATGTGAATATATATATATATATATATTAGTTATAAGTCTCTGGGCTCTATTTCACATTTGTTCTGGTTTCTTTGTGGGGTTTTTTCTACTTGAAGGGTCCAAACAAAAGATGCATATTCCAATAATGGTCTAAACAAGGTTAAATGACACTATAGTTTCGGGGATGACAGCAAACAGGTTTGCATCTATACTATTGGTTTAACAGAATGTAAGGAGTGTGAGATACATGTGTTTCCTTTCAATCCTGAAGCCAAAGAATTTGAAATTGCTTAGCTGGAAGCACCCCCATTCGTATGTAAGAGGTAAAACCTATTGTTAAGACAACTGGAACTTGTGAATACTACAATATCTTTGTCAAATATTTCAAATAAAAGTACTGAAGTAATATTCCTATCAAGACTTGCAACTTACCAGTGAAATATCAGATTTGATTTTTACATCACATTGCATATAATATTATTTTTAAAAAAAAGGTTTTTATTTATAAAAATGTTGTAAATGATGAATAATTAAAATCTAGTTACTAGATCTACTAGGCTAGGGTAGAGTCTCAGGTTTTAGTCTTAATATATAAAAGTTAGAAAGAGTCTATGGCGACTATGGTCTGGAAAAGTATTATTAGTAATATTATTATTATAAGTAATATTAAAGTATATTTAGATCTATGTATCAAAATAGGTTCGATGGTAAGTTTTACCCAAGATATATTCATTTCCGTCTAACGAACAAGTTAAGCCCTTCCGCTGCAATTTTTATGTTTGAATTTTTAATAGCTCCGTAATGGTTAGTCCTAGGAAAAAACTGCTAACATCTATAAACTCGTCATCCATTTGTCAATAAAAATAGATGTGTTGTTTTGTTACGCTTTAGTTACAATAAAATATGTCAAAGAGAATCAGGTCAATGAGTTCCAGTGCTGACATTAACGAACACCTTCCCTCATTTAGTAACTTAGTGCTAACGAACACCTCATAGTTATTGTATTTAAAAAATGTTATTATCTTTAATTTTCTTTTTTTATATCAATTTCTTTTTACATTAACCAAAGTCAGACAGGTCAGTGTTACTTTTCCCACTCTCAATTGCTTCCTTCTCTGTTTATAACGGATGCCACAACAAGGCCATTAGACACAAGCTTTACATGTATATACACTGTAGCATACCTTAGGTCTAGTTGACCCAAATTTTAAAAAAGCACTGTCTAGCTCGCTTCACTCTGCTCAGTGACTGTGGCCTAATTTGGTAACTCATTGATCAATAATTGTCCCTCCTTCTTTTTTTACATTTGTAGAGCATTAGTGATGAGAGGCAAAATAGTAATAAAAAAAAGTGTTTAAAAAAATGTAAATCTAGCATTTATTAGTGTCATTTATACTAGAGATAAAGGCTGTTTGTTAATGCCATTGATAATAATAAATGAATAATAGTGAACACCCCCTATTTACACAAAGGTTATGACATGTATGTGTTTTAGGGCCTACTTGGAGGAATTTTTCTAAAAAAAATCTCCTTTAACCCGGACCAACCCTCCGTCTGTCCTAGAATTTAAAAATGGCATCATCCTACCAGTGCTCTTTGAACCCGTGTTTTTCTGAGTAAACGAAACTAAAGGTGTCTGAACTATAAAGAAATGGAGTATAAACAAAAACAATAGACTAGTTTCGTCATATGTCAAAATAAAGTCTCATTTAAACAAAGATTGTTTGCTAATATCAGAACATAGGGTGTTCGTTAGACGGAAATGACTATTAATAAACTATTATCACTATATTTGACTACTAGCCCGGCATTACCCGCGGCCTGCGGGTCTAAGTTTGTGTTAACTAATGTTGTGGATTGGATTTAGATGTATGTTAAACTTAGCTAATGATCCTTTCAAGTTTTTTTCTCTTTCGCTACGAAAATAAAATTAGTTTTGCGAAAATGGGTTACCCGAAGCCGATACATTCACATCTATTAAAAACGAAAAGAGCGATAGCTTTGTTAAATGAATGGGATTATAAAGTAAACAATTAAACGAAATAATTTTTAGTACGCGATTCATGAATTAATATAGATCTAGGCCTATCTCAACTCGGCTTCGCAGCTTTTGTAAACGAATGTAGTCTCTTAAAAATAATGCTTTAGAAAACCAAATTTGAATGTTTATTTGATCAAAATATGAAATGAAAGGACTATAATTAGCATGTTCATGTGTTAAAGTATAAAACTATCTGTGCGATGAAAAGTTGAATTAGAGTTTTAGATCTAGGGATGGGATTTTAAAGTAAACAATTAAACGAATTAATTTTTAGTACGCGATTCATTACGGTATTGCCTAATGAAAGAATGTTCGTCTGGAAATCTATAGTTATGTATATAAGGAGCTAATTAATGCAAAAAAATGCTTTTGAAACACAAAACTGAAGGTTAATTTTATTATATAATGAAATCAAAGGATCTTCTTTTGTATTTTCATGTGTCAAAGTAAAAAACTATCTGCGCAAAGTGTATTTCTTAAAATTAGATCTAGGTCTAAATCCTTTCGATCTTTTCTCATGTCAACATTGTAGACATGGCCTAGATTCATAAAATACTATAGCTTTAATAGAGTCGGACAACTTTATGTTTTTTTAGGGTCTAAAGTTTGTTTTAGGGCTACGATACATACACTAAGGTCTAAGTTGGTACCCAAGAAACATTCCTGCCAAGTTTTATCAAGATTGGTCAAGCGGTTTTGATGTCTATAAGTAACATACATACACCTCACATTCTACTTTATAGTATAGATATACTAGGCCAGGGGTGGGCAAATTACGGCCCGTGGGCCACATGCAGCCTGCTGAAGTGTTTTATGCGGCCCGCCGAAACCTACAGAAATCAGGTGTGCCCACAGTATATACATATAAAAATGCAAATATATTAAAAATAATATCTAATATAAATTATTGAAACTGTCTCATTATAAAAAGTTTCAAGTAAGCGACAAGATTTTCTTATTGGCTATGCATCAATACACTCAATTCAAGAGACAATCTCTGATCAGTATTTATTCAATTCTATGAAGAACTATGTTGAATGTTGGGTAGGCTTGGAACAAGATAGCAAGTGTAACAACTGATGAAGCTCGATCTTTGACTGAGTAAAACAGTTGTTTTTTGTTGTTTTTTTATACAAAATATCCCAACCATAAACTCTAAACAGGAAAGTTTGCACAAAGCTGCATAAAATCAAATTTATTAGGCCTATGAGTAACAAATACAGGTAGTTCCAAGTTAGTATCATAATAATCCTATGTATCCGCTATCTTAGGGCAAGGCAAATGAGAACAATATAAAATCTCAATGAAGAAATTGTTATGTTACTTGAAGGACATTGACTGTGACCTGGTAACCAATATTTCTAATGTAGAGTGGAAGACAGATTTCATGTGTATCATAATTGCTATTGTAATGGTTTTTTTTTCAAATGAAATGTAAATGCATGTTAAATCTTTTCAAACAAGGCTTTCCCATTTCTACAAGCAAGCAAAAGAAAACAAGTTTTGTCATTTTCCTTTGCTGAAAGGTGAAACTATTTCTAGTGAAATGATTAAAAGTACAACACTTATTTAGATTCCTTAATTGTGCAATTTATAAAAGCAAATTTTATGACGTTAAGAACCAGCTTTCAATACCACCATTTAACGCAGAAGCTAATTCAGGTCCCAGAAGACATAACTCAAAGCAAAGAGAAGTTCCAGTCAGTACTTCCTTCCACGGGAGTCTTATGGGTGCCAGAAGCTGTATTGCCACACATTAAAAAAACTTTGATGCTGTTTACACTATTTGGGTACACAGTTCTCATTTTACATGTTGGATTGTTCAGATCAGTAATCCTATATCTGATATGAGCCGCGCAGTGGTTTCCAGATCAGGCAGTCCTCCGAATAGTTTTGGTTCTATTTCTATAGGAGGGCTTTGGGGCCAGAGTCATGTTCGGGTCTCTTAATTTAGTATGCACCATTGAAGGACATGGTCAGCATTCTCTGGTGATGCTCCACAAGGGCAAGTTTCGCTCGTCCTGAAATTTAACTTTCGGAACATATATTGTCTCATTCAGTGAACAAGCATTTTTAGTGGAAACTAAACAAGCATAATTACTGGTCGATTTTGACTGACTGTAATTTGACAGCAGTCACAAGGGTAACAACTAGTAAGCTAGTTCCACAGTTCCGGAACATTATGCACGAGTGTAAAATACTGCACATTAAGTACAACAGTATATTTGTGGGGATATTTTAATATAAAAAGACAATATCAATTTAAACAACAAAAAAAATAGTAAAATTGGTTTAAAAAATTGCTAATTCTTGTTGTAATTTCTTAACTTGGAGTGTTGAAAAAAAAGGAAGCATAATTATGATACAGTGTAAATGTAAATATGAATAAAAAGACATTATACACAGTTAGCTAGAATATCTTTGTAATATGTATATACATATGTGGCCCGCCATTCCCAAAATTTAAACAATGCGGCCCTAGATACAAAAAGGTTGCCCACCTCTGTACTAGACTAGACTATAGATTAGATTATTATATAGATCCAGAATCCACTGCACTGGATTATAAAATTATTAAAATCTAAATATAATTATATATAGAATAATAGTCTTAGCCTACAGACTACACCACACTAGGCTCAGCCCTAACTCTAGGCTACAGCTTCAGGCTCAGCAGAATCATGAGAAAGAGTCAATTGAACCAAACTGAGTAACTGAGACTTGAAATTCAAATTGAATTCACCTTTTTCTGAGTCTGAGTTTTCATTTTGATTTTCTGTTTTGCTTTCAGTTTCACCAGTATTCATACTCATTTGATTTTTGTAGTTAGAAAATAATAAATCTGACAACAGACTACGAGTCTAGTCTGGTCTAGACAAGTAATAGACCTAGATCTAGCTAGACTCCAGTATACTCGATTAGATCTAGACTATAGCCTATAAAATAAATGAGTCTATTAGTTATTAGATTTTAGCAACCGGGTAAAGATTGTTTTTACCGGAAGCTACAGTAGATCTAGGTAGAGTCTAACTGTTAGGGAAAATTTTCTTTTCACATCTGTTGACTAAAAAATTAGATCTAGATCAGAATCTAAATCTAAGCTCTAGATCTGCATGTCGTCTAGAGAATTTGCAACATCAAATAATATTATTCGATATTGTAGGTCATTAAAAAAATCATAAGTATTAATTTTTCATCCATTTGTTTTTTTTATGTTTTATTTCTTCTAAAATTAATCTAGATCTCGATGTATTAGAAATATTATTTTATTTATATTTAAAACGCTTATCTGGTAATTAAACTTGTGTAGCTTTCTTTCATTAAAAAACAACATTTTTCTCAGTTCCCGCTATTAAGATTATTTTTAGATCAGATAAATATTTCACCAACACAAGTGGGAAGTGCTTACTTACACTTTTTTTACTTAAAGTTACTTACTTAGATTATTTTAGATGTAATTATTGTAATTAGTTCTAGATTCTAGATCTACATCTAAAAATGCCAAGTATAGAAGATTGGACTACTCAGCCATATGCTATCATTCAAAAAATATATGGTAAACAAAACACTTCTACTAATATTCTAATCATACTCTATTGTAACTGTAACTAGATCTTATACTTATAACTATTAAACTATTACAATTTCTAGATCTAGAATCTAGATGTAGATTACTAGATCTAGACTAGATCTATTAGTATTACTAGATCTAGATCTAATCATAGACTATGAAAACGGTATGATAGACTAATGATCTATAATTAATAATAATGCTATATTAGTATAGACTTAATAGACTCTATATAATAATATATAGTAATTATATAGAGTAAAGGATGGTTGTCGGACACGCTAAGCCATTCTCCGGTCATTTTTAAGTTTCAAAATTCATAACTCCATAATGGTCTAACCTATGAATAAACTGATGGTATCAATGAATTCGTCATCCTTTTGTCTATAAAAATAGCTATTTTGTAATGTATCACTACGCATAGTTAAAATTAGATCTGATGTGAAGAGGGGTAGGTTGGGTTTTCTGATGCGTAAAAGTTTTGTCTCTGTAAAAGTGTAAAAGTTGTTGGCCGGTTTGGAGATTTATCGGACACTTCAAAGGAAGTAGATGTCTTCTGTATATTAAATATGTTATTATTAAGACATTTCATCCTTAATTTTATTATTCTGTACATTAGCGCAACGACACAAGCCATATTATCACTTTTCCCACGCTCCATGCTTTCATTCTCGGCTTGTAACTGACGTCACACCAGGGCCACTACTAAGGGCCTAGCCTAGCTGGTCGCGCTAGGGAAAAAATCGCCTCTGTTGGGGGGGAGAAGAGGAGGAGTATTCTCTCTAGTCTACCTACGGGGCACTTTTTTTTCCCCGTAGCACAGCTCCACTAGCGCAGTGCGTGCCTGTCTCACCTTAGCCTTTATGGTACCAGTCAGATAATTGCTAGTCTCCTGCTCTCTCTCTCACCTGCTTTTTTTTTTTTTTTTTTTAGAGCGTGTAATGGTATGCTTAAGAGACGTGGAAAAAGGGGGGGGGGGGGGAGAGAGACTTCATGTAGTATACTCTCTTTTGATTTTGACAATCTCTTAGAATGTTGATGTTTCACACAATGGCCATTTAGCGCACCTGGTCGATCAATAATTGTAGGCTCCAGGTCTACAATGATATTGCTATTGTGACTTTTTTTTTCAGCTGCCCATTGATGCCAATTTATTATTCTATATATATGTGCACCTAAGTGCTATAACATTTGTACATATTTGTTGCATATTAAATGGTTTAAAATAAATGGTTATACGTTTTGCATACACCACATTAACTTTTTTTTTTATAAATATGTTACGAATTTTTTTTTGTGAAACATGTAACAAACACACACAAGAACACATACATAACTTAAATATACATTTTCTACTATATTATTTTAACAAACAACAAAATTATTCTTGTAAATGTTTAAAAAAAAAACAATAACAATTTCAATTTGTTTATTTCCCCATAAGTACTGTGTCAAGTTATTTCCCTTTGATGACTAGCGTCATATGCCGATATGTTTTCTTATTCAGAAAGGTAAAACTTGTTGGCCACCCCCTATTTACATGTTAAGTGGGAAAGGAGAGTCTGGGTTGTACAATTTATCTGTTTCTAGTGCCTATTTAGAAGCATTATATCTGGGTTTTAATTGGGTAATGCATCTAGGGGCTTAAAAATCGTCTTAGCTCCAGACCCTATCTCGTTCTTCCCCTTGGGAGAAAAAAGCTAAGTTTTACAGTAGTCTACTTTGACCCCAGATAAAATTACTTTCTCTCAATATAAAAGGGAGCTGTACGTGTCGGAAGTGTGACAAAATAGTCCATGCGCAATATTTATGCGGAAGTTTGATAGTAAACATTCAAATAAAGAAGATTTAATTTAATACATCGAGGTGTCCGATATGCGAGACGAAACCCGGGTGGCCGACAACCATCCTTTACTCTAGATCTAGAATAATCTAGATTTTCTAGATCTAAGATTCTAGTACTACTCACCCTCAACTACTGTTCTGTACAATTTAAACAGATGAGTATCATTCATGATCATCATAATCATGAGAGTCACAATCAATGAATGACTATGACTGAGTGCAGTCAGTACCGTGGCGTTCTACTACTAGATCTGAATTAACTAGATTACTAGATCTAGAGTTCTCGAGTCTAATCTAGATCTCTAATTATCTAATATTATTACTAATACTATATAAGTATATATAGTAATAGTTGATAAATAATAGATTATTAGTTATTATTAGATTCAATCTAGGTTTCTAGATACATTTTTTTAAATGCTAGAAATCTAGACTAGACTTCTATCTGAATCTTGTTAGTCCTAGAAAAGCAATAAAAAAGTCAATAGTAGAAGTCATGGGCGTAGCCAGGATTTTTTTTAAAAATCCCCCCCACACACACACACACACACGAAAAAAAATATTTATATGTATGTATGTGAGTGTGTGTATATAATTTTTATTATATTCTGACCCATCATTCTTTAAGAAGACACTTATTGTGCCCTAGAATATGTTCTTCCTGGAGTTAGTGGGGAAATGTAGACTCCTTGCTATCGCCCCGCCGCCAAGCACTATTTCTGATATTGAAAGCCAACAAAATGCATATTCTGGGGTATTTGCATTTTCCTGCTATTAAAAAGTTTTATTTCAAAAGCCTAATGTGCTATTCTTACTGACTTAGACCCTCCCGCGCCGTTCAGCGCATTCGCCCTCAAGCTGTTTCCACAAAAATCTGTCACTGGTAATGTCTCTTCCCACCTGCTCTGAGGACCCCCATGAATGTGTGGCGCCAAATTATACTAGGATGTCATCGCAACTCTTCTTATGCCTAATTCATTTTGTCGGAGAACATGTCCCGCAAACCACATGTGACGCTCTGTAACAATCTTACTAAAGGGTCGACTGCAGCTCGGCATAGGATTTTCTTGATTTACACCCGATCTCTATAACTGACTCCTAAAATCTGTCTTAGCCATCTTTGTTTAGCCACATTTAGTGTTTTTCAATTTCGGCAGAGGGCTATTCACTGCACTTTATTAAATAAGCCCCGCCACTGCTAGAAATGTGTAACCTCTCTTGAATACGCTCTTGGAATTAAGTGACTGTAGTTTGCTTTAGATTTTATATCGAAAAGTGAAGTTTTATCGTCAAAATCATCTGTTGGGGATTTTATAATAAAAAAATCTCTGGAGTTATGTTTTTTTTTTAAATTCAAAACCCCATTTAGCTACGGTCATAGAATTTAGTAACTGTAGTTTGCTTTAGAATAATATTGAAGATAGAGGTTGTCCACCTCAAAACGCTCTGTAGGGGGTTTTTAAAAAAGCCATCTGTAGGAGAGGGATTTAAACTCAAAACCCTCAATTGTCTTGGTTACGCTGAAATAATTTTAGTGTGTAATTTGCTTTTTTTATATTGAAGAATTTTTTAGCATCAAACCACTCTGAAGGGGTGTTTAAACTCAAATTCCTTTTGGCAACGCTCATAGCATTTTGAGTGCGTAATTTGTTTTTTTCTTACATTGAAGATGTATTTTTTAGCTTGAAACCCTGCTGGCTACGCTCATAGATATTTCATAGATAGAGTTTGTAATTTTCTTTTTTTTTATATTGAAGAGGTATTTTTTTACCTTTAAACACTGCTGAAGGGAAGTTTAAACTCAAAACTGAGTCATAACCCATTTAGCTATGCTCATAAAATTTTGAGTTCGTAATTTGCGGGGGTTTTTTACTGGGTATTGAAGAGGTATTTTTTTAGCTTCAAACCCTACTGAAGAGGGGGTGGGGGTTAACTCAAAACTCCTTTGGCTACGCTCATAGAATTTTGAGTGTGTAATTTTCTTTTTTTTATATTGAAGAGGGGGTTTATCGTAAATTTTGGAGGCGGTTTAAAATCAAAATCTTCCTTAACTGTGCTTGTGAAATTTGGGGGATTGTCGTTTGCATTTTTTTTTTTGTTTTGTGTTATAGAAGAGGGGAATTTAACTGCGAAAACCCCTGAGAGGGGGAGGGTTAAACTCAAAAGCCCCTGGTAGGGGGTTTTAAACTCAAAACCCCCTTTGCTGTGCTAGGGCAAGTGATAGTTTAGTATTAAAATCTCACCTAAAATAAACAAAATCAAAGCAAAAAATCAGTCACTAAATTCCGACACCCCCCACCCCTGGCTACGCCCTTGGTAGAAGTAGATTATCCTAGAAAGTCTAAGAAAGCAGAAAGATAAATCTAGATATAGAGTTTAGTTTAGACTCTGATTAAGCAAAGAAGCGTGATAGCTACCGAATCGAGGGGTCTTGGGTTCGAATCTCAGTGAAAAATTTGAATTTGTGGATTTTTAGAGTAGAGCAGTTAAATTTTGTATCTCATACACATGAATGAAGGTGCTTCCAGCTTGTGCTAGGGCTATATATGCATATGGTATAACCCCATGATCATGCATCAGTTAATGATCAGTTGAACAAGACCTACATATTTAAGATTCTGAAAATGTCACCACATCGATTAATTATTGAGTTAACTGCTTATTTTAGTTAACTGACAGGGGCAGATGATCCAAGATGTCAAATACAACGCTGTTTGTTAGTGTCTGTGTAGGGTCAGCCATTCCATTAGAAGATAGAAGGGCTAAAAAGTGTTGTGAGAGTGGTGTTTGATTTTAAAAGGGGGGGGGGGCATTATGATGCAGGCAAGCATTAGGTTACAATTGATGGACCTAAGAAGTGTTTGTGCATACACATTACTCGTTACACTATATTAGTTAGGGGGTTGTGTTTCTTCAATTTAAGAATGAAAAGGACAAAAAAAAAGTGTCTTATAGAATTTGAGGACCAGAAAAAAAATGGGGATGGGGGAGCATTGCAATGTTGAATGTGGGCCATTTTTTTTTTGAAGGTTTAAAAAAGTGCAAAATAAACTTACATATCAACAATTCAATTGTAGTGCCGCATTGGTATCTGCTCGTATATATTATTACATCAGATTTATTGAATTGTATTTGAAACAAATTTATATTTATTATTATTATATATTATAATTTAAATGATTTCAAAAGATTTTTTATTTGGTACTTCTTTTAGAGGAATGTGGAAATAGTAAGCATGAGGACTTTGTCCAAAAAGTGCAAGATTATTTTAATGAAAGATTGAGTCACACTTCATTAACAAAGGTAAAACTTTTGCCTCACACCTAGGGCTATTAGTAGTATTATTTAATGTCATAATTTCATTGCATTTTAATTGAATACTTTTTTTTTTTTTTTTTTTTGTACTTCATAGATCCCTTCTCTGAATTCTGTACCTCTTGATCAGCTGAAATCGGGTACTCTTGTGAAATATCGCTGTATGATTCAGGACGTATTTGACCCCCAGTTTTGCATTGGCCAATATAAGGTGACGAATACTACTACTCATGAAAGTCGCATTGAATGTGGATCATTTCGTGATGTTCCTAATGTTGCAGTAAGTAATAACAATTAAAGATACTTTCAAACACAATATTTATATGATATATTGTTATAGGAATATATTTATATTTGTACAACAAAGGTCTAAAGGTATTTAGATCTATAAAGAAAATTTGTCTTGAAATAGAGGTGAATTACTGAGACTATCATTCTCTTCTATGTTGTAATGTAAGGCGGTATACCTTCAAAATAAGCCATTGAATGAACATTTATAACACATACCACACAACCAGTCAGCCAACTACATTTCATACAAGTTTAATGATTATAGCTGTTAATGTGTAGTTGGGATGATTTTAGATTTAAGTTTTCTTTATCATAGAAAAAAACATTATAGAGATAACAAAGAAAATAAATTAATGTTGGGAACAGATGGATTTTTTTTTTAAATCCTATATTTAACTAGTTGATTAAATTCTATCGTAATGTTATTTGTTATTTTACAGCCAAATGAAACTGTTGACTATGCAGAAAATAATCACATTGAAAGACTAGGATTCTATTGTGTCCCAATCCCTGGAGAGTCAGAATGGGTTAAGACAATATCCTTTTTTTTTTTTTTTTTTGAAGCATTATTTAAATACTTTTACTTATTATATTCTTTTAATAACATTTTAAATTCATCATCATCAAACTCCATTAGAGTGAGGGCTTGAGAGGCTCAAATCCTCTCTTGCAAAAGCCCTGGACAGAAACCCTGCTGTCTTGCGTAGTGCATAAATGTCGCCATACAGGTCGAGAATTTTGGGTTTCCCAGATCAGCAAGTCTGGGGCAGTCAAACAGAATATGAGGCACGGTTTCCTCTTCTTCCCCGCAGCGGGGAAGAATTTGGCCATAGCCGCGAGAAATATGAGTCAACTGTGCTATAATAGCTTGCTCAGGCCTGGACAGCCTCCACCACAGGGAAGTGCCGTCAGGGCGCCTCATGCGCTCCCAGACTCCACTGGCTTTTTGGGACTTGTCCCAGCACTCAAACCACTGTTCCATTTCTGTTTTTTTTGTATTATAGCCAGGGCTTGATGAAAGCTTACAGCCTGATCAGTGGGTGGAATTTGCCCTCCCTGGTGGGCCAAAGAGTCTGCAATTGTGTTGCCAGTCACACCTATGTGACTGGGTACCCACTGCATTATTACAGGGGTGCCATAGCGTTGTTTAATGTTGTGTGAAGCTATGATGACAGTGTTGATATTGGGGGGCCATGGTCCGGGGCTTTGCAAAACCTGTAGTACAGATTTTGAGTCAGTGACCACAACAATATGTGTTGCCCTCAAATGTCCCTCGCCGAGTTGAGAGTCAATGACTTTTAAGGCTTCACAGACTGCCATGGTCTCCACATCAAAACTGCAAACACTACCACATGGTCCAAAGATTTTGACTGTGTAAGAGCCAAGAAAGTCGATGTAGGCTCCATAGCCTGCTCTTCCAGAATCTATTGATGCCGACCCATCAGTGTATGCAAAAATAGCACTGGGCTTGAAGGTATTAATGGTCTCCAGAGCTAGGATTTGAAGGTCGTTAGATGAACTGCTTTGCTTTTTAAAAATTTTTAATTAAGTTATTCTAGAATTTGTTTGTTAACATTTATAAAGATAGTTCTTGTGTATTTAAAAATATATTTATATTAAATATATGTTTGCAAGTGTGTATATTATATATGTTTGTGTGGGTGATATTATGTTAAAATATCTATCATTATATCCTTGACTAAAAATTTAACGCAGACAGTTGTAATGTAGATATGGTGGCATCATCTAGCACATCATCTGGACAATATAAGAGACAAAGAGAGATGGACAATGATGAGTCATCAGAGTCTAGTTCAGATCAAAATTCGGCTAAAGAATTAAAAGACAATTCAAAAGATGTGGAAATGTGTAGTCCGAGTGCTAGTAGTTCCGTTCAGACAGCATTGCACAAGGAAGGTTTGTCAATATTGTCTTGTTTTAATTCATAATAATGCATGGTAATTTAGCTTTAAATTAATCAGTAAGCCAAATCTGAGCCATGAAATTTTGTTGATGATAAAAGGGGAAATAAATGCATTAAAAATCAAAGCTGTACCTTAAATATGGATGGATCAACAGCAATAGCTTGTGAGCCACTAAATATACTGTTAGAATTAAACTCTAAATGTAAGAGGTTCTCTCAATTATTGAAATAAATAAGCTTTTGTGAGATTAGTTAGTAAAACAAATAAATGACAGCTTATACTAAAACAATGGGAGATTTAGTAAAACAAACAAATAAATGACTGCTTATACAAAAACAATGGGAGATTTAGTAAAACAAACAAATAAATGACTGCTTATACTAAAACATTGGGAGATTTAGTAAAACAAACAAATAAATGACTGCTTATACTAAAACATTGGGAGATTTAATAAAACAAACAAATAAATGACTGCTTATACTAAAACATTGGGAGATTTAGTAAAACAAACAAATAAATGACTGCTTATACTAAAACATTGGGAGATTTAGTAAAACAAACAAATAAATGACTGCTTATACTAAAACATTGGGAGATTTAATAAAACAAACAAATAAATGACTGCTTATACTAAAACATTGGGAGATTTAGTAAAACAAACAAATAAATGACTGCTTATACAAAAACAATGGTAGATTTAGTAAAACAAACAAATAAATGACTGCTTATATAAAAACAATGGGAGATTTAGTAAAACAAACAAATAAATGACTGCTTATACTAAAACAAAGGGAGATTTAGTAAAACAAACAAATAAATGACTGCTTATACTAAAACATTGGGAGATTTAGTAAAACAAACAAATAAATGACTGCTTATACAAAAACAATGGGAGATTTAGTAAAACAAACAAATAAATGACTGCTTATACTAAAACAAAGGGAGATTTTTAAAAAAAACTGAATGTATTGTTCTTGTTTTTCAGTCAATAGCAACACCAAAATTGGATTTGACATGAATTTTCCGTTGTCTACTGAAAAGGGCCTACCAATCATTATTCGGGTATGTTTCTTCTGAAACAATTTAGGAATTCTGGTATTTAAAATATTTTTACTAGATTACTACTTCAAAATGAATAAAAACAATAATTAATTACCAGTATGGTTATAAATTTCAGATGAGTACCAGCATTATTATATTTTTAAAATGTTTGTAGTGTTAAATTATAAATATCATTTATAGCTAAAGAGGGAATGGCCTTAAGAAACAAAACCCTATCCTTTCCCTTTTTTTATACTCTAGTTCTTTGTGTTTAATTTGGCCTTGCCCCCCCCCCCCCCTTTCACATATATATTCACACTTACCATTGACTACTTAAATTTGAGGTTTTAATTATATTTTTTAAGGTATATTCTAACGAACCAGAGCTAAGAACTACTGATGCTGTAGAATTTGTTGGAATTCTTTCTGTTGATCCACAGCTAGCATCTATATTTGATGATGAAATGGAGTAAGCTTTTTCACGTTTTAAAAGAATTTTATAGAAGAAAGCTAATATTTCTAGTCTCATATTATTCATTAAACTGATAGGACTCTATTTGGAAGTTCATAACTTTATAAAAGATAGATGTCTCAATGTGTGTTAAAAAAATTGATTAAATTAGTGTTTTTTTTAATGTGCTGATCATATGCATGACATATAACAATTTGTATTGTTTGAATTTATACTACATGGTCATGTGGCATGCACTAATAACTGTCACCTGGTCCTGGGTTCAAAACCTGCCCATCACCATCCTACAGGAGGTTTGAACATCTGAAACATAAAACAAACAAACAAACTACTTATGTCAACTCAATAACTACAGAAGTCTTTTTCTTCATAAGAATGTAAAAAAAATTATTCCTATAAACTACAATTATGTAATGTTGATGATCTCAAGTTAAAATCACATCATTTGTTACATCTCACTAGGTGTCATTAATAAACCCGTTACTAAGAGAGTAGAGCAATTTAATATTGTTGTTTTTCATAACAATAGTTTAAAATATAATAGTGTTAGTGTTTTCAACTGATACTGGATTTTCTCACATTTAACAATAAAAATTGCCTTGCTAATCTGAGTTGATGCTCCAACCACAGAGCATGTCAGTTTCAGATAAAACAAGATGAAGCAGTTAAATCAATAAACATTAGAACACATTAGTTTAATGTATTATTTTTTTTTTAGGATTTAATGTGATTTAGCAGGTCATCATTTTACTTTTTCAACATGATTAATATGTAAACTCTTACAGGGCTGAAGATGTGGCGTGTCAGCAGGAATTGAAAGCACATGAACCACCACCATCATTAGTTCCCCGAATGCATGCTCTTGTGATAAGAAAACTTCACCATAATAATCCATATTTACCGCCTGTTCCTTCAGAAGAACTTTACAAAACAGGTATAAAAAATAATAATGACTATTTTTTTAAGGGCTGTTTGCTTATAAAAGCTGTTTAAAATGCACATCAGGTATCAATGATATTTATTTAATTAGAATCATTAAAATAAGGACTAACACTTAGTGGATACTCCCACCTCATAATAATATGACAATGAACAAAATAGTGTTTATTAAATAAGCTATAATTCAGTGTAGCTAAATTGTCTATATATCTTTTCAAATGTCTAAAAATTGTTTCTTACACAGCTGTCAAAAGTTTAATGGAAGATGCTGCTAGCATACGCTTTGAGTTGCTTTCAATACTTCAGCATGCCTTACTAAATGACAGACTGGCTGCTGAATATTTACTGTGTCATCTCATCTCTAGTGTGTACGTAATCTCTTTTTTAATAATTGCAAATTCATGTCTATAACTGGATAAACAAATCTATTTGGGTCAATAAAATTATTGCTATTTGTTTAATCCTTTCTCTTACAAGATTTAACAAAAATGTAGAATATACCATTTGAAGAAATAAATTCAAGAAATCTCCTATTTGCTCAGGTATGCACGAGCTGATGTTTTACCTCTTGGAAAGCTGTGTATAAATCTAAGCGGTTGCCCAGTTACTCAGAAATACACCAAATTCTTGCATCATCTTATTTCTCAAATAACACCACAAGTGGGTAAACAACATAATTTTAAAATGTGAAAAAAAAATGTTTATGATTATTACGTTCATCTTTAACATACAATTATCTTTATTTGTACATTTTCTCCAGTCTGTCATTCTTGATATGTCCATTGAAAATATGAACTCCTTACGGTTGATCCCTCAAAAGAATTATCAAGTCAACCGTATTACTGCTGGCATGCTTCAGCTTACTCCTGGTACACATCTGGTGTTGGATGAGACAGAACTACGACAAGGACAACTTAATCACACAGGTTTGTTTGTTGTTTTGTTTTTAAGACAGTATTATTTTTATTTATAGATTTAGTGTGTTTATTTAGTATACGTCAAGCTTAAAGCACTCCACAGCGTAATCAATAGAGTTTGAGCTATAAAAATTATAGTTAATTAATCGGTCAATGCATTAAGTTTAGTATAACAAGGTTTTGCTATAGTTTGATCAAATTTTGTCTTGATTTTATTTTTATAGGTTAATTTTATTTTTACAGGTGTAACCAATGTGAAAGCTCTTGCAGATGTTATCAATTGGCAAAAAGTAGATTATGATTTTCAGTGGCATCCAATACCTGTCCACACTAACATTAACATTCTCACATTGTCTGAAGGAGAATCTCTTCTTCCTGTAATTATTATTTTTACCATTTACTTCATTATTATAACATACACTTAATGAAAAACTAAAATAACTTGTTAATTGAAAATGTGTATTAGAGAAATAATGAAAAAATAATAATTCATTACAGAAAGATATCCATGTACCATTAGTTCCTGACCAGCTTATAACAGATATTCCAAGTCATTTTTCAAAGTTAGATCATCGGATGACACCTGATAACTTAAATAAGCTGCGTTCATACATTACAGCATGTAGGCTATGTGAATATCAAGTACCAGAGGAAATGCAAGTGGTGGGTCTTAGATTATCACATTTAAAAAAACTGATTCATTGTAAATTTTGGATATGTGTGTGAACCAATAATAATATAAACTAAAGATGAATATCAAAATTGTCTTTTTTTTTTTTTTTTTTAATTGCATCCAGATAATTCAAGATGATTTTGTAAATACAAGGCAAGATAACCCCAAAAATATGACTATTGAAGATTTTCAAAGATTTTTAGGATTAATAAGGTTAGTGTAATTTCAAGACAATCATTGCTTATCAATACCTTAATATATAGTTTAATTGATAGCTTAAAATGCTTATTATAAATTTAAAATCACTGGCTAATTGATAACTTCTAAATTTTGCTCTGTCTTTTAGAGTTCTGGTTCTTACCTATGGTAAAGGATTATCGAATATAGAGATGTGGAATAAAGTGAAAACTATGGAAGAAGAGAGAAAATCTAGACTTGTGCAACAGCAGGCTTCAAGAGATCAAAATTGATTGAGACAACATTTTAATTATTATGTTGATGTGAATTAAGAGACCTGAAAACAATTTTGTTTTTATTCTCAAAATACATTGATTTAACTCAATGGACCTATTTGAAATCCTTTAAGGATGTTGGGATTTGCTTAAATTAAAAGCATATAATTGGATGAAAATTAATTAGTTAATGTTATGTATGCAACTATTTCTAGGTGTTTAAATACTATGAGCAAACAAAAAACAAGGTATAGTAATAAAAATTGTTTCAATGAATATTTACTTTTAAATTATTTTTTTTTTAGCATGGTTAGATCATTGGCTATATCAAGATTTTAAAATTGTCCCAAACAAAATTGTTCTTTGATTAAATTTCTGTAAATTAAGCTCAAGAAATCTTACAGCTGCTGATTTTAAAATCTGAATCTATTGATAGTAGCATTGGTCAAACTAGTAATGAAACTTGTGAATAGTTATGTATAATCAATCAGTAAAACCAGAAAATATCTAAGTTTTAAATCAGTAAGTACAATAACAATAGTCAATATCAAAATTAATAATACTAAAGCAAATTAAAAAGAATCAAAAATAGGGAAACAAATGACTTAGCAGAGTTTAAATCTCGAATGAACATGCATGACTGCTACTGCGCATGATTGGGCCCTTCTTGCACACACTAAATAGGAGCTTCAACTTGCCGTCAATGATTTTGCCGATACTGCTGTCTCGTTTGGTCTGTCCATCAACCTAAAAAAATTGAGGTCATTCTTCAGAAGTGCCCACTCAGAACTAACACAGCTTCTAAAATCAGTGTGGTCATCTCCATAATGTTGTTGACCACTTTACCTAACTTGGCAGCATTGTGTCCAACGATGCATCACTAAACAGAGAAATAGACAACTGTCTCGCAAAGGCCAACAGGGCTTTTGGTCACCTCAGACATTTTGGAATAGGTTTCTTCACCTAGCAACTAAAATCAATGTTTATGAAGCATTGATTCTCACCACAATTTTGTATGGCTCTGGTATGTTCTGGAGGCCAGTGTGGCAGTATAGAACAGTGATTCCCAAAGTGGTCTACGAAAGTGAAAAAATAAATTGGGAGTCTATGAGACGTCCGAGGGGGTCTACAGTAATAGATTTCATCTAAGCAGGTCGTGACTTTAATTTTTACATCCCGTTAACGTAATTCTTTCATACACTAAGATATGAATTGTACCTTAGTTCATCCTTTGAATATTTATCCTGCTATTCAAATGAAAAGTTGTATTTAATTTCAATACTTATTTAAATAGCTTAATTTTGTCTACATGTAACTTATGTTTAACAAATAAAATGTAGACTGTACAGCTTTGACTATTTGAAATTGGGATAGATTCCTTCCTTGTCAAACAAGCAGTTGCCTAAGTGCCTTTTTATTCAAAGATAAAATTCAGAATACAAAATCTCTCTTCGACATCATATAGAGAAGATGATGGTTTGTGAGTGTCTTAAGATATCTCTTTACTTATAGCAAAATACGGAAAAAACTATAGGTAAAACATTGATTTTATCAGCCGTTGTAGTTTAAAAACTGTTTTACACAAGCCTAAATCTGATATTAATAAACAATTTCTTTAAACATCAAGGGCACATCGGTGGAGTTATCAAATTTCTTTGCAAACGACATATATACATTTTGGGATCAGCCGTGTCACAGGCTCTGACAGGGAGTAGAGCTGTGTGATGCAAACTGCCTAAGGGTCGCCGGCTCCTTATTTTTCCTCAGGGTTGACCCACGAAACCTTTTCCATGTTTGGGTATAGTTGCAAGGCAGAAGAGTTTTGAATTCAGTTTTCCTTCTGCTAGGTGGGTAGCTAATCAAGGCTAATGAGTCAGTCCTGCTAGAAGCTTACTGGTTTATGTGCCAGTTACTCACCTTTGCCCCTTCTCCTGTTGGTGAAAACAGTTCCTCGGACCCAATATTTGAGCTACTCGTAAAAGATCAAGAAATACACCACTGCTCTTTGCGAAAACTTTTACAATGATACTTAAGGAAAATTAATACATTTTTAATAATGATTGAAGGACTACTTCACAGAACAAAAAATTCCTATATGAAACATAATAGCCGTAGCAACAGAGGGTAGACCTGCAAAAAATATTCAATAAAGAAAATCCAATGTGTTAGGTGATTCCAGTAATAAATATTTATTGTTATTTTATTGGCTTAAATTTGAATTTTATCAATTAAAAAGATAGATCTCTGTAATTGATATGTAGCTTTAAATTACTTTTTCACTTTTCAACTCACTACAGCTAGAAATTAGCTTTTAAAAAATGGAGTTGATAAATTCGCAAAAAAATGCAATGCAAGTTAAGCAGGGGGTCAAGTGAAAAACAGAAAACATGTCAAGGTGTCCAGGAGACAAACAAGTTTGGAAACCAAATCGGTTTTTCGTCTGTTTCATTGGAAGTTTATTTGTTTTTCCATGCGATTTAAGTGTTTTAACTAGCACTTTTTTACCATAGAGAGTACCTGTATACATTAAAGATAAACTTTTTAACTTTTTTTTTTTGTAATATATGAATAAATTTATTTTACATTAAATAAAATAACATAAAGCTTTTGCTTTCTAAATACATCATGGATTTCAAATATATATATATATATGTATTTAAAATTTGATTGATTTTATATCATAAAATCACATTTAGGGCCTATCTAGGCGGGACATGTAGACCGCATGCCAGATAATCGCCTTCCCAAACGACTTCTGTACTTTTGTGTGCAGGAAAGCGCTCCCAGGGAGGTCAATACAAGCGCTATAAAGACACTCTCAAGAGCTCCTTCAAGGAATGCGATATCGACATTCACGGCTGAAAAGCACTGGTTCTCGATCGCTCCTCATGGCGTGAAGCTGTGAGTCTCGGAGTCTCTAGATTTGAAGCAAGATTTAGGCAATTATTGACATGTCAGCTCCTCAAGACAAAGATGGAATCAGAAGATTTCTATGTTTAATTCAGTACCTTCAAAATTGATTCCTATTCTAAGACAAGCAGATGCTCCAATACGAAAGCTTCTAAAAGATGAAGTAGAATTTCAATGGAGTCATGAACAATACAAGAGTTTCGAAGAGTTGAAACATCTTTGTACAAACCCTCCAGTTTTGGCATATTATGATGTCAACAAGAACGTAGAGAGAATGTGATGCAAGTAAAGATGGACTGGGAGCAGTATTACTCCAGGAAGGTCGTATAATAATTAATTGCATACGCATCAAGAGCTCTCACGGATGCAGAATAAAGATATGCTCAAATAGAGAAGGAAATGCTCTCAATTGTGTATAGTACAAGCAAATTTCACTGCTACATATTTGGTAAAGAAGTAACAGTTAAAATGTTAACCTCTGGAGCAAATATTCAAGAAACCTTTATTGTCAGCACCAATGAGAATACAGAAGATGCTAATAAGACTACAGTGGTATGATCTAAAAGTATGTTACAGAAAAGGCAAGGAAATGTTTATCTCCGATACACTTTCTCGTGCACATCTACCAAATAGACATGTGAATTTACTGATAATTCAGTGCATATGATCTCTGAGTGATTCGAAATACATTGAAATTCAAGACTGTACAAGCAAAGAACTTTCAATGCACCGGGAAGTAATTATGACTGGTTGGCCAACTTTCCCAGCAGGCTCTCACGCTCTCCTGGTGCAGAGTTCTGCTGGTGAGGTTTGGAGAAAATGCTAAGCTCTGATTGACATAACCCCCTGCACGCTCGTCTGGTGTAGGGATTGTGTCTGTCGGGGTCTATAGCCTATGCTGAACTGATCAGTTGCCACCCTGGAGACTAGTGAAGGGTCAAGTATTTAAAATTTGTGGTCTCTAAACTGGTGATAAAAAAAAGGTCTCCTGCCTCACTCCACTTTCGTGGATTAAACCCTGCCAATACGAGTGAGTGGCAGAATTAACTGGTCTTTCGATCGTTTATAGTCCAATGTTAATGTCTGGGCTGTTTTCACTGCTCGCTCTAAGGGGCAACCTAACCTCCCCCCCCCCCCCCCGGCCAGACACAAGAAGCGAGACTCCGATTGTAGTCAGGCCATATTGGGATTCAAGAGACCAGTTATCAACTTCGGATGGAATTATATACAAAGGTCTGAGAATAGTCATGCCACCAAAATTACGTAAATACATGCTCACTTAGGAATAGTGACGTGTAAGCAGAGAGCCAGAGAAGTCATGTTTTGGCCAGGCATGAATGCAGACATTGAAGTGACAGGGATTGTAGCAGGTTTGCTGAACATCAGAATCAAAATGTGTCAGAACCGCTAATACCTACCAAGACACCAGACCTTCCATACAGCATGGTTGAATGTGATCTGTTTAACTTTGAGGGGGAAAAGTGTGTGCTTCTAGTTGACTTTTTATCAAAGTTTATTGATGTCAAAGAACTGTCACAGGAAACTACATCAGATATCATCGAAGCTATGAAGAGCATATTCGCATGCCATGCCATGCCATCTAATGACTAAGGTCAGATAGTGGGTCATAGTTCTCTTCGAGAGAATTCCTAAATTTCTGTAAATCATACGGAATAGAGCATGAAATGTCGAGTCCTCATTTTCAGAGTTCAAATGGCGAGGCTGAAAGAGCTTTACAGACAGTGGAGAAACTGTGGAAGAAAAGCGAATGAAAATTTCTGTCGCTTTTAGACTACAGAACTACTCCACTGACTAATATTAATTTGTCGCCTGCACAATTACTCATGGGACGCCGACCCAGAAATTTGTTACCTTCGAGCGAGGAAATACTCACCCCTAAGACTTCAAGTTGGTGAAGAAACACTTTGACTGAGAAACAGTCTCAGAAACATTATTATGACAAGAGGAAATCCACTACAAGACGGAACGGCAGTCAGAATGCAACTTAATTCTAAGTGGAAACCAGGAACAGTAGTTTCGAAACATTCTAAGCCACGATCTTATAATATCAAAAGTGGAAATCAAGTCTACAGAAGAAACAGGAAGCACATCAGAAAGTCTTCTGAGAAAGCAAATAGATTTGACAATAATTATGACTTTCCAGATGACATGTCAGAACAACTAGAACCACGAGATCTAGAGAGTCCAAGATTACAAATTACGCTAGATGTAGAGTCGCCACTACGTACTGCTTCTTCTAACACCTCTAGACCACATGAACCTTACGTAACACGCTCAGGCAGAATAGTTAATAAACCTAAGATACTTGATTTGTGATTAACTGAATTGGCTTTTTAGCTGACTAGTTTGTTAGTTATTCTGATAAATAGATTTTCTGAATTAAAGAAGAGAGATGTAACCATAGACTTGGATGTAATATATATATATGTAACATATTGGTATTATGTGTACTTTTGCACACTAGCGCTTCAGTGCAACACCGCTTCTTGTGTTTACGTAATAAAAGAGTTCCTAATATGTCTTCCCTCTTAAACACTAGTTGTTGTTATTTGTGTAATACAAATATTCTACAAACATGGTGACGGATTTTCAATATCTTTTTCTAGTTTTATGAGATCTAAAACAAAACTAATAGCGGCTATTCACCTTTCGGGGCCGCTAAAAATATATTTTCTACCAGATGGTCTGTTTCAGTTGTAGGCCGAATTGCTTTACATTGATTATGGGACCCACTTTGACTTTGCAGACAGTGGCGTAGATAGGAATTTTCCATCGTTTGGGGGCTCGGTGGGCTTGACCTCTTTGTGGGACTTTGCATCTTGGCGTAATATTTAATTTTTAATGTAAAATAACACTCATTTGGGGGCCCCTTCATGTGGAGCACGGGGGGGATTTTCAATTCCCCCCCCTCCTCCCCCCACCCTAGCAACGCCACTATGTGCAGACACTCAAGGGATTCGCAATGTTTTCCTTGAATTCATTTGTGACATTCAAATAAGTTGGTCAAGTTGTAATCAATAGCTCCAGAGATCTGGCATCCAATTGGTTATATTATTCCTTGGTTTTTCAAGTCGCAGCTTTCCAAGTACCGGTACCATTTTAAAAGAAGGCTAGTACACACTAATAATTATACTTTTCTCCTCAAATTCCCAATCTTTATTGTAGGCCTACATCACGTATCGTGACTGCGTCTATAAAGTATTTATACTTCTTCATAATTTGACCTGCCTTTTCTTTTTACTAGGATTAATATTATGCTCTAGAGATATTTCTGCAGCTTGGAATTCATTTAAAAAACAAAAACGCTTGAATATCGGCCCCAACCCTTTCTACTTTATTTGATCTGCGCCATCTTACTATGGGGTAGCTAGGACCACCATCGAGATGAGAAGATTGAAGCTCACCCACGCTTAGATCTGCATAAGTTCTTTCAAAATAAAAATGTATAATAGGGCCTTTAAAGTCATCACATCTTAAGACTTTGACGTGTAAATGTAGGCCCTATATTGTTATAACCCTACTTTGCACAACGCCATTCAATTTAGTGCAGAAGGTGTGCTCTAGCTCGTTCTCTTGCCTGTGAGAGACTATAGTGACTGACTTAGAAGGAATGTTGACAGTAGGCTATAGAAACAACGGAGCTCCGCCTAAGTCTAGGCGCTTGATTAAAAGATGTGATCAAGGCAGACGTTAAAATTTTTACTATATATTTGTGATGTTCTGTAAAGAAAGACCTGCTGGGCTGTCCTCGGTGAGTTGCCTCCATTAGAATAGCCTACTACAAAATTATAACAGTTAAGGGACTATGACTCAGAGTTTATTTGCGAATGTTTAGATACGCTAGAATAGAAGAAGACTGTTGCTTCTTATTGGAGAAAGTGTCAAAACGTTATTTTGGATTCTGGTGTTAAAAAAAAAAATGAAGAGCGGAGGATGTAAAGAGGTGCTTTATTTCGTCACTCGTCAGCCGCCGTCACCCTCAACAGCATCCACTTTTTAAACCGGGTACTCTGATCGGTACGTGGAATCACTGGCGGATCCAGAAGTTTGGAGTGGGGGGGGGGCGATTTTTTTCCAAACCCTAACCCTAACGCCCAGTAAACCCTAACCCTATGCATAAACGTGCGTACAGAATATATATATATTCGATATATGAGAATAAAATAAGACTGTTTCTCAATCTTCGGCGAAAAAAACAGAAAAAAAAACAGTCTTTCTCTTGCAAGCTTGGGGGTCTGGGAGAGCGCTTTAAGCTTCTTTAGTGGGGTTCAGGGCGAAGCCCCGACGCCCAAAAGCGTTTTCTTGCATTTTTCTCTGCAGAAACGCATTCTTTTGACATCTACAGCTCATTATTTATCAGTGGGGTTCGGGGCGAAGCCCCGACGCCAAAAGCGTTTTCTTGCATTATTCACGGCTGAAACGCATTCTCCTGACATGTACAGCTCGTTACCTATTAGTGGTGTTCGGGGCGAAGCCCCGACGCCAAAAGCGTTGTCTTGCATTTTTCACTGCAGAAACGCATCCTCCTGACATCTACAGCTCATTATTTATCTGTGGGATTCGGGGCGAAGCCCCGACGCCAAAAGCGTTTTCTTGCATTTTTCTCTGTAGAAACGCATTCTTCTGACATCTACAGCTCATTATTTATCAGTGGGGTTCGGGGCGAAGCCCCGACGCCATAAGCGTTTTCTTGCATTCTTCACGGCTGAAACGCATTCTCCTGACATGTACAGCTCATTACCTATTAGTGGTGTTCGGGGCGAAGCCCCGACGCCAAAAGCGTTGTCTTGCATTTTTCACTGTAGAAACGCATCCTCCTGACATCTACAGCTCATTATTTATCTGTGGGATTCGGAGCGAAGCCCCGACGCCAAAAGCGTTTTCTTGCATTTTTCACGGCTGAAACGCATTCTTTTGACATCTACAGCTCATTATGTATTAGTGGGGTTCGGTTCGCCCCGACTCCAAAAGCGTTTTCTTGCATTCTTCACTGCAGAAACGCATTCTCCTGACATCTACAGCTTATTATTCATCAGTGAGGTTCGGGGCGAAGCCACGACGCTGAAAGCGTTTTCTGGCATTCTTCACTGCAGTAACGCATTCTCCTGACCTACAGCTCATTATTCATTCTATTATAAAGTGCCTTTTGAATAATGAGAAAAATATTCTAATATGAATTTATAGTCCCTTAATACATTGCAAATAAAACCGATTTGTTCTTTGAAAAGATTAGATACCCCACATATTTAGATTAAGGTTTTCAGGATCGCCGCCGAAAAAAAAATAATTCGATTAATAATATTCAATAAAATTCAAGCATAAATTGTGAGGTATAGTCCTAAATTTATTTAACTAGAAAAATATGAGATAGAGTAAAGTTTGGAAAAAGTCGACTAGGAAAAGATTATCTGGCTTTTGAACTCATCTCAACCGTGACTGTTATATTGAAAAATTTCATTTGAATTATAACTTTTCCAAAGCAAAGTCTTTCTTAAAATAGTTATGATAAATTCATGTGAAATTACACAAACTCTGTCTGGAAAGGGGAAGGGCGGTAAAATGAAAACGATTAATCCTCGCTCCTTTTTATAATTTCTGCTAATGATTTCATTTTGCATTAAAGAATAGGGGTTGGGCGACTCGATATAAGAATTTACTTTATAGCATATATAAATTATTAGTGACATATTTTTTAAGTTTTGTAATTTCTTACTATAATACAAAAATAAAAAGTATTGATTTGTCCGATGGGGGGAAGGGGATTGCATGTATCGCACTTCCACCTGTTTATATTATATAGATATTCGACTAATTTTGTTCACATACTATGATTTCTCCATGAAAGTAGGACCGCCCCCCCCCCCACTCAAAGGGTTTAGATGGGAAGGGCAGTGGAGGTATTCGTTCTTCCCCTTCCAATCGGCCAATACCAATAACAAGTTTTAATCATATATATATATAATATATATCTAATTGATTCTATTAGAAAGCTGTGATTTCTACAAATAAATAAGACCGCCCCCCCCCACTCGAAAGTTTATGGTGGAGGGGGGGGGCGGATTGATGCCATCGCCCCCTCCCGACCCTACCAAATCGGCCAAAATACTAGAAGGGGGGGCGAAATAATCTAAAAATAGGTTGAAATATAAATAATTAGTATATATTATTAACATAAGTAATAAATTCGCATACAAATTGTGTGAATTCTATACTATAATTCGTCCGCCCCCCCCCTTCGGGGGAGGGGGGTCGGCCGAGTGGGGGGGCGATCGCCCCTACCGCCCCCCCCCCCTGGATCCGCCAGTGCGTGGAATACATTCGTGCTATCGGCATTTAGACTGAGCTGAAAAATCGGTTGAAGGAAGGAAGGAAAGACGATTGACAGGGAAACACAAAAACTTGTGTAAAAAGAGACCCAGTTCTAGAACGATTTTTTACGACGAATCATTTTAATTATGCAGTTTCTTGCAGAACGGAATTTAGCATTACTTGGCACCGTGGATTGATTATTTCAACCAAACAATGGAAATTGGTGTTTATTTTTCTATTTCATTTGAGGCATAAAATTCACTAAGCCTAGGGCATCCTATTACCTAAGGCAGGCTATGCTGTCTTACGATAATGATAGACATCCATTTGTCGCTGTCCTCGTATCTCATGTTTGATAATGCATAGGTACACACCGTACATGAACTCACGAATACGTGGGTTTAAGAAACTTGTTTTATTTGAAAGTATAAGGCCTAATCTCAATACGTATAATGGTTAACATTCGACCCTATCCCTTAGTCTGTTGGACAGTTGAAGCACCATACAAGAATTGTCAACCATCTTTCTCCATTCCTCTGTCCTTTGCTCTGAATAGAATTTCATTCACCGACAGGCCTGCCCATTCTTTGATGTTGTCTTCCAATCGCTTTCTCTGTCTTCCTCTTCTTGATATTTGTTCTCTGGACGAAGGTATTTGCGAGCCCTGAAGACCTTAAATTGTGATGTGGACATAGAGTTTGAGTTTACGTTTTTTTTTACAGTGATTAGCATGTCGTCGTGGGGTCCAATTGTTGTATTAATCCTGTTTCTTCCATTATCATAATTGGAGGTACTCATCTGTGCCACTGTGGTCAGGCATGGAGAGGGATGGGTGCCGCCATGCAAGTATCTAGCCCTCACCCAGTATCAAGTCGACTCATTTCAATAGGCCTACAGTTAAAGGGATACACCCTTCAACATCACCATCATACAAGCATATGCTCCTACATCAATCTATGATGACGAGGTAGAAGAGGTTTTTGAACTATTGCATGGGACTTACATCAGAACGTAACAATTTAAAATTATGACTGTCAACAAAAATCTTGTGCTTGTAATTTAAAGAAAAAGTATCAAGATGGAATAATATAGGCTTAAAAAAAAATCTAGATATGGATCTATATCTACATTCTACATCTATCATCATCTACATTAGTTACCGGAAAGGAGGATTGGGGGGGGGGGCAAAGGACACCGTTATGTAGATCTATGTTATATATATAATTTGTTACTCATTAGCTATTGTAGTTAAATATATAGGTCAGCATTTTTATTTTAAGTTGCGCCGCATGCAGCATAAACAAATACTCCAGACTAGGTCTAAAATAAAAGTAGACTTTAGAAAGATCTAGATCTAGACTATATTTCTAGATCTACACCTTTTTATAATAAAATAATTTAAATCTATAGATTTAATTAAACCTTTACGGAAAATATAGATCTAGATTAATCTAATTTAAAAGAATTCGATCTCATAGTTTAATTCATTTCATTGCAAAGTTCTGCCAAAAATTATGGTGATATTTGCCGCCATTTGTGATGGCTTCCTTTAATGATTGAAGGTGTTTGTTTACATTAATTCGGCGTTATTCAGGTCCTTAAGCATCAACAAACATTAATGACTTGATATTATAACGTTAATAGGATGTATATTAAACAGGTGAGAATGATACTGATGGGTACTGTATGATGCATATACTAAATAGTTAAATATTATTCGTTCTGCCAATAACATGTCCTATTATCGATAGTTCATTATTTCATAGAGATGTCACCTGTGAGTGCGAGTGGCTCTAGCTTTAGACTAGAGACTCCAAACTCTATTTACTTTAGATCTAGATTCTAGTTAGGCTAGTTCACATCTTTAAATCTTAGTGTCTAGACTCTAGATCTAGTAGATACTGATGTAGAATAGATCTATGGCTATGTCTTTATAATACTATTAATTAAATTAATACTAACTTAGTCTTATCAATTATCAATTTGAATATTATTTTTAGATCTATTTTATTTTCTATATTCTATATATATGGTTACAATATGGTAATATGCGCCTCAGTTTGGAACCTCTCAACTCAAGTCCAAGAAAACAATAAGTTGAATAAGAAACTAAACAGACTAGTTCACTTGACCACTAGATCTAGTGAGATTCATAACAAATCTAGAATCTATGTATTCACACTTGATTAGTGATTAGATAACACCTTTTTTAGTAAAATCATTAGAGACCCTTCAGGATATAAAAAAAAGACTTTTTTAAATTATTTTAGTGGAAAACAGATTTTTCACTGAAATGCATTTTTTGATGAACATGATTCATTATCAGCATTATCTTCTTATCTGTGGCATATTTGTTTATATTAATTCTGATAGATATCTATGTTTTTGTAAGATAGTTAGCAAAATTTTGTTGACATAGTTATGACTGATTTTGTGAAATTCACCAAGTATTGAAGTATGTTATAAATTATATTGGTGACCAACACTGTCAACAGGTTTTGCTTTTATTACATAAAACACTGAACCATAATCTTCTCGTCTTCTGTCTTCAAATTACAATTTAAAAACAAAACTTAATAAAAGATAATTACAGATCTTGTCGTCTGACTTGAATAATCTAGATTCTAGAGCTAGTTTCTGTTCTTTAGATTTTAGATTTAGACCTAGAATAATCTAGATTATATCAATAATTATAATCTATATATATTATACTCTATATTTATATTTATTATCATTTATTA
Organism: Biomphalaria glabrata; assembly: GCF_947242115.1. Classification (NCBI taxonomy): domain Eukaryota; kingdom Metazoa; phylum Mollusca; class Gastropoda; family Planorbidae; genus Biomphalaria; species Biomphalaria glabrata. The sequence continues at coordinate 31,295,046 of NC_074711.1, read as the reverse complement.
AATATAGAAGCTAGATTTTCTGCTATGCTAGAATCTGCTAGATTTAGATAGGTAGTCAATATAGATAGATTTATCATCTAAATATGATGGCTGCCTGGTGCGTTTTGCGTTCTGGACTGTCGTTTGGACTTATAGGTGGTCCCAGGTTCCAACCCTCTCTGCTACTGTCCTCCTGTAGGAGGTTTGGACTAGGAAGTAAATTATCTTCAACTTTGAAGGAACATCCGAAACATTTAAAACATTTTACAAAACAATCTAGTAGAGCTCTAGAATCTAGACAAGTTCAAGTTTCAAGACTAGAATTAGAGACACTCTAACTTGAGTCTTCTTCTTCTTCTAGCCAGCTTTTTGCTGCTGAGCTGTAAGCTCCTTTGCAGACTCTGCCAATGAAAAATAGTGTGCTGTTTTCTTCAGTTGTTCAGCACTGCCATACAGAGTATCAGTTATGTTTTAAGCTGTAGTGGTAGTAGGGTCTGCCTAAGGTGGATTAAAAAGGGGCAATCAAAGAGGATATATGGTTTACGGTTTCATAAGGATGGTTGCAGTGTCTACAAAGGGGTAGCTGTGTGGAATTTATTTTTTTTAGGTGATAATTTAAAGGTGTGTGTCCTGCTCTTAGTTTGAAGATTATAGATTGCTCTTTGCAGGGGATGAAGTTGATATTGTCCTGTTTGTTTGGCATGGTAATTTCTCTGCCTGTGTTTCCCGATGCTCAGTGGTTGAGCACAGTCTGCAAAAGAGCTTACAGTTCAACAGCAAAAAGCTAGCTAGAAGAGGAATAGGAACAAAGTGATTTTAATTTTGGATTATGAAATGAAAACTCGCTGTAGACAAGTCACTTAGATTTAAAGCAAAATACTAGGTGTAGGAAATATTTTATCATCCATTTAAAGAAAAACTATAACAAAAATTTTTTATTTAAGTAGTTTTAGTTAAAGTTTTTTTTGTGTTTTTTTTTTTACTCTCTAAATTGGTGTTTTTCTGGGTGGAAAGACATGCTTGTAATTGATTCCCATACATATAATTTATCTAATTCTTTTTGTAAAATTTAAGTTTCTTTTGTTGATTTTATTGTTCTAAATATTAAGCAATCATATTCTTTTGTTCCTGAACTTAGGTAAGTTATTTAATTTTTATGTAAATCAGAAGCAGTAGTGGGCCTAAGACTATTCCTTGATGTACTCTAGAGTTTACTGGTTTGGAGCCATTTATTATTACAGTTTGTCCTCTTCATTTCATGAAATATAGAATCCAGTAATGCCAAAATATTATAATTTATTTTGCAAGCTATGGTGGTGAACTTTATTGAATGCTTTAGAGAAATCTAATAAAATGGTATCTATATATGCTCATTATTATCTAAGTCCTTTGAAAAGTCATAGACCTATTAGTTGAATTTCACATGATCTGAATTTCCCAAAGCCATTTTGGTATGGAGTTTTGTTTTATCTAAGTGGTATATGATGTTGCTACATTTTATTACTTCTAGTCATTTACACATGATGCTGGTGTGTGATACTGTCCATAGTTTCCTGGATCAGATTTATCTCCTTTTTTTAAATATAGTGGAATGACATTACCCTCAATACTCTAACTTGATTAAGCGATGCCTGAAAATGTTTTTGAACACTGGTGCTTACTTATTCCATAGTTGTTAATTTTCCATATTAGAAATAAAATTATTATTACAATATTTTATTACATATAATATCAAATTCCTCTTACTTTTGTGTGCAGGTTATTATACAAGGTTTCCGGAGTTACCGGGATCAAACTGTTGTTGAACCATTTAGCTCAAAACATAACGTTATAGGTCAGTATTGCTATCTTTAGTAGAATAACTGGTAATCAGACCTTATTTGTTTTCAAAACATTTTTTTTAATGGTTTATAAGATGGCTATTTATTTAAACAATTTAATGATGTTTAACAAACATATATTTCTTGCATATTTTTTTTTCAGTTGGTAGAAATGGATCAGGCAAAAGCAATTTCTTCTATGGTGAGACAAACTTTTTTTTAACAGCATTATAAAAATAAAGAAAAGAAATAGTAAAAAAAATTGTTAATTTGTGAAGAAACATTGAAAATTACATACATGAATACTTTCAACAGCCATCCAGTTTGTGTTATCTGATGAATTCAGTCACATGCGACCTGATCAGAGACAGGCATTACTGCATGAAGGCACCGGCCCTAGAGTTATTAGCGCTTTTGTGGAAATTATATTTGATAACTCAGACAACAGAATTCCAGTAAGATTTCTATATGTAGGCCTATAGATATTTTTCAGAATTTTTTTTTTTTTTTTTGTAAATGTTATACTAGTAACTCTTTAGGATATGGAGAATGTAAGTAGAGATGTTATCTCTAGCAGACATGGAAAAACCAGTTGGACATATTTAACTTAAAAACAGTCACCTATAAACCTAGTAACATGCTTACTGCCTAACTAAAACAATATCCAGCCATGTGTATACTTTTTAAAAGACATTTCAGTCTTCTCTTTGTTGTTGTAAGAATATGACATTACTTAAAATAATTTGAATGGGAAATACATGAAGTAATGATTACACTGCAACTCTACAGATTGAAAAAGATGAAGTTGTGCTTAGAAGAGTTATTGGTTCAAAGAAAGACCAATACTTTCTGGACAAGAAAATGGTTACGTAAGTAAAAAAAACAACAACTTTTTTTTATTTTTTAAGTAGCTGTAACATATGTTTAAGAATTTTAAAAAATTACTGTGAAGACTCTGCTCAACTCTTTTTTTTTTCATATAAAGCTAGGCCTGTGTGCCTCAAGTACCTTTAAGCTTTAAATATTCTCTGATTGACCATCTGAAGAATGTAGACTTTCTGAATCTGTAATTCTCTTTGTTTGTGTATTAAATTTTAAAGCTGTTTTTAACATGCTAGTTTCCTATTGAATTTAGAAAATCTGATGTAATGAATCTGCTTGAGAGTGCTGGATTTTCAAGAAGTAACCCATACTACATTGTAAAACAAGGAAAAGTGAGTAAATTTGCTATCACTGTTGGGGGCTGTTGTGTATGATTTGTTTCTTTTTAAAAATATTTTACATTGATTTTTGTATGTTTGTTTGTTAACATTATGATATATTATAATTACACTAAATATACTTGAATTATTTTCAATCAGATTAATCAGATGGCAACTGCTCCTGATTCTCAGCGCTTGAAACTTCTAAGAGAAGTAGCTGGAACTAAAGTATATGACGAGCGCAAAGAAGAAAGTAATGGAATATTACAAGAAACAGGTGTGCATTGCAAGATTTTGTTTATTTTTTTAATCTGCATATATTAATTAATTTTTTTTTTCTGGCTAAAGAATGAAAATGAGATTTATTAGGAATGGCGAATTGAGAAAATTTCAGTTACTGAAGTGGTGTAAACTTACTAAAATAAAAAAGAAGCAGTTAATTCCTATATTGATGCTAGTTATAGGTACTGCAAGTATTAACAAGCATTCTCTACTGATGCTAAAATGGAACACTTACGTTTAATAATAATAAATTTTCAACTTTTGAAATGCTTCAGCATCAAATACACTTGCCTCAATGGAGATTTTGTTTGTGTGCATTGTCTAAAAACTAGAAATGACCCAAAATATTAACAGAGAGTAGTTAATGCTCACCATACATTCTGCTGAAGTCATCCCTGTTTCAAACAGTTGAAATTTAAAAAAAAATGTAATGTCTCTTTGAAACTACAACCTGCATTGCCTAAAACACATCTTTGTGCATCAAACCTAGTCTCTTACATCGAATATAGACAAATAGACCATACCATCTTAAAATATTTTTTTAAAATTTGTTACTAATTGTAGATGGTAAGAGAGAGAAAATCAATGATCTCCTCAAGTACATTGAAGAAAGACTTAATACTCTTGAAGGGGAGAAAGAAGAACTAAAAGAGTATCAAAAATGGGATAAAATGCGCAGGTTTGTCATTTTTTTGTTTCTTTGTTTAGAAAAAGTTGTCTTTTTGAACCTACCTGTTACAAATTATGTCCATGGTGGTTATTAAAACAATGATGATCACTCATTTAAACACTTTTTAGTTGCTTTTTTTTTTTATAAAACAATTTTACATTTATATTAAATGTTTAAAAAAATTGAGAGAAATTGAAGAATTAAAAAAATTTGATTTATGCAATTGATTGTCTTAACTAAAAGACATTGGATGGGTTCCTTAGTTGGGGACACTTAACTTATTATCATTATCAAAAAAAAATATTTAATGATCTCTTTGAATCAATGTTTTAATTTTATGTTTGTGTTTTAGGTCATTAGAGTACACTATTCATGATCATGAATTGAAAGATACAAGAAAAAAGTTAGATGAAGTAGGTACAATATATCTGCAATCTATTATCTAATTTATTATCTTCCTCCATTGTTAAATAATTTAAGAAAATAACTTTTTCTGTAATAAAAACTTAAACCTTAGACAAAAAAGTAGCTTAAAGTAATTCATTTAAACTTTAAAAAAAAACAACTGTTTAACATTTATAAACACCCTTTTTTTACTACTGTTACTGTTATTGTATTATCACCCAATTTAGCTTGTGCTTTCTGCCAATCAGTTAATCAACTTAGAGCAAAACTTTTTTTAAAAGTTTGAAAGACTAAAATTCTTGCAATCAGCCCCTTCACAATTTTATATTGTGTGTGTGTTTTATTGTTTTCAGCTTCAGTCTAAAAGAGACAACAGTGGGGCCAACAGTACAGCTCTGAGAGATGAGTTAACAGCAGCTAATGATAAAGTTAAAGTAAGTATATATTTGTTTTTAAATGTAATGATTTTTTGCAGATATATATATAAATACTATATATAATAATATATATAACTTGGCCTACCGTTACAAATTATTTGCCCATTCTAAATCTTTTCTCTGGTTTCAGACAATAAACAAAGATTTGAAAGAGCTAAAAGCAAGAATGCAAGCGGCACTAGAAGAAAAAGATAGTCTGTCTGCTGAATATCAAGAATTGACCAAGAAAAACTCCAAACTAGAACTAAGCATTAGAGATATTATTGAAGATCAAAAAGGGAACCAGAACCAACGGGTATACTTCAGTTTTAATATAAGGTTCTTTAAGACAATACTAGATTCCCATTTGACTTAAAATAGGTTGCATTTTCAATGTAACGTAGCACAAAAATTGTACAGTTTTGAAAGCATTAGGATTTGAGTTGATAAAAAAAAACTTGATAAAAATAAAATATTGCCAAAATTTTGAAATTGGCTATTCAATGTGAATGTGATTCATATTCTTATAGATTATATATTGATCTGTCTGTACTTCTTAGGCAAAAGCTGAAGCAGAGCTGGCCAAAGTCAATGAAAAGATTATCAAAACCCAAGCTCAATATGAAGCCATTTGTCAGGAGTACCAAAATAAACTTGATAATGAAGAAATATGTTCAGCTAGGTATTTTTTTCTTTCATTTATTGGTTTAAATTCCATATTTATTATTTATATTTATTATAGCAATGTGATTTTTCAAGAAGGATAATAAATTAATAATTTTTCTTAATGTCTTCTGAGAAACTGATTATCTATGTTCCCCTGTTGATGACTTTGAAATTTGATTTTTAATTGTAGTTTATATATATCTCATTGGTATATTTCTATTATTAATTTCCACACCTCATAATAGTTAATACAGTTTTTGTATATTAAAACACATTTTGATGAAATGTAAACATCCACCCATCCATTCTAGACTTGCTGAAGCTGATCAAAAAAGAAAAGAACTCTATGCCAAACAGGGTAGAGGTAGTCACTTTCAGTCAAGAGAAGACAGGGACAACTGGATTAAAAAAGAATTAAAGTCTTTGAATAAAGCCATCAAAGACAAGGAAGAGCAGGTAAACTTTTTTTTTCTCTTAATCCATATTTATTAGTTTCTTTATAGCACTTTCTTACATGTAGGCTATCATGTGTTTCCAAGTAGAAGCATCATTTCTTAGTTGTATTATTGGTAACTGGATTGTTTGGTTGCTTGTTTCTGACAGATTAGTAGATTGCGTGATGCTCAGCAACAAGGTCAGGGACAGACTACCAATCTAATGAAAGAAATTGCTGTAAGTTAAGATTTGGTGACATTAACATAATTGAATTTTAATCATTAAATGGAAATTTATATTATTTCATTAATTCTGTTCAAGAAGTATTATCCTTATGTTATATTTTTTGTGTGTGTATGACTCTATAATTTTCTACAGGACCTGGAAAAAGATTTAGAAAACAGAAAGCAGGGTATTGAAGATAATAATAGAAAGTTTGCAGAGATGAAAGCTGATAAAGATGCAAAACAAAATATTAGAAAGTAAGTTGTTGTTTTTTTATACACTCAATACATGAACTCATTCTTTAGTCGTTCATGAACTTGACTGCTTATTTTATCTTTTATTATTTTTTTTTTTCTCAGTACATTATGGCGTCAAGAAAATACACTACAGCAGCAGCTAACCACTACAACAGAAGAGCTGAACAAAAGACTTCAAGGCTTACGCTCTCTCACTGGAAAAGTATATATCGTATTTCCTTATCTGCTAGACAAAGATAGCCTTACAATAAAATATTGCTTTAATGTTGCTTTTATTGAAGCTAATTGTTTCATTATCAGTTTTTAGTCTCTTCAGAGTTTAACATTATAGACGATGTTGTGTTGCAGTAGTGGAAGTGATGGGCTGCGGTGGAGTTACTGATTATTATTTTTTTCTGTATTTATTGATGGGCTGCGGTAGAGTTTCTGTAAAAAAAATTGAACTGATTTAAAAAAATATTTCTAAACTTAGCTTATTTTGACAATGGTGTCATCATTCATTTCCAGGGGATGTTAAATGGCATTGATAGTATACAGAAAGTATTACAGTCCTTCCGAGAGCAAAACAAGTATCCTGAGGTCTGTGATGGTTACCATGGTCTACTGATTGAAGCTTTTGAGTGTGAAAAAGTTTACTACACATGTGTTGAAGTCACTGCTGGCTCTCGGTTTGTCCATTAACTTGGTTTATAGTTTAATGTGAATATGTATAGAATTGAAATATTTTTTGGTGAAGATATCATAAGGTTAATGATTTTCTTTTTTTTTCAGTTTGTTTCATCACATTGTAGATACAGATCGTACAGGAACAATATTGTTAAAAGAGATGAACAGGCTTCACTTACCTGGAGAAGTAACATTCATGCCATTGAACAGGCTAGAAAATAAAGATACACCTTATCCAGATACTTCAGTAAGTTTGAAGAAAAAGACATATTTTTTTAATGATACTACACACAGTATGATTTTATTTAACATGTACACAAAAAAGTGTTTTTTCTTTTTGATGTACATTGGTTTGAGATTTAATACTTATTTCTCTTGCTTTTAAATGAACACATTTTTATTCAATTTTTAATTTTTATATAGTCTAGTATATCAATACTCTTCTAGAATTCCTTAGATATGTGTGATTTCTCTTAACTATAAGTTGGTGAAGGCACCTGTAATTATGTTGTTGCAGGATGCTGTTGCTATGATTAAAAAACTTCAGTTTGACAAAATGTTTGATCCAGCTATTAAACATGTTTTTGGAAAAACATTGATAGCCAGAAACATGGAAGTTGCAACGCAGTTTGCCCGTACTCAGAATCTAGACTGTATCACTTTAGAAGGTTTGAAATTTTTTTTTATATTTATTTTTATTGAAAGTCTATATTTAAGGTCTGATTTACCCAATTAAAAAAAAAAGTTTTTTTACAACTATTTCTTAATAAGTACTTATGGTGGCTATGTACTTGGCTTCTGAATCAAGTAGCATGGTGAAGGCTAGAATTTTTCAACTTAATGGTTCTTACAACGCACCTGGAGTCCACCTAACTCTAAAGACAAAAAATGTGTCATTGTGCTGACCATTTGACATGCTTATTAACTATTGGCCCTTGAAACAGATCAATTGTACATCATTTGCTGCACCAGGATTAAAAGGGGACCAGACACAAGAAATCTTCACTTGTCATGCAACAACACTGTGATCAATTATACCATGGAATTAAATGAAAGGCAAAACAAACTAAAAAAATCACTTTTTTCCCAGTAGTAGAAAATTGTGATAAAGTTTTATGTATATGTTGGTAATCAACTTTTATTAAAGCATTCATGATTAAAGTCTTTGATAATTTGTTCTGCTTCATTTTTAATTAAACTTCATTTCCATTAGTCTTGTAATATCTTTTCAACTGACCTTAGGCAGGTGAATTCATTCTGTAAGATTATTTTTATTTGTAATTTTCTTTTCATTTTAGGTGACCAAGTTAGTCGAAGAGGTGCATTAACAGGTGGTTATTATGACACCCGTCGTTCACGACTTGACCTACAGAAAAGTAAAGTTGAATTAACAGAAGCCAAGCAGCAACAAGAAATGGAATACCAGAGTCACAGAGTAGAACTGGAGAAAGTGGAGCAATATATCACTAACCTTCTTTCTGAAATGCAGAAATTAGAAACCAAAAATAGTAAAAACAAGTGAGTTGGCACATTTTTTATGATCATTAATAAAGTTGATTGAAATAATTCTATATATAATGATTTATTACTATTGTAGATAACATTCTTTTTATATGATTGTTAATTGGTAAAATTCTGCATTCTCTTACTCTACCATTGTTTTATTTTTATCAGTCTTGCATACACTTGCAAGGAATCCATGTTATTATCTACAGTGCTAGATTGTGTGAGCTGACATGTGCTTTGAGTGGGGAAATGCATCTCTATGAAGAATAGTTCCAACAAAAATAAAAGTCCTTCTTTTCTTTTTTTTTTTTCAGAGATGCTTATGAAAAAGTTCAAGCAGATTTGAGATTAAAAAAAGAAGAATTGGCCTCATTACAAAATACCCAACCATCCAGAGTATGTATAGATTAGTTAGGATCATGTTTTTATGACTTTATTTGTCTTGAGGTGTATCTCTTTGTTGGCAGAAACTAATGTATGTGTAATATCCATATCAGGGCAAAAGTGTAGCTAGCCTAGAATCTAGTTTGCAAGCGATGAAAGGTCAAGCGGAGGCTCTAAAGGAAGAGCTAGGGACAGAGCTTCAGTCTCAGTTGAGTGTAGAAGATCAAAAACAAGTAGACTTTTTAAATGACCAAATAAACAAACTAACTCAGGAGAATAGGCAGGCTTGGCAGGAAAGGATTAAAGTGAGTTGATTGATGTTGCTAAATTTTATCTACCTGCTATTCTTAGTGTTTTTATCCATTATCTGTTTGTACCTTTTTTAGACAATAGGGGCAATTTATTTACTCCCAATAGTTCAAGATTTCTGTTTGAATAACCTTTTTTTTTTTCCTCCAACAGATCATTTCATACTAAAGCTAAACATTATCTTTTAATATCAGCTTCCATTGAAAATTTGGTGGATTAATTTGTTAATTTAGATTTTTTCTTGGTAAATTTATGGGGCACTATTTTAACATCTGGCAGTCACAATAGTATACCTTGAGCTACTGTTTGAAATAAATTTACAACTCTTTAATTGATGAAATAGTAGGCTGTAAAAGGAACAAAAATTGATCTTGTCCAATGTTAAGAATTTAAGATGGTTTAAAAGTAACAAACTGGACATCCTTTCTTGTTTTTTAAAAAACTAAGTCTGTAAACATGTTTTAGGGACCCTAAAAGTCTATTTATGTTTTTTCTCAGCCTTTTGATTCATTTGTTTGTGAAAGAGATAAAGTCTTACTATTTAATCTTTTGTTTAGCTTGAAACTGAGAAAAACAAATTGGAAAATGTACTCAACAACAATTTAACAAAAAAACGTGAGAGACTTCAACAAGATTTACGAGAAGTTAGTCTAGAGGAACAGGACAAAAGACTGACTACTTACAGAGCTGATAAAGCAGAAGTAGAGAAACGAATTGCAGAGTTAGATACCCAGACATCAGGTAAGAAGTAGGGAAATTGGTTATTGAGTGAAACATTTTTTTTTATTTTGAGTGATTCACTTTGTAGTCTTAATTAGAAAGATTCTTTTAATGAAAAATGTGTGAACCAATGGCTAGGAGAAAGAGACCCTTATCTCAGAAACAAGACAATTTAGCGACTTCACTGCACAGATTGGCTTGGCACAAACCTTTAACAAAAAGAAGTGAAAATTCATATCAACACCCTTTGTCAATTTGTTGTTCTCTGTCTTTTCCATTAATTAGTGTATTCTCACTTTATTGCAGCAGCATTAACTCCTGCCAAAACACAGAGCACATTAAGACCAAAATATAGACAAGGATTTTTTTAAAATACAGGATTACCAAATAAACAAGCTCAGCAATTTTATTCAATGGGAATTGAAGAGTTATACAGACTTGTATTTAAAAATAATAATTATTTTAAAGATACACTCTGAAAAATATATTTTCATTTAAATATGTATTTAACTCCTTTTTTTAATTTTTTTTTTTAATTACACATGAATCAATGTTTTTCATGATCTGCTGAAATCAGTTTTGGCTTAGGTTGTTTTACAGATGTAAGAATATACATATTATACAGCTTAATGTTTATTCTTGGAATTCAAATGCTTTTATAATTTTTATTTGCAGAAACTGACAGTATGATTGAAAAACTTAATAAAGAACAAAAGCAACTACAAACACAGTTGGAGCTTTGGAGAGTATGTATCATATATTATATGTGGACATTAGTGCAAGAAATAAAATATTTACTGTACTTTATAATACTATTGAAATATGTTTTCTTCAGGGTAAAGAAAGAGATATTCAGGAGAAAATTGGAGAAGATGCCAAAGAGCTAGATAAAATATCACAGAAGCAAAGTTTATTGATTAAAAAGGTTGGTCAGTCACGAGTCTGATTTATTTAGGAACTACAAATCAAATCTTTTTGACTTAATAATCATTTCTATTTTATGGACTACCTCCTGAACTCAATTTTATTAAAAATATTTTTAGAAAGAAGATTGCATGAAAAAAATCAGAGAATTGGGATCTCTTCCCTCAGATGCATTTGAGAAATACCAAAATATGAATTTGAAACAGGTGAGATACACATAATTTTATTATTATGGTTAGTTTTAAGCTTCTTATTTTATGACAGATTTTATGCTTTTTTTATTACTTTCACAGCGAGTATAAACATTGAATATACAAATGAAATGTTACATAATTTGGAGGGGAAAACTTTGTATTAAAAAATTCTCTTAGCTTCTAAAATATTAAATGTTTCTTGTTTTAAAATATTAAATGTTTCTTGTTTTTTATTTTATTAGCTGTTTAAGAAACTGGAAAGTTGTAACCAACAACTGAAGCGCTACAGCCATGTAAATAAAAAAGCTTTAGATCAGTTTGTAAATTTCTCTGAACAAAAAGAGAAATTGATGAAAAGAAAAGAGGAATTAGACAGTGCACAACAGGTAACTTTTTTCTCAAATCTTTAACTTATGATAACAAAACAATATGTATTCCTGTTGATTTTCTAGATAGCTTTAGTGACTATTTGTGCAATAATTTGTTATTGTCTTTGTCTAGTCAATCATAGATTTGATGAATGCACTTGATCATCGAAAGTATGAAGCTATTCAGCTTACTTTTAAGCAGGTAAGTTTTTCAACATGTCTAATATTATATAACCTCAGGATTAAATAGTCTGTGTACTTTCTGGGTTGTTTTTACAAAACTTTAATATCTTGGTACTGTGGAAGACTCAAGTAAAATAATTTGATCATGAACTGACAGTAGATGGTCACTACTTTTAAACTATTTTTTTTTTCTAAACAAATGAATCAATATAGAGTAGAGTCACTATTGCGGAACAGTTTGCAGCTACTTTTAGTTTTCAATTTTTTCTCCTATGGAAAAACTAAAAGTATCTAGGCATTGCCCATCCATTTTCCGATAAAAATAGACGCTTTGTTTAGTTTTTCAACAGATATTTAAATTTTACATTCAATTCGACTGAGATATGGGTAGTCACAATTACAGAACAGGATTTTTAAAGAAGTCACAATTGCGGATCACGGTAAAAATGTCGGAACAAAGCCTATTTAAAGCATATATTTTATTAGTCTAATACTTGAACTCCTTATCCTTTACATTAATTTTATTTTATTAAAGCTTAAGACACATTGCCACGATTTTGATTCTTTACCTCTTCTTTAATTGTAATTGACGTCAAACTACCCTGATTTTCCTTACAAGGTTTTATTTTCCACAATTCTTTAATTCTTTTTTGTTATATTAATATTATATATATATATATATGTGGTATGATTTTTCTTTTTGCTGGACGTCTGGTAATTATAAATTCTATATTATATGTAATATTATTCTCTAAATGTTTTTAAATTTATGTATACTAATACAAACTCATATTTAAATTCTGATATCTAAATCATAATGTGATAGTAAATGCGCAGGTCAAATAAATCTTTGTGTTCCACAATTGTGACTATCTTTAAAAAGGTAAAAACAGGATAAACACCTCCTAATTTTTTAAAAATTGAATTCCTGGTAGATAGCTATGAAATGAAGTTTTTCCTCATCCATTTATAAACTGAAAAATATGTGTATCATGCACATGATGTGTCATTATCATATTTAAAAAGCCTTAAGCCATGGCCTATACGGTTCTCCTGGTACGTGAAAAATAATAAACGATTCCACACCTGTCAACTTTAACCTGGAGTCAAAATTAATTTTCTGCTGTGAAAGGAAAACCCTTATATTGGAAATGTAGAGAAATGGACCATGCGCAGTACCGTTACAGTAGTTTAGCAGAAAATGTCAAAATAAAGTAGATTTTAACTAATTTTGACGAGCTGTTCCGCAAACATGCCTGCTCCGCAATAGTGACTCTACTATAATTAAAAATCATTATAATATAAAGCATAAAATATTTCAGATCTAAGTACCATGTCCACTGTCTGAGTTTTCAATTATTACTTTTCATTAATTTAAAATATTTTTTAAATAAATTTTATTCCTTTTAATTCCATAATGAAACATTTTATAATGCCAACAAAAAATTATTGAAGTTTAATTTTAACATGATAGGATGAATGGGCATTGTTTTGTCTTTAGAATGTTGAAAGTAATAGATAAAGAGTTTAGTTTAAAGTGTCTTTTGAGCAGAATATTTATCACCCATGACAGAAGTTGCTTTTCATCTAAAGCTCTAGTGTTGAAGAAACTCCATAGAGTTGGAAGAGACCACAACTATTACCTACACATATAACGATTGATTGAACAAAGTTTGAAAAATAATGTCTGTCTTTGAGCTGGGTTCTCAAAATAAAAACAACATAATACCTGCAAATCCTATGCAATGTCAGAGTATCAAATAGAAAATGTCCTCCACCTTGAAATCTCACATTTATGTACTAGTCACTTCCATCATTAAACTGATCTGTGACTGAAAAACTTTATGGCACAAAGTACTGTCTAGCTTCCGCACATTTACGCACATATAACCCCTGGGTTATACAAGTTTTTACAAACGAATGGCAACTGTGCGGGGTATACATAATTTATTTTACTCATAAACATAGCATAACAGAAACTATGGACATACCTGTGGGTCTCTATACACAACTTAATACAGATACAAACAACATACTACAGATATGACACGAGTGTTGCACTCTGTATTGCTTATTGGAACAACACTGGGCCACAATTGCATATCAACGGACAGACGTCTGATAAGCAACAACTTTATGTGCTGGTAGTTTAGGGCAAGTCAGGCTTTGCTCTTGTGGGGTACATAAAGGTGTGGGTTTTAAGTTGTATGATTTTTTTTTTCTTATTTTCCGATTTGTGCAAGTAATACTCGTATGTGGGGTAAATGTGTGAAAATACAGTAGTAGCTGTAAAGACCTTTTCACAAAGAAGAAAATAGAATTTTTGTTTAATTAATTATCTTGTTAAAATCACATATGTTTTTTTTTTTTTTTTTTTTTGTTTTTTTTTTAAAGTCAGTGGTGGTTTTGCTTTAATATCAGCTTTCATTTAATGTCATTATTTGCTATTTTGATAAAAGAGTTTACTGAACTGAATTTAACGTTTCTTCTTTTTTTTTCAGGTTTCTCGTTACTTCAGTGAAATCTTTAAGAAATTAGTTCCTCAAGGTCATGGTGTGTTGGTTATGAAGAAAGGAGAAATAGAGGGTGATGTAAGTGAATTGTTTGGTACAGTAGTAGTAATAGTTTTTTACTTTGTACAAAAGTATGTCAGTCTATTGGAGTTTAATTGATTGATTGATTGACAGGGAGCTGAAGGTGACATCCCCCTTGTAGAACAATTTACAGGTGTTGGAATTAAGGTTGGTACCAGTATTTCAGGTTTACAGTAGCTTTAGTTTACTTACACAAACATTAGAATCAAATATAGATTTCCTGTAATATTTCTAACCTTTCAATACATGGGAACTTAGTATTTTGTCTTTATATATCATCATATTTTTTAAAAATCAATTTTGTTTAGGTTTCTTTCACTGGAAATAAAGCAGAAATGAGAGACATGCAGCAACTTTCAGGTGGCCAGAAGTCATTAGTCGCCCTGACTCTCATTTTTGCAATTCAGAAATGTGATCCTGCCCCCTTCTACCTGTTTGATGAGATTGACCAAGCCCTGGACTCATCACATAGGAAGGCTGTTGCTGGTGAGAACTTTTTTATTTTATGGAACCTAGTTTTGTTTTAAACTGTTTCATTGTCTTCTCAAGGTTTGCTCACATTTCACATTTGTTTTCTGATGCAGACATGATCCATGAACTAGCGCAAGAAGCTCAGTTTATTACCACTACCTTCAGACCAGAGTTATTAGAACATGCTGATAAATTTTATGGTGTTAAGTTTAGAAATAAGGTGAGTCAAAAAGGCGATTAAAAAAATGTTTCTGTTATTTATATTTTCAAAAGTAATATTCTGTCAATGATTGCTTCAGCTTTATATACTAGGTACACTTACTGTCAGCTGAGATCTCATTAAAATTGTTTTCATTTTAAGCTGAACTTTTTGGTTGTCAGAATTTAATTTTATCTTTAATTGTTTTTAACTCCATTGAAAAGAAAGTTTAAAAAAAAAAAATAAAGTGAAACTATTCAAGCTTATTAGAAGTACAACCATAATTTATCCTCATGGTTTGTACATGGGGTTCAGTTGTTTGAACATTCTTTTTACAGTAATACAACATCTGGCAGATATTTTGTTTTTTAGTTTTTTGATAAACAAATGAGAAAGTCATTTTGATGTCAATAGTTATTAGTTAAGTGGTGGTTTGAGTGGTAAAGCACTTGGCTTCTGAACCAAGGGGTCTCAAGTCTGAATCCCAGTGAAAACTAGGATTTTGAACTTCTGTAAAAATTGGAACCAGTGAAATCTGCCCATGTGGAGTATCACCAGAGAATGCCGACCACGTCCTCCAAAACTGCTCTCTTTACCAAGAGGCCCGTATAAGACACTGGCCCCAAAACACCCCAATAGAAAGAAAACTATATGGAGAGCTCCCTGATTTGGAAACCACTGCGCAGTTCATCTCATATATTGGTCTAGTCATATGAAGCTCCAGTATAACAATGAGAACGAAGAAGAAGAAGAACCTGTATATTTAGGCCCTGTCCTGAGTCCACCCAACTCTATTAGGTACCTCGCATACTTTGAGGAGGTAAAGATAGTTGGTCATCGTGCTAGTCACATGACACCCTCGTTTACTGTCAGCCATAGAAACATAAATTTGACAATATCTGCCACCATAGATCACAAGCTCTGAAAGGTGTTCCTTTTTTTTTTCTTTTTATATTATTTATATTTATTTATATTATTTGTTTTAAATCAGAAGTACGCACTTTTTAAAAAAATTGAATATGAATTAAAAATTTTATTGAAAAATGTTAAACTGAAGTAATAGATTTACTTGATTTCTTTGGCTGAATTTTATCTTTTCCAAAACCTTTCCCTCCCCAGGTGAGTCATGTGGAATGTGTAACAAGGGAAGAAGCAGAAGACTTTGTAGAAGATGATGCAACACATGGTTAGATGGGACATCTTGGAAAGGCCAGTGACTTGTAAAAAAGAGAGGCTGCTGTTGTATGACTGTGCAGGCTGACTGATCAATTGTTAATATTGGCTGTTTTAAATCCATCATTAGCAGCAACATTTCAGTTGAAAACTTGTATTCCCAAAATGTCCTTAGCAGACAAGTTTGGGAGTTATTATAAATTAATATTTTTTAATTATTTTTTTTTAGAATGTTTGTTCTTATCAACATTTTGTGTGTTCTTATAGTCTGTATGCTCTGCTAGTTGAATGATTGAACAGATTAAGTTAGATATAACTGACACCAGGAATCGCTTGTCACTAGAATTAAGTGCCATACTTGCTATGAAAGTTTTATCGAACTCTGATATAAAAAGGAAAAATCTAGTCTTCATTACGTCTTGAATTCTTGGAAATATTTTGATGTCACTCTTAGTTCAGTTCCATGATAAACTGAGTGGCTATTGATTGCTACATTGTGAACTCTAGGCAATAATTTCAATAGTATCTTCACTGCAATTTTGATTGTGACTGTTTGTTTATTTGTATACTTAGTTGTCAATTTGTGTTTCTTCTTGAATGGATATGTTCTATAGAATCTAGTTTATGTGGTGGAGCATGCAGTTTCAGATGTTTTACAATGATCTGCTTTTCTATTATTATTTTTTTAATGATTCTTTTCTAATTTTTCATGACAGTTACCAAAACTGTTGGTATTTACTGATGCCTGATAACATTTCACTTTATTAAAAATATAATTTATTTTTTATAGACAAAATACATTTACTGAACTTGGAAGTTAAAATATATAAATTGCATTTTTTGTGTGTGGCTTCTCAGTAAAATGTCAACTATTGATTCTTTTATTTTCTAGACACTTACCATTTGGTCTCGAAGAATTTATTTGTTCCAAATGTATTTGATAGAATTGTTTTATGTTCTGAGGAAATATTTTCTGCTTATTTATGTGTTTATTTATTAAGAAATAACAAACGCTTTAAAAAGTAAATAGAAAAAAGAATAGAAAAAATAGAAAGTCGCTTTCAGAAGAAGAAAAAATAAGCAATAATCACTACAATTCAAAATTCAATATATTTAGTGTACATGCTACTGTCAATATTGATGAATAGTCTTACTATGACCGAATGAGACTAGTGAAGACCTTTCAACATGTTTGCTGTCCTAAGTCCCATTTGTATATTTGTCTAAAAACTTTTTAATTGTGTACTTTTTTTTTTTTTTTTTTTTTTGGGACCACCTGTTGAAAATGCTTTTAATTAATTTTTAAAAATAACGTTTATTGTTTTGGGATCCAGAACACACAATGTTAACATTTTTATGTTATTCTATGCTTGTTCTTATTCTGAACATATATTTTTATAATAATTTTACTCTTGGACATTTAGACATTTTTATAACAAAGCAGCAAGCCTTTGCATAGTACTAGTAAACTGAGGAAAACAAAAATACAAGAACACTACTACATCATAGACTAAATCATCACACTTTGAACAAAGTTTTAGTTTCATGTTTGGTGGTTAGAATTCACAGTGTCTACAATTGAACTGAAGTTGTGTTTCAATATATTTATTATTTATATCTGTGAATATAATATGTAGTCTCTTCACAACATCTTATTCTTGATTACAGGTTTTTTTTTTTATTGTGCAAGAAATGATAATATTTGTTGGTAAAGTTTTTGAATTTTGTTCAGTGATTTTTTTCCATGCTATATTTTTTAAGGAGAATGATAGTAGTGGTAGAGTTACATCTGTAGGCCACCTTTCAAATAATGTTTTGTTCATACTTGCATCAAGCTTCTGCTTCTTGTACTGTTTGGTTCAGAATTGTTTCAACACTTCAGTTTGTCTATGACTGGATCAAATGATGGTATAATGTGCGATGTACGTGTCCAGATTAAGATGGACTGTGTTTTGTGTCCAGATTAAGATGAACTGTAAGATGTATTGTGTCCATATTATGATACACTGTGAGATGTATTTGTGTCCAGATTATGATACACTGTGAGATGTATTGTGTCCAGATTAAGATGGACTGCAAAATGTATTGTGTTCAGATTATGATACATTGTGAGAAAATCTGTAAGAGATAGTACCTGGTGCCTTTATCTGAATGTGTTATGTTTGAACTTGCTGAATGAAGGAGTCATTTTGTCATGCATCCTGTTCTGTATTTTAATTTTTGTCCACATATGATTGTCATCTCTGTTGTCATTCATACTACAGTGTATCATCATATAGTTTTAATAAACCCATAACTTGTACATATAAAATATTAGATATCTTTTTAATTGTTCATGTTACCTTACCAATACATCATTACATATTATTGTCTTTAATTCTGTATATAGTTAGTATTAGTCTTCTTTTGATTTTTGTCAGTACTGTGTAGGGCATACACCTTTCATTTATCAGATGCTTTGTTTTGTAGTGATGGCCTTGTCTCAAGCACCCCCTCCTCCCCTGTTCATGAGGTGTTAGCCTCTTCAATTTAAAGATAACTTGTTGAAAGAATAATTAAAAAAAAAAAAAAAAGAATGGTCTGACTGTTCTGCCTTTTGGCAAGATTTATTTTTGAAAGGCAGCAAATTGTAACTGATACATATGGCATTGTATGTTCAACCATACTCTAGTAGACTCAATATGGGTGTGTCTTGATTGTGGGTGTGTCTATATGTTTTCATTGTGGCCCCAGTGTTTTTCTTTCATTACTGTGTCAGCTGACTACTGCCAAGGTATATACATATATATTTATAATAAAACCTGTATTGTCAATGTTGAGATAATTAAATTGCACAATGTAACAATGGAGCGTCATAATCTATTAGCTGTGTTCTGACCCCCCCCCCCTTTCTTGATGTATGAAGAAATTAAAAGAGACTAAAAGAGGAAGTTTTTATTTCATTGTGATTTAGTGTGTCCCCCCCCCCCCTTCTTTTTCCCCTCAATGTAAATATGTATATAGTTATTGTTTCACTTTTGATGAGTTTCCCATCACAGTTGCTTGCATTGTTTCCAGCCACGGACTGGGGACTGAATCAATGGAGAGAACTACGTGTTCTGTGCTGTTTATATCATTTGATTGGCTGTAGAATATTGAGATCATCCTCATCCTTGATATTTCTTTTGGTAGTGTTTCTGTGTTAGTAATTTGTACAGTTTGTTCCTTTATTTTGGAAAGTTGACATTTTATTTTTGGTATTCTTTTTTTTTTTGTTTCTTTCCTTTTCATTTCAATGTAAAGATCTATACATTTGATTTTATTTAAGATGGAATTATAATAAATATTTGAATATTATTTCAAAAGTGAAAGTTTATTGTTTTGGTCATTAACATTTTTATTTCTAGGCAAGCTTGGTTTAGTTCCTAGGTCTGTGTCTGCTGCTACATTCCTGACTACACCAAATCCAAGTTCCAAGTCCATACAGGTTTGTTACTTAGGTCCTAGCTCTGTGTCTGCTGCTACATTCCTGACTACACCAAATCCAAGTCCATACAGGTTTGTTACTTAGGTCCTAGGTCTGTGTCTGCTGCTACATTCCTGACTACACCAAATACAAGTTCCAAGTCCATACAGGTTTGTTACTTAGGTCCTAGGTCTGTGTCTGCTGCTACATTCCTGACTACACCAAATACAAGTTCCAAGTCCATACAGGTTTGTTACTTAGGTCCTAGGTCTGTGTCTGCTGCTACATTCCTGACTACACCAAATCCAAGTCCATACAGGTTTGTTACTTAGGTCCTAGGTCTGTGTCTGCTGCTACATTCCTGACTACACCAAATACAAGTCTATACAGGTTTGTTACTTAGGTCCTAGCTCTGCCATCTCTAACTTGTCAGCTGAACAATATTTGAAAGTTAATGCTCAACTATATGGTTGCCTGTACTGGCTCTCCTACTGGATGGTATTGCTGACAGTTAGTTCCTACTAATTAATAGTTTGTTTACTTGATGTTGTATATAAATAATGACTACGTTTCTCTGACAACCCACAACGGAGAACTTGGGTTTTTTGTGTGTGGCATATGGGTCTAAATAAATGTTCAATGATTTTTTTTATACTAAGGATATCATTCTATACTGGTGAATTGATTTGCCTCCCCTTATAATATGTACTACTACAGATGCTAAGTGTATAAACTTTTATCAATCAATTTAAAGTTTGTAATCTTCATATGTTTGATCTCTGCTTTGAAGCAAAAACAAGTAATTGAACTTGTTAGAATCTCCCAGTGTAGACACAACTATCGAGGTCCACTTCCTACTCAGTACTCCAGTCCATCAACTAAAGAGTAAAACTTCACCTTCACTTATCCCTTAGTCCAGTGATGCCCAACCTAATTCAATCTGCGGGCCATTTTAATTTCCAACACTAGTGTCGCGGGCCACATGATGGAAAAGATACACAAACTGAATGAAATTGACCTGAAACTATTTTATTTCAAACCCGAGGATCTAGTACTTACATTGAAGTATTGGGAGATTTGAATGTTCTCTTTACACTTCAAAAAAAAAAAAAAGGCGTGAGTTCTGTTTATATTTAGTTATTCTTTTTTGTTTTGAAAAACAGCCAGTCTTTCTTTATAAAAACAAACATGTTGGCTAGCAATGGTATCATGTGCTACAAAACAGTAAAGACTCGTTCACTTTTCATAGTAGTTTCAAGAGTCATATTTCATGAACGCACAAATGTTAAATGCCTTTACAAAATAGTAAGGGCCCTAACGTAGGTAAAGATACATTTTGAACATTTTTTGGGGGATGGGGGATTTTCTATATTTTGTGCCGACGTTTCGGCGGGCCGGATCTGGCCCGCTGACCGTATTTTGGGCATCACTGCCTTAGTCTGTTGGGGCACCACACAAGATTTGTCGACCGTCTTTCTCCATTCCTTTCAGTGTTTTGCCTTGGATAGAACCTCTTTCAACGGCAGGCCCGTCCATTCTTTGATGTTGTCTTCCCATCGCAGTAAAACTACTATTTAACTATGAAATCTTTTATATAAGCTTTCTTTATAATTATTTTACTAGATTCTATATCATCTCAGGGCCTCATAACCGATGTGACTGTAGCCTATCTGGTAATGGTTAATTTGATTTCATTACATAATTTAAGTATTGACAAGAAGTGAAGACCAAAACTCCATAATGGCTACCCCCCCCCTCTCCCCCATTCTATGTGTTATCCTAAACCGACGTGATGTGCCCTTTATCTGAAGATCATTCCTCATTATAAAGAGTACCATATTCCGTGTCCCGGCAACACACTTGCACCAGATGTCAGCTCTGTGCACACGGCCACACCCAATCTACTCTGGTGAGTGTTACATCACCTCTGCACGACTAAAGGGAAAGTATAAACTGTCGATTCACGATTGGCGCTTCTATTTATACTCGACGTCTTATCACCTCCCCTGACAGAGTTACCTTATCTTTATCACAAACTATCGTAGGCACACGAAATGGCGTTGACCTGCGATGGTGATGATTCAGAGCAGTTAGCGCCCACTGGGACTGTCCCAGGTCAAAGTTACTTTAGACAAAAAAATATTTAAAAAAAAACGCGTCAAATGTTAAAGTCGGATAGTACTAGGCAACCATAAATACTAAGCCAACAATTTGTTCACTTCTACTAAAGGGGGAAAAAAAAAGAAAAGAAAGAACAAGATCTTTTTTTTTCCCCCTTACTTATATGATTATCTGAACGTATTCCGGATAACCCAACAGGCAAATAACAATAGCGCGCGCTTTGACTGAGTATCTGAAGAACTGCTGACATCTACACAAAAGAAAGAGAATACGAACCAAAAACACGTGCCAGATTTCTGGTGGAAGTCAGGCGTAAGTCTCGAATACCAGCACAGTTCTCTGAGTCTGGCTTAAAAGTCAGAGGTTGTTATCATTAGAAATCAAGTTTGCTCACGTGGCCTGTATTTAGTTAGAATTCTGTGGTGTAAGGACTTACATTTATGCCTAGATTATAGATTACAAACCACAGACCTATAGATCTATTATAAATAAACTAGGCGAGGCTGACGAGTTATTTATCCCATAATTCGGCTATTTGGAACGATGAGATAGGCGACTACCTTTTTTTTTTCCCAAATAAAACCTGGATCTTTATTTTTAAAAAATATAGATCTACATCTAAATTTAGACTGTATACTATTGTTAAAAATAGATTAAAATGATTATCCTATTTAAAGTTATCCCTTGATCTTACCGTTTGTAAAAGTGATTTTCATTAATTCAGTTAGTGATTTTGTGATAAGATAACCTTTTAAAACCTACACTTTTGGCAATTACATATAGGACTATACTGTACAGAATAGATCAGTAAGCTGTTATTTCTTATTTACTTAGTATTCCAGGGTTATAACAAAAGTTTGACTATTTAGACTCAGTAATATGATAGTTTTTTCTTTACCTTTACATATCCCTTAGTCTGTTGGACCGTTGGGGCACCAAGCAAGATTTGTCGACCGTCTTTCTCCATTCCTCCCTGTCTTTTGCCTTGTTTGATAGTTACGTTCTGTAAAGTTAGAAAAACATTAGTGCAGTGTTTCCCAAACTGTTTCGCGCAACACTCGGACCTGAATAGGTGCTCCACAAACTAATTAACTAGTAGGCTGTCAGGGAGAGGTATGGCGAGAATGAATGTTAGTTTGATATGATTGTTATATCCCCTTGTTATGAATGCGAAGTGTTGCACGTGTTGTGAACTGAGTGATTAAGTCTATGTTGAATGTGCGAGAGAATGTGTTAGTCAGTAAGGTCTTGCTCCCGGTCCAGGAAGGTTGGACGTTTACTTCCTGGACTGGTATTTATGTATTTATAAGTTGATGGACTGGTGTTTTGTGTATTACTATTTCATAAGAGTGATATAATTGTGCGCGTTATCAAGTATTAAAGTATTGTTGATATTCATGAATATAAGGAGTTAGAGTTGATGTATATTAGGTGTTCGTATTTGAGTTAAGCAAGTATTGATGATATAATTGAGTAACCAAGAAAGTACCAAGCAAGTATTATTTGATATTCAAGAAACCCCTAGTGAGCCACAGGAGCCAAGTTAAGTAACACAACAAGACAAGCAGAGCATAGCAGCAGCATATATATATATATATATAATTTAGAACCCTGACATCTGGGGGCTCGTCCGGGATTTGAACCCGGGACCTCTTTAGGTCCTAAAGTTAATTAATCTCTAAAAAAAAAAGAAGATGACGCAGAGAAAGTAACGGGAAGACAACAAAAAGGATGGACGGGCCTGTCATCGAAAGAGATTCTATCAATAATGCCTTACATTCGGAAATTCCCAAAGCGATAGTACTTTCAAGAATGCGTTAGTCCTTACAAAACCTAGGTCAAGTTTTTTAGCCAAATTTAACTCTATTTCATTTTTTATTTGAAAGATGATGCCAGTCAAACCAGAGTTTTCCCCGGTACTCAGTAGCTGATATCTAACTTTTAACTACTAAAAATTAATAATATACGTTAAAATACAAGAAAAGTATTATTTTTTTCAAAAAGGTGATAAATTACATAAACTCCTTTGCCATATTTGACTATTCTGTTTTAAAACATGTTTTCGCCTGGAAAGAGGGGAGACTGAAAGCGATTAATCCTCGCTCCTTTTTATAATTTCTGCTAATGATTGCATTTGGCATTAAAGTATAGGGGGTGGGGAGACTCGATATAAGAATTTAATTTATAACCTATATATAAATTATATTAGTGACATATTTTTCTTAATTTTGTAATTTCTAAACTAAAATACAAAAAGAAAAAGTATTGGTTTGTCCAATGGGCGGAGAGCGATTGCGTGTATCACCTCTCCCACCTGGTACAAACCTTTTTCATTTTATACTTACTAATAATACAATTTGAGATTAGACATAATATACAAATGGGTTCACATATCAATAAGTAGTTAATATTATATAGTTATTTAGCTAATTTTGTTCAAAAACTATGATTTCTCCATAAAAATAGGACCGCCCCCCACTCAGAGGGCTAAAGTAAGGAAGGCAGTAGATGCAATTGCCCCTCCCCCCATCCCACCGAATGGGCTAAAATACCAGAAGGGGAGAGGCATAATATAAAAATTCAACTAATTTTGTTCACAAACTATGATTTCTCCATAAAAGTAGGACCGCCCCCCCCCCCCCACTTAAAGGGTTTAGGTGGGAAGGGCAGTAGATGTATTCACCCCCTCCCCCACCCAATCGGCCAACAGGGGAACGACATAATATAAAGATCGATTAAAATATCAATAACAAGTTTTAATCATATAGACATTTAATTGATTCTGTTAACAAGCTGTGATTTCTACAAATAAGTAGGACCGCCCCCCCCCCACTCGAAAGTGTTTTTTTTTTGGGGGGGGGGATTGATGCCATCGCCCCCTCCCCACCCCACCAAATCGGCCAACATACTAGAGAGGGGGGCAAAATAATCTAAAAATAGGTTGAAATATAAATAAATAGTATATTTTATTAACATAAGTAATAAATTCGTATACAAATTGTGTAATTTCTATACTAAAATTCGTCCGCCCTAGGGGGGGAGGGGCCGGTCGAGTGGGGGGGGGGGAGAGATCGCCCCCTACCGTCCCCCCCTCCTGTATCAGCCATTGTGAAAAAGACAGTTTCTAGATTTGACTTTGTTGCAGCTTAAGAAAATCCTGCTTCGCCCCAATAGGTTATTACAGGAAACTCAATTAAAATTAATGTTCGCAGATATTGTAATAATAATAATAAAATCTTTATTATCCGTAAGGAAATCTGTCTTACAATTTGTGCATTACACCAAACAAAAAACATTATAACTATAAGAAACCAAAGTGTACATTCACACCAGACTCACTCATAATTTACATGTGACAAAGTTTATACCAGATTGTTCTTCTTTAATGATTTGATTGCCAGGGGAACAAAAGAGTGTTTGTGTCTGCTTGTCTTTGCTATCGGTGTCTTGTATCTCTTTTGTGATGGTAAAATCACGAAATCCTGACACAATCTTTGGTAATCTTTAGAAAAACTTGATTATAAATCATTTTAATGGTTGATCTTTTTTTTTTTTTTGGGTATCTGTTTGAAATTAGACTCAGAATCTAGTGATGTTATTGATTTTTTTTTCTGCATTTACTTAGAGATTAATTCACGTGTAGGCCTACTAGTTGATTATTCCAGTAGTTCGTCAAATATGCTATAAATCTCACGACTATATTTTGCGCATGTATACTAGTATTAATCATCAATGAACATAAAAGATCATCACATCATGATCACATCATAGACATTATGCGAACAAGAAGTGATATCAAGTTCTGGATAAGTAAAGTAGTTGAAGAAAAAAAAATCATTCATTCCCCCAACACACACCCGAAACCTGAGACAAAAAAACAACAACAACAATAGTGCAAAGTGTTTCGCTGTTGAAGAGATGTGTCTGACTTCTATATACCTTCAATCAGAAGATGTTTGAGTGTCTTGTACGGGTGTATTTCAACTAAGTGAGTGTGAGAAGCAAAGCACAATGCAAGTGAAGAACTAAGTCGAAACCGTTGTAAACTTAAATTAACTTTAATGTAGAAACGGCCACACTCGAGTTTCTGTCGCCTCAAAGTCCTAATGCCAACTGGTTAAAATAAACATATAAACAAACTACACCACACTATCCGAAGCGTCACTGCATGCAGGGCCAGATTTAAACATGTGGAGGCCCCGAGACAGGATTTTTGTGGAGTGCCCTAGCTTTAATAAAAATCCACTAATTAATAATAATAATTTTACCCAAAAGAAAGTCATAATTTTGAAAAAAAAATAAAAATAAATAAAGTACTAGTAAATTCAATCTTTTTTTTCTTCATTTAAATAATATTTAATATGAATTTAAAAAAAAAAAATTAATTTGTGAAGGGTAAGGGCCTGGGTTGACGCACTGCCGTAAATCCGGAGTTTCATATATATGATACGAGCACGCTACAAGCGAACATTTCTTTATCACGACAGTGTTGCCAACCATAAGATTTCAAGTATTGTAATAAATGCAAATTTTTTTGTTATTGCACCGGTCCCTTTATTGTGGAGTCACCGGGGCAGTAGCTGCGCCTGTCTACCCTTAAATCCGGCCCTGACTTCATCTCGCGTTCAAAGTCTGTCAACTATAGTGTGTTGTAAGCTAAATAAGTATATTACAATGGACAAAAGCACAATACGCAAAGTTAGTCGATCATGTGAGTGATGTGATGTCATAAGTTGCAGGTCATCTTGTCATAATCTAATGAACGTAAACCACACATAAACCTAAATAAAATGTAGACAAAAAAATGTTGGTTTATGTAGAGTCTAATAAAATGTGTGACAGTTTTACCAACGGAACAATAGACTCAAAGAGCACTCACTCGCTTAATCGCGCACAGAGGATTCATTCATCTTTTGGCGCTTTTTTTTTTTTTTTTTTAAACATGATGGTCTACTATTTCTTTGATGTGTGAGTCAGTAGAACTGTGCAAATGTGTGCCTCTTTCTGGCTTCGAATGCGGAGTGCTCTTTCTATTTTTAGGATCCGCTATTAATAGCAAAAACCGCGTTTTGTGATTGGTATAAAACTGTGACTGTAATGGGATGCACGCTCACCTTTCTGGAAACAACAATTAATTCTAGATTAACACAACAAAAGAAAGAGAAGAGTGACTGATAGCAGCCATTTACATTATTCTATTCAATCATTTTGTTTCATTATCGTTAAATATTCATACAAATTGTTTTAAAAAAGTAAAATTGATTTTATTGTGCAGTTTAGTAGCACATATTAGAAAGTCGACTACTTCAATAAACTTCTAGATTTTGTGGATACAACTTTGAGCAGTTGTGAAGTGGTTACTGCCCTTGGAATCACGTTCTAACGTGCACGCGCAAGTGTCTACAAATTCATTTCGCCGAGGGGAGCTTTTTTATTTTACGGGAGTCAGTTTTCCCGCCTGAGCTATATATTTAAATACGTAGGTTACATCTTAATTTGGTTGGAAAATAAGATCTACATTTCTATTGAAAAGGTAAGATGACCGATAAATCTGATAACATGTATTTAATTATGTGTTTGGTTGTAAATATAAAAACAAGCAAAAAAAAAAAAAAAAAAAGAGTTATATTAAGTATATAAATTAGTTTGAATTAGATCTAGTCATGTAATTACACTTGTAATAGATCTAGACCCGTGGTTCCCAAACTTTTTTGTCTCGTAGAACCCTTGCCATGTTTTCTGATTTTCGGTAGACCCCCTGCTTAACTTGTATTGCATTTTTGCAGATTCGTCAACATTTTTAAAAAAACGAATTTCTAACTGTAGTGAGTTGAATATTGAAAAAGTCATTTAAAGCATTAAAATTTATAGAGATCTATCTTTTTTATTGCTAAAATTCAAATTTTAGCAAACTAAAATAGCATTTAATATTTATTACTGGAATCAACAAACACACTGAATTTTTGTTTTTGACTATCCTTGCTACAGATATTATGCAACTATACTCCAATATGGGAAAGGTTTTGTGGGTACACCCTGAAGTAGAATAAGGAGCCGGCAACCCTTAGGCAGTTTGCAGCATGATAAATATTTAAAGGATTAACTGAGGTACAACTAATATATTAGTGTATGAAAGATTTACATTAATGGAATGTAAACATTTAAGTCAAGACTTGCTAGGCTTAAATGACATCCATGATCGTAGACCCCCGTGGAGATCTCATAGACCCCCAATTTATTTTTTCACTTTCGTAGACCCCTTGGAAGTCTTCGTAGACCCCTGGGGGTCTATATAGACCACTTTGGGAATCACTGATCTAGACTAACAATAATAAATCTGTGCGATTAAAATATTGTACCAATTGTTTTCGTTTAGCGCAATTTCATACTTTTAGCTTTCTCATTACGCTATGGTCCGCTATGATGTATTTATTTTTTTTTAAAGTGAACGACTTGAATTCAAACTCGTGGGCTAAAGCCTTCTCAGGCTTCTCAAGCCAACCCGATAACCATTCTGCTAGCTTAGTGCGTATGAACGTATAAGATTGTATAGTTATCTATTGTTTCTATTTCATGTTTGTGTTCACTCCAAGCCTCAGACGACTACATATAAAGGGGACTAATTCAGCTTATACCACCACTTCAGCCAAGTACAATTTCTTTCCCTTGTTTGAGATACCAAACAAAAAAAAATTAATTGGTTAATTTTTTAAATGGATATTTGTGCAAAATTTCAGCTTTATCCGAGATTGGGTGTGGGATAAATAATGTGTACAATCTTTTTGCCAGACATAGTGAGTTGATATGAGCTTTGTAAAAAAAAAGTATCTCTACTGGATCAAAAGCGTCCATTAAAATTCCATTTTTATTAGTCATACTACTGAAATATGACGAAAAACTATTTCTCCCCTCCACCCCACCCCCCTTTGTGTCTCTCTGTCTCGTGTTAGTCTTATATTTATCCTCTTTAATTTTTATCCAGCGCTGTGACTTTAAGTGTCACCAGCTCATTTTTTTTAAAATATCAAAATGGACCCTACAGATATCACAAATATAGTTTTAAATTGACTATAAATGTCCACCTGGCCTTGTAGGTCCGGACTAAGTTACAGATTTGCCTGGACACCTTCCTGACCTTAGCTTCCTTCTCATTGTTTTCAAATGTTACTTGTTCAGAAATAGAATTATGGTCAGGGGGTGGGGATGGCTGTTGATCTTGTGTCCACTCCTTATTAAAATTTACAATATTATATCGATTTATCTCTAATGATAGGCCTATACAAATCAAAGCAAATATACCTACTGCATTTTTGAAAAATGAAATTTATAATTCTTAAGATCTTCCTGAAGTAAACAAACAGACATAAAACTAAAACACGATCTTAAACTGTGCATTTGTTGACCCCCATATAGTCATTTAGATGATTTCTGACATCAAGCATACAAGCCTACAGATCTAGATATATTATGTTCATTAGTGAATTCTCAAAAAATGACAAAATAAACCAAGAACAAAGCTTTTAGAAAAGATCTACCTAGATTCCACATCACACAAGCATACAATGTCCTAAGTCGTCGTGGTTATTAGGCAACTGAAAACAGAAGAATAGCTTAAAATCCTTTCTCTTTTAAACTTTTTTTTTTTAACCAAAGGCAAAATTTAAAAAAAAAAAAAAAAAAAACAAGCAAAGAAGGTTACAAAGATAATGTGTGTTCAAACACAAATTCAGAATCGGCCCCCGAAGTGGTCCACACCTGCAGATAAAAAGTCAGTTTTTAATATTTTTAGCAAGAATTCCTTTTTTTTTAAAAAACAAAACAAAATAAGGCTTATGTAAAGGGGAGGAACTCCGCCCTTAAAACTATATCTGTCAATAATGTACGTAAAGTTATTCCCCTTATTCGATATCACACAAAATAATTAATTACCAATAATTAATTGACTAATTGAGTATTTTGTTCATTGATTCATGTTTTGTTAGGTACAATACATAATTGTTTAAAGTGTCAACTTGATGGGAAAATGCGTGAGGGAGAAATAGCGGTAACAATTATTTAAGGGGACTAAACCCAACAAATCAAGCCATATCTGAAGGATTAGTTTTCCTTGTTGGTATGAAAAAAAAAATTATTAAGTAATTAATATACTAACTGGTTATTTTTTTTTATTGATTAATGTCATGTCTATGCCAATGAATAATCGTGCGAAGTTTCAACTTGATCCAAGAATGGAGAATTAACGTGTACAAACTTTTAACGAGACATACATATAGACAGACAGACAGAATGAGTTGATAATAGCTTTGGAAAAACTATCAACAACCAGAACCAACAATACAAAAACAAGACACGTGAACTATCGAAAGTTTGTCCGTTATTATCATATTGTCAGGCCGATTGACGACATGATACATGATACCACTATAATACGTGTGTATTTTAATCTTATTATTATTATTATTACATTGCTAATATTCATATGTATTCAATGAACTGATGATTAAGTAGATATAGTTCAACGTGAACCTGGCTTATCTGATCTTATTGAATGATTATTGAATTTATCGTTTTCCCAGAGGTCTATCTTTCATTCAAGGCCTCAGTGATGAAACTCTTATATGTGGCAACTTGTGCATCTGTCTTCCGCAAGAGCATTATATAATCACTTGCTTTATTCAATCAAGTTTTACATTATGTTCGACTTATATACATACTATAAACTTCTTTGCGGAAACAGCTTGCCGGAAAATGCGCCGAACGGCGTGAGAGTGTCTAAGCCAGTAAGAATAGCACATTAGGTTTTTGAAAAAAAACTTTTTAATAGCAAGATAATGAGCTGTAGATACCTCAGAATAGGCATTTTGTTGGCTTTAAATACCAGAAATAGTGCTCGGCGGCGGGGCTTCGCCCCGCGCTGTGAGAGCGCTGCGAGCTCCCACAGACCCCCTTGCTAGCAAGGGCGGGGAGTCTATAAATTTTCCACTAATTCCAGGAAGAACCTATTCTAGGGCACAATAATTTAAACGTCTTTTGAAAGAGTCAGAATGTAATAAAGATTAATTATGTACACACATACACACATATATATAATTTTTTTCCGCGGGGGGGGGGGAGGCGGGGGGAATCTCCCCAACCCCCCCCCCCCCCCGAAAAAAATCCTGGCTACGCCCATGATATATATATATATAATTCCAGGAAGAACCTATTCCAGGGCACAATAATTTAAACGTCTTCCGAAAGAGTCAGAATGTAATAAAGATTAATTATGTACACACATACACACATATATATAATTTTTTTCCGCGGGGGGGGGGGAGGTGGGGGGAATCTCCCCAACCCCACCCCCCACCCCCCGAAAAAAATCCTGGCTACGCCCATGATATATATATATATATATAGAGAGAGAGAGAGAGAGAAAGAGAGAGAGAGAGAAAGGTCTGGACTCTGTATTCCCATTTTGTATATAAACAAAACCTTATTAGCATTTACTTTTGGAGACAATATATATGTTAGTGACGTAAACATTTGATATGCTGGAAACAAGTACATTGTAATTGAGTTTAATTCAACAAAAGAAAAACAAGACGGGCATTGGGGGGTGGGGGTGGAAGAGTGGATCACATTTTCTTGTTTTTGTTTTTTTTAAAAGTATTTCTTTTATTTGTTGCTGACATCCTCCTCTTTTTTTCCTCCAGTTTTCATAGAGATTGTATAGTGTGTAAGGTATTTGCTTCGACAGCTGCTTCTACCCCCACCCAAAATGCTGAGCTTGTTGCCTTGTTTTGATATTGTTGAATTTGAAATAAAAAGAAAAAAAAACAAGAAAAAGTTAATGAAAAAAAGTTAATGAAAAGGTAATTGCTGCTTCTAAAAGTAGGTCATGTCGAGATAAATTACTCATCAAGCTGGTAGATATAGTTTCAGACAATTTTTGAAGTTTATTTTTCAGAGTCAGTGTGTTTCATCTAGAGTACCGGGCCCTGTCTTGCATATGTTTTCAATGAGTTTAGCCGCGAAAAGGGCGCTATGTGTGTATGTATGTGTGTGTATGTATGTATGTATGAATGTGTGTGTATGTATATATGTGTGTATGATGACTTGAACTTTACACTTTTCTACCTATTGCTCACACATCTGATGTAACGCGCCAAATTGTCAGACTGCAGTTATAACCTATAAATATGGACCCATTGGTTGCTGTCAGGAATAAAGGCAGAATATAATACAATAAATAGAGCATTGGTTAGAATTTAAATTATTAGCAGTATATTATAGTGTTAGGGTCATTAAACACAGTATTACCCTCCGGGTCCTCCGCCACTTAAAAAAAAATCCCAATGTTGGTCAGACAAAATAAAATTATTGTCAACTACAAATATGTGTATTAATTTTTCTAAGACAGACAGAGGAAAGAGTAATCACTGTATAATATACCATGTCCTTACATATGTTAAATTATACGTAAGCTCTAAGTACTGTATTGAAATGTTTAATGGTTCATTTTTCTAAGTAGATCTACCATTCTAAATGTTACTTATAATAAGAAAAAAATTCTTCCATTTGGTTTTCTTTTATATTTATATTAAAGATGTGTACCATGAATTCTTTTGAGATTTTAAAATATTTCACATACAGTTTTTTCTGTGTCTGTTGTTGTTCACATTTCGTGTAATGCATCATGAGAAAAGAAACTAAAATATTTGTGTTTAGCTCCTTTACATTTCTGGTCCAAGTTGTACTCTTGTCAACTTGTCAACTAGAAATGTTTAATCCATTCACACACACAAGTTATTAATGGCATGGCGTGACAAAAGTTGGTAGACTTCGAGGGCTAAAAAAGTCAACCTCTCACTGATTACGCACTGAGTGAGAACGAACAATTTACGCTTCAATCAAATTGAATTAGCCCCACTAAAACAAAAAGTTATCCAGATAAGAACGGGTCTACTTCGCTAGAAGCTCATAGCTTACAGTGAGCACCGCTAGTTCCGAGGGTGGGAAAACTTAGAAAAACAAAACTATTATTAAAAAACAATATCTTTTTTTCATTAGTAAACTTTTTAAAGTCTGAAATAAAGATTTCTTACGTACAATCAATTTAATATAAAGTATACTTTCATTCAACATAGGTTTGTATTCACTTCATTTTCATCTCATTACACGTGGCGTGTATGTAGCTAAACATTTCATGAATACAAGTGCAGTTCCACACTGTAACACAATAGTGTCATGGTTGTTGCGTAACAGTCTGTAGAGCTTACTCATTGAAACCTTGGATTGTGACGTCACGCCGTGTGAGCTACACTTGGGGGAGCTAGGTGTACACACAGTCAGGCCGTGTGAGCTACACTTGGGGGAGCTAGGTGTACACACAGTCAGGCCGTGTGAGCTACACTTGGGGGAGCTAGGTGTACACACAGTCAGGCCGTGTGAGCTACACTTGGGGGAGCTAGGTGTACACACAGTCAGGCCGTGTGAGCTACACTTGGGGGAGCTAGGTGTACACACAGTCAGGCCGTGTGAGCTACACTTGGGGGAGCTAGGTGTACACACAGTCAGGCCGTGTGAGCTACACTTGGGGGAGCTAGGTGTACACACAGTCAGGCCGTGTGAGCTACACTTGGGGGAGCTAGGTGTACACACAGTCAGGCCGTGTGAGCTACACTTGGGGGAGCTAGGTGTACACACAGTCAGGCCAAGAGTCGAAAACAATTTGCTGAGAATACAAACATTTGTTTACTGCCAGTTCCTTCATTACCACCCTCTTTCTTTCTATTTTCCTCTCTTCCTTCCTCTCTCTCTCTCTCTCTCTCTCTCTCTCTCTCTCTCTCTCTCTCGAACTTCGCACATAACATCAAAAGTGAATGAAAAGAGGGTTAAGGTTAATGTATTTAATCTAGGCTTTCACAAGGTCTTTCAAACTGAAATGAACTCTTTAAAATATTTACAAGCAAACACCTATGTAAATGATTTTTTCTATAAATCCCCAAATCACACATAAATGAACACTGGTGATGATTTTTACAAAAAAAGTTAGAGAATGTTCAATTTACCAAGAGTCTATTTGGATTCTATACAACACAGATTGTCACAGACTGAACCAATTTATTTAAAACAATAGGTGCCTAGCAATAACCTAGGTGCATACAATGAAAGCAGGCTAAAAAAATGTTGGCTGCACAAATGTTCACTTCACTGGCTAATTATTTCTTGTTTGTGTAAGAGTCATATCAGATGAATGTCTTTCTAAAACTTCTAACTAGCTCCGAAGCAAGTTTCGTGTCTGTCTGCATGTGTGTGTGTGTTTTGTCTAGCACGCATTTCGAATTTGAAAGCAACACCAATTCATTTTTATTTGATCTTTCATTTGTGAATTAAATATTTAATTTGCTTTTGCCCCACCTTAGCTCTAAAGCAGTTGGTTGGCATGTTTCATTGATGTCGTTCTACAAGCTAAAACGTTTAGCACGAATGAGACTAAATTGTGGTAACGTTGAGTTTAGGTTCAGTTTGAGTTTTATTAGAGACCCAGATCTAGTTTCCAAAATTCAAAGCATAGGAAACCGATGATATAGGCCTTTATCTTCTAGTAGTTCTTGCATCATTTATCCCAGGGGTGGGCAACATTTTTCTATCAAGGGTCGCAAAAAAAAAATTTCGGGAATGGGGACCGCATATATGTGGCAGTCCTTGCACGGAATTGTGGGTTTACTGAATTGGATTATGAAGAAATTCTCCGTAGTTAGCGCTGCCTTCGGCTCCTTATGTCGTGCGGGACCCGAGACGCGGTACGCTACGTATATGACGCGATCCAAAAGTGGTAGTGGTCGCTGTCATTGAGGAACCTTTAGACAAGACTTTGGGTGAAGAGCTCTCGGTCCACGCCTGAGTGTTGGATAAAATCATTTTCAACAGCACTTGGATAATGGCTCCTTCAGCGCCTATTCCCTGCTGGACTTTTCGACTAAAGGTCGGTTAGCATCGCGTCACGGGTCGTAGTTAATATATTAATGGTGTAGGTCTTTATACCAATAGTTTATACTTGTTAAACAAAGAAGGCCTGCCTAGTTGTTAAGTTTTTTTTTTTACAGTCGTTACGATGGTGCCATACGGTCCCAAGCTAGAAACATACAGTTACCGTCTCTCTCCTATGTAATCTAAAAGATTGGTACGATCACTATGATACCTGGCCTAACCTGGGTACAAAACTGTGGTATGGGCACTAACTTGCTTTGCCCTAGATTTATAAAGATGATTACCTCAATCTGGCACAGGTAGATGTGTCAGGTAGAATTCGGGCACCTTAACGCCTGCTCTCACACCCATTTTACGACCTTTCACATTTTTAAAACAAGACTTTTTACAGAAGAAAAGAAATTAATTACAAGTTAATTGCAATTGAAGATCAATCGAGCACATACGTCTGCAGACTGGCCCATTTTAAAAGCGTGTGTTCATCTGCATAGAATTATGTCGTAGTTCCATCGATCTCTCCACGTCACGTATAGTGGGGTGGAAATGAACAAAAAGTCGATTTTATTTTAAATGTTTGATAGAGAGCTGTACCACGATGTTTGGAATGAACAAAAATAATTAAGGAGTGATGGTCTAGAGGCAATGTAAAGTATCTCACGTTCAAATCTGGGTGAAAGCTGTAATTTTTTTTGTTTCAATTTTCAGACTGTTCCTTAGTTCCTCTTGCTTCAATGTTGTTTTTATTTTATTTTATTGTACGTTATTAATTTGTATATAATTGATTGGAGTTATGTTATTTGATATAAAAAACTATTCAAAATTTCAAAATATTAATTAAATTAATTGTTATCGCCAGCTCAAAAGCTGTTCTTTTAAAATCTCAAATGTAAAAGTCGTATTCAAGACTTTTCTTACAGATGTTTAAGTAAAACAGTTAGTAGCACCATTACTGATAGAAAGAAAGAAATACTTAAAACAACACATTCAAATAAAAACTACAAAACTAATTCGTGTATATGTGAGAGTTGCTTGTGTGAGTGTGTGTGTCAACAGCCCTCGTCATCATCATCATCGAACCATGATGGACGAACTATTGACAGGCCTACAATTTTATTGCAATACTAAATACATGTGTAATTTTCATGAAGGGAAACAACCTGAAAAAATATTTTAGAACTTTAAGACTCAAGTTTTTTCCCTTGTCTCTCTGGTGTTAAAAAAAAATTAACGTAC
Organism: Biomphalaria glabrata; assembly: GCF_947242115.1. NCBI lineage: Eukaryota > Metazoa > Mollusca > Gastropoda > Planorbidae > Biomphalaria > Biomphalaria glabrata. The sequence continues at coordinate 31,259,224 of NC_074711.1, read as the reverse complement.
ATTTTTCTTACTTCTTTATAGGAACTCGTCATTTAGAAGGAGATCTTTACCTGGACAGCTGTCTGTAACTTAATTGCCAGCTCATCAACATGGGTCAATACGTAGGCTGCCTGAAATACATTCTGTTTGTTTTCAACTTCTGCCTGTGGGTAAGAACTAATTGAACACATTGGACGCAGATTGAATTAATACTACAAGAAATAAATAACAAGTCATTAAATGTTCACGTAATTGAACTATCTCTTCATTTCGTACTACAACTGTTAGCAACGTGTTCCTGTGAGTGACTAATAACACACAACTTTCTACCAGCATTTGTAATGCATTAGTTATGTTACAGCCGAGTCTGAATAGCAACGTGAAATGCTTCCGTAATCATTGGAATTAACGAAAAGCCTATTTAATATCATTATTATTATTATTATTATGTTAGAAACGAATGAGTATTCATTCTTTGGCGCTGCCAGGGTCGAGTTTCGTTAAAGAGAAACAAAATTCATCCTAGTCCCTTTAACAGTGTCCACTGAGGAATTTTCTGGTGTTGTAGCAGGTCTGGAGCAATACCGCCCTCGTGACAGGCAACGAGAATGTTCTTAGGAATTTTGAGGGCCTAGAAGGTATCTTTGAGGTCAGTTGTTATTATCCCCGCTAACGTATGTGAACGGAATGTGTGTTCAAGATATAGATGGCTGCCTGGTCGTGCGGTTTGCGCGCTGGACTGTCGTTCGGATTTATCGACGGTCGCGGGTTCAAACCCTGCCCACTCCCATCCCCCGTCGTCCTGCGGGAGGTTTGGACTAGGAAGTAAACTATCTTCAACTCTGAAGAAACATCCGAAACATGTAAAACATTTTACAAACAAACATTTTAGATTGTCTTGACCACCAGACCAAATTTAATTTTAGAAGATAATATTTCGAAAAAGTATAACGGTCAAACCAGAGTTTTCCCCGTGTGGCTAATTAGCTAATAATTCTTTTTCCCAAGATACATAAGCTGTCTGATTTATAGGGGAGGGGTTAGGGTGGTCGAGTGGTTAAGCGCTTGGCTTCCGAACATGAGGTCATGGGTTCGAATCACGGTGAAGACTGGGATTTTGAATTTCGGGATTTTTTAGGGCGCCCTAAACTCTAATGGGTACCTGGACTCTAATGAGTACATGGTTGGTCGTTGTGCTGGCCACATAACACCCTGGTCGTTAACCGTTGGCCAAAGAAACAGATGACCTTTACATCATCTGCTCCATAGATCGCAATGTCTGAAAGGGGAAACTTTACTTTACAGGTTTTTAGGAAAATCGTTAGAGCCGTATCCAGGCAGGTTTTCGTGTGCTTCCAGTTTCTTCCCATGAAGAATTTGCAAACTGATAGGTAAAATTGTTTAAAAAAAAAAAAAAAGCAATCGTAGGCCTATATGTTTTAAAGATGCCAAACTTTGTCAAAACGTATTTTATTTATAAAGCGCTGTTAACAAACAAAATGTAGGCTCAAGGCGCTGTGATAACTTTACAAACACAAACACGAGAGCTAAAATGACAAACTAATCTAAAAAAGTTTTAAAGATCTATTTGATCTACTGGAACGAAGTGTCTACAAAGACAGACTTCACAATAACCCATAGTGCACAAATTGTAAGGCATATTTCCTAATGGATAATAAAGATTATAATAATAATAATAATAATTATTATTATTATTATAGCTCAAAAAAAAATTTGGCAAAGGTTTATTGATAAAGGCAATGTCTTCAATTCTAGAGATTAAGAGTAATTGCAGTGTTTCACGTGACTACGCAAACCTAGTTGCGACCTGCTTATTGTCCCACACCTCGTGCAGACAAAGCCGTTGTCCTCAGGCGGTTTTATTATTTTTAATGAGGTTTAAAAACATAAAAGAAAAAAAAAAGAATTTTAAGTCACTTTGTAGCTGAAACTGGGGGAAATTTCTAGAATACACTTCTAGTAGGAATAGGATCATTTGGTTTTTATATTTGCATCCATTTGTTTCTGTGTTTGTATCCATTGGTTTCTTTGTTTGTATCAACTGATTTATGTTTTTGTATCAATTAGTTTCTGTGTTTGTATCAATTGGTTTAAGTATTTGTATTACTTCGTTTCTATGTTTGTATCAATTGGTTTATGTGTTTGTATCTATTCCTAGCTGCTTGGTTGTGCCTTGCTGTCAGTGGGCATCTGGATGAAAATGGATGATAGTTCTGAGCATTTTGTTCAGAAATATACAGAAAAGGAAGATGAACAATTCCAGATAAGTTACAGGTGAGAAAGAAAGAATTAGTCTCGTGTGCACAGAGCATAGAACTCTACAAAATGGATACCATTTGATATGCTTATGTGTTGGCTAATTTCCTAAGATAGAGCAGAATGATCTAAAGGCTGATGTAAAGTAAGCATACATATTTTGTTTGCTGGCTTGTCGATTGGCCATCAGATAATTTTAAAAAAAATCTGAACTGATTCAATGAATATCAATGTGTTTTTTTTATACCTAAAAATGTGTTGTTTTTTATACCTTCGTTCTTTCAGTGCCACTGGCGGGACGGATGTGTCAGTGACTATTTCCTATCTACTTATTGCGTTCGGAGTGGTTCTCATTGTTGTTACTTTCATTGGGTGTTGCGGAGCAGTCAGGGAGAACATGTGCCTCTTAATAGTGGTAAGCAACACTACACAGATCAGGCTATAAGATTGAAGCAACACTACACAGATTAGGCTATAAAATTTTCACCTTTACCTATCCCTTAGTCTGTTGGACCGTTGGGGCACCACATAAGAAATGTCAACCGTCTTTCTCCATTCCTCTCTGTCCTTTGCTTTGGATAGAATTTCATTCACTGACAGGCCTGTCCATTCTTTGATCCCATCGTTTTCTCTGTCTTCCTCTTCTTCCTACCCTATAAGATTGACACAGACTTTTAAGTCGGTAAAGGTGTCAGAGGATTTGGACAGGCTTGTTAAATGTTGCAGTTGATATCTTGAACTATCCAACTGTCCGTGGTGAGGTCCCAATCTTCCAATTTAACGGGCAGCATGCACGAAGCTGAACAACAAACTTCGGTGTGCTACCATATTCAATGTACAGGTTAGCTTAAACAGAGTGAAACAAACAGTTTAAGACTCAAAGGTAAAGCATCTCTTCAGGGTTTGTAATATTTGTTTCGTTTATTAGCCAAACAACATCCTCGTGGAATGTGGAGCACACAAAATGAAATCTGGAACGTATCCTTCTAGAAACGTTTCAAACTATGATAACATCAAGAATACATATGCACATTAACACACACACTATGTTTATAATGTTTTTTTGATTGTTGGCAGTTTGCTGTTTGTCTGTTTGTTCTTATGGTGGCGTTGATTGGAGTAGGCTCCTGGGCTTTCGTTAAGAAGAGGAATGTGGAAGATGAATTCAAAATGAACGTAAGTCTGGAGACTAAGAAATTAAAGTCTAGACATCTTAAAGCTATAGCTATTTCATCCAATTTTAAAGCACTATACTTAGCCACATCTTTGATGTTGTTTTTTATTAAAAGTTAATAGTTTCCCGTGTTATGAAAAATGTTCTCTCTCAAAACGATTGAAGTCTGTATACATTAATATTACTAAATGCTTGACAATTTAATTGGAAATCTTCGTTTTGAGAAAGAAAAAAAAGTAGTGTTTGGTCGATTTGAAAACATCTGTCTTTTTGACAGCCCGTAAAATAATTTTTTTCGTTTTATGTTGAATATTTAAAAAGTCTGAAAAAGTTAGGAAAGTCAATTTTTATTATTTTATTGTGAATTATATTATTGCTTCCAATGTACAGTTGTATTTTTAACACAATATCTTGTTAGGATAGGAGACTTTTTAAAATGTATTTACACATTGTAGACTAAAATTAATTATTTTAAATAGATATTCATCCCATTCCTTGCCGTACAAGATATTTAAAAAGAACATTTCTAAAATAAATTTAAGATAAAAAAAAAACATGCGTATGTCATTACATAAAAAACAACATCCCTGGCTTACAGATAGTCAAATTATGTTTCAAATTATGGTCCTTGATCTTTCCATTCTGTGGACAATATGATTGAAACATTGAACTTGATACAAGATAGAAGAAATTAAATGTTGACAAGCGAATTCACACAGGAGATGCACAGTTTGCAAAGACGGACCTCCTTACAGCTCACTTATATAGATCAGCATTTCCCAAACATTTCCTTAACGGAACACTGTGCACATTCTGAATATTTAGCGGAACACTGTGCACATTCTGAATATTTAGCGGAACACTGTGCACATTCTTAATATTTTGCGGAACACTTTGCTTATTTTTAAGATTGGATTTTGCTTTCTATTTGTTTAAGTAAAAAAAAATTAAGCTCAATTATAAATTAAGCTTTTCAAGTGTACAATTTTTTAAAAAGATGTATAGATATGAAATAGGCCTAGACATATGTAAAATAAAAACATATGAATTCTATTATCTGGTGTGGCTTTAAGCCTATTTCTAGACTTTGACTTTGTTGCAACATAATGAAAAAATTCCTGCTTCGCATCAATAGGTTGTAGGAGACTGAAGTCAAAAGACAGCTTAGTGTGGTGCTCTTCAAAAAAAAAAAAAAAACTCGACCAGAAATTATTTGTTTGATATTTTATTGCATCTTTGTTTCAAATTACATTCAGAATTTATATCAGTTCAAAGTTCATAGCGACGTTATAAAATTTATTTTGTTACCAAGTGGAACAAATATTTTTGTTTTCCTGCATTTACTTAGAGATTAATGGACGTAAAGGCCTACTGGTTAATTATTCTAGTAGTTTTTAGAACACCTAGTCAGGCCTCGCGGAACACTAGGTTCCGCGGAGCACAGTTTGGGAATCACTGGTATAGATAAAACAAGGTTACAAAGACAGTTTGTGTGGAAACACAAACTCAAAATCGGCCCCCTAAGTGGTCCACCCAGGCAGGTAAAAAGGCAGGTATCAATATTTTCAGAAAGAACATCAAAATTAAATTCCATCAAAGACAAATGACAGATGCATAAGGGATTTAAAAAATTAGATTTTTTGCTTTTAGAAAAGAAAAAATTAGTCGTTGCATCAGAACTTTGAATGGACTAAAATATGATGTCGGATTTTCACTATCTTTTCTAGTTTACGAGATCTAAACGGGATGGACGGACGGACAGACATTTCACACAAAACTAATAGCGTCTTTTCCCCTTTCGGGGGCCGCTAATAAAAATCCTGCCAAATGTGATTACATTGAGAAAAGAAAATGGTTTCTGCACTGTTTGCAGTACTATTAGTTTCTGAACTGAAAGTCAAGTGACAGTTCTGTTCTATATTTATTGTTGCTGGTATTTTTAACAATGCACTCTTTTATCTCCCAGCACGAATTGAAAGAAAAAACAGACCAGAATATAAAGAACGGCGTCTCAACCTACTACAACAGCCAAACCGCTAAGCAGTTTATGGATAACGTTCAGAAGGAGGTATACCATTTCTGATAATACATTAGAGACATCAGTGTACTCATCCGGTGCTGTTTCCATTGCAAACCATTTTCGCTATAAACAAAGAGTTGTATTTCTCAAGAACACGAGATTACTTTTTACAAACCCACTCTTGTCTGTCCGAGACCAATCGTCATTCACCTGTGACACTGACCACAGGTTGCCACGTCAGAGGTTAGTGTTCAGGCCTACTATGACAATTGGTTTCTGTCAGTCTGTCTGGTACAATTTTTTGTTCACGCTATTTCTGCCACTTCTCGGATCATGTTGAAACTTTTTACATGTATCCACTGTACTTGACAAAACAAGAATCAATTTAAAAAAATAATTAACTAATTAGAGGTAATTAATTATTTTGTATGATATCGAAAAGGAACAATAAACCGTAAAATATTGAGAGATATGGTTTGTAAATGTAGAGTTCTTCCTTTAGATAAGCCTCTTTATTTAAAGTATTTGTTTAAAGATATATTTATTGTTTCTACTCGTGATGTCAAATTTAACTTTACAGTAACTCTGAGTTTGTAAATAAAACCAATGAAACCCAATATGTGAACGTTTGTTGAACTTAGAGGCTCAGTTGTGCACAATTTTCTTCAGCATGGGGGAACTACACATTTACGGCAGGGATCAATAAAAAAAATCGTCGAATTCAATCCAACCGTGTTTGTGCACTGTGGGAAGAAGTTTCGTGCCATGGGCCAAATATTGCCCGCGGGCCGTAGTTTTAGCGTCACTGACTGAGCCTAATGACTTCCATTAACTGTTGTTGTTGTTTGTTGTGCAGCTCAGATGCTGTGGTACCGAGGCAAAGAAAGGTGAACTCTTTGCCGGCTACGGAAAGCGTATACCTCATTCGTGTGACGGAGATACATACAGCCCGCAGCACTATGTGAGTAGTTGAGAAACTCATTGTTTGACTTTAACTAGCTGTAATGTTTTTTCTTCTTTTAACTAAATTTCTGTATTTCTGTCAGTTAACTCAGAAGTTACCATTGACTATCTTAACCATACGTACACAGCTTGTGCTTTTTGTATGTGATGGAGAAATGATGTTTATCCCTAATGTTATTGTCTGTGATTCCAGCCTTGTAACTACCCTTACTACGTCAGAGTCAGTCAAGAGATCAGCAAATTCATGAAGAAACGTTACACCATTCTTTCTGCCGTCTCCTTCTCATTCGGATTTAGTTTGGTGAGCTTATGAGTGACTAGAAGTAGCGTACTAGCAAGTCGTCAATACAACTACCACTAGCTGCTCTTTCACTAGGCTTCTAAAAACAAAACAGTGCCAGATTCTTAAAGCTTTTGGGATAAGGAGAAATGAATGAGTGAAATAACCCATTACCAATGATAGATCTTAATTAATGAAATAACGCATCATCAATAATAGATCTTAATCAAAGAAATAACACATCATAAATAATGAATCTCAAATTATGTGCAGGGGCAGGGCGAGCATTTGTTTCATGTCTATAAATAAATCATTATGGCTTGCCATAACCACAATTGAAATAATAGAAAAGAGACAGAAAAATAAAGAACGTCTAAACAAGTATTCTCAATGTTTAGGGTACTATTATTATTATTATTTTAATTTAATGTTTATTTCTTTCTACTTTCTTCAGGGGTTAGGCATGGCCCTGGCCATCATTTTGGCTGTGTTGATTCGTCGATCAACGAGACTCGTAGTGTCGTAAAGACAGATCACAAGAACAAATCAGCCTCATTGATTTAATCTAGTTTGAAATTAAAACATTTGTCAATGAAATAGGTTATCAGGTATAGGGCCTATCCAAATCACAACAACAAACATGCTGATATCATACCAACAACAACATTTATACAACTTTACAACATTCATACAATGATTAACAATGTTTTTAAATGTTTGCTATTTTGTTTTTGTGAAATGTATTTCTAAGCCCTGATCTTTCACATTTTGTTTTGTACTTCTAAAAACACAAATATATTCACTACTAACCAGTTTTGTGGCATGTCTCTAAGTTTTCTAGTTCAAACATGACATTCAATGATGTCACATGGCGCGTGCAACTGAGTTGGTGGTAGGTCTAATGAAGTCAGTCATTGAAGTCATTAGTGATAGTATCAGGTCTTGAAACATAGGTCAGGTATAATCTTTGTTATTGAATCAATTGTGTGAGAGTGAGTTATCCCTAAGCTGTCAAAGATTTGACTGGTTTACATTTCAAAGACATAGAATGTACTTAGGTATCTACATTTACTTGCTAGTGAATGACATGTTTGGTGTGATCATGTATATATGTGTTTATTGATATGAAAAGAGAGGCTTGGCAAAAGGAAAAAAAAAGGGGGGGGGGATGGATCGGGCGGGGAAGAGCATACTCATTAGGAGGAGTCGGTTGACACGGTACCGCCGAGACCAGTACACCTGCAGGCAGCTTGTGTTTCTGCTTTGCGAACACTGTCTGGTTTTCTCAACAACTCAGCACCAAAGACTAATAATTTCCAAAAATGCTCATAAAGCAATAACGTTAGTATCATAATTATAATTCATTTTAAAGCACAGAGAGCAGTTCAGCTTTAATTTAGTTGTTGTCTAATACCAAGAATGTTTGGGATAAAAAGTTGGCCTGATTTTTGTGAAACAGTAAACAGAGACCAAAACATTTGAATTGGACTGAGTACATTTTGTTTTAGTCTGTACGACTTTTTAAAACGAACAAATGCATTTGATTTCAATTCGAGTGACTGTGTAATCAATGTTTGATAGAATGGAACTACACAACATATAACAAATCTGGATATATGGCATTTACATGCATTGAGTATAACGCTTACCTCTAGCACAATTTATCTGCTTTCCTTAATAAAATATTTTAATTTTACGTCTATTGAGAAAAAAATGTATATAATGGCCTGTAAAATATACGGTTTAACTGAGACCAAACTCGGTTTAACTGAAACCAATCTTGGTTTAACTGAGTAACAAAGTCCTAATATCTCAAGTTTGCTTCACTTTGTTCTAGAGCACCGTAATTGTCTGTTATTGATCAGGTTGATGAGAAAGGGACATAACATATTAGGTGATGAAAAGGAGGAGAGTTAAACTTTGCATACATTTGGTTGTGAACCAAACACAAAATGATGTACAAAGTCTGAGGGTTATCAAGCTTTGATTTTGTCGAGTTCAAATCAGTCTACATTACATTATAGATCTATTTCTATTATACCTCCAGCTCGAAAAAGAAATCACAGAACAGAATGATGGGCTTTCAATAACATACGGGACTTATGACATATTACGCATGTAATCTCTTCCTTTGCTGATGCAATAGTCAGAACTAATAAGAACATTCATACTTGTTTTCTTCGTTTATTCTTGTGTTGGTCTATGTGTTTTAACTTTTGAAGCAGGCTAGAAATCTGTTTGGACTTTCAATAACCCACTTTTGATTTTATGTAAACAATATATTTGTTTAATAGTCACTGATTTCATTAAATACTTTGTTTTATTTAGGTTCTATCCTTTGTTTGTGGAGATTTCTATACACCAACTATCACACCAAAAAAAAAAAAGCCAAAATAGTTGTTTTCATTTGTGGTTATACTTAATTAATTGACAAATTAACCTGTACAAACAATCAGATTATTATAATTTCAATTTTTAAGAAATGCAAACCTAACCAAAGGAGAGTCAAACTGTACACTGTACCTCGATAACCTAAAATGTGTAGTTCGTAGAGTCACATTAGACCAATGTTGTCATCTAACATTAAACATGCACATAGGAGTGTTTCAGTTCTAATGATGCTGTATATTTCCCTACTCAGAATAATATGCAAATAAAAAAGCGCTCTTTCTTATTCACTGTTATGGCAGCTTTTTTTGTATTCATCATTATCAGCCCAGAATTTGATTTGCAAAAAAAAAAAAATCTCAATATATTCTTACATTCTTTTTTGTGCGCCGTTTTTACATTAGTGTAATAAATTGAGGACTTTAACGACTTCTTACTTAATAATATAATAATAATATATATACTTTCACCGAACAATTTTAAATAGTTTCTCTTTCAAACGTCTACAACTCTGTGGAAAGCTAGCACGATGACCAGCTCTAGTTATTATTAACAACAAATGTTGGTTGCTATGAATAGCTAGTGGACCGATCCCTAGTGATATCTCCTTATCTCCAATCTCCATCAAGACACATACTTGGGACTTCCGAAGGGCAGCCAGACGTTCTAGCATTCACGTGTACTCTAGTCATAACAACCAGATGTCGATAAAAAACAAAAATACACAAAATATTCTCAAAGTAGAAAAAGTAAACAAAAATATATTTTATTAAGGATTTTTTTTTCTAAATTCTTATGTCTACTTTAAAAACATTTGGCTAACATCAACATTTTTCGTAATTAAGTTACAGGACTTTTTTTCCATTTTAACTAGATCTAAATTAATAGTTAGATTTATTCTAATTAGTTTGTTATGTTTGCAAAGTTGTCGATACATTTTTTATGAGACTTTTAGTTCTTACACATGGACAAGAAAAATTACATTCGCATTAAAATAATTTCCTGTAGTTCTAGACTTTAGAATCTTACAAATTTGTTTTTTTTTTGAGGATTGTAGCTGTACAGAAAAAGTTTATATTTTCTTCTGTTTATTGAATGCGGTGCTATTTATAATTTATCTTATTCTTTAAAGCAATTTTATATTTTGGTTTCAAATGTTTTTATTTTGATGCCAACGGATACATTTTATTATCTTGTAGTTTAGTAGTGTTTGTGAAAATAAACTTTTTGATTTCTACAAGGTGAATTGTTCAGTCTATGCTGCCAATGTACATAATGAACTGTGTCTATTTCATTGCTAATGCTGGTGTACACGAATGTAAACTGTTTACAAAGACTACTATTAAGATAAGATTAGATAATTTTATTGATCTAATCAAATGGAAATTCAGTTTGACTACAATTGACAATATCAGCGTTGCCACTATTGCCACTCGAAACAATTTAGTAATATGACTATCTTTTAAGTTATATAATTTGAGGAACTACAATTTGAACAATTTTTAAATATCTGTTCTGATAATGACATACTCCCATTGTACAGACAATAGGTTTTGTTGGTAAGTCGTAAATAAACTAGGTTAGTCAAATACTAGACATTCATTGGAAGAACATTAACTAGTTTCATAATAATCTTAAAATCAGCATTAAGTGTAATGTGTGAGTTTATTGCTACGCTAGGAAACATTGCATTCTGGGTACTTATGAATTTAATTTTTAAATAGCTTATATCAACTCACTCTGCCTGGTAAAAAGTTGGTACACGTTATTTCTCCAACACCCAATCTCGGATCAAGCTGACATTTTCACAATTATTTCTTGTACCTGACAACACAAGAATCAATTTTTAAAAACTAACCAACTAGTTAATTAACTATTGGTAAATAATTGTTTTGTTTGGTATCTCGAATAAGGGCCATGCAGACAGGGTGAGCTGATATAAGCTTTGTGAAAGTATGCTAACGACACCCGAGAAAGCATGAAAGTTAGAGCAGACTATAGATATAGCTTTAGTCAAAAATACTGGTTTTTAAAAATGATATACAAGCAGAGAATGTCGTTCTATTAATGTTTACACTATCAGTTATTTAGACAATCAGACTCAGTGAATGAAAACTTGTACACAATGACCATTCCGGATCCACGTCATATTCTTTGGAAGGTTTTGATGTCTTTGTGTCAATATGTCTAAAGAAGGAAGAAGGAGTCGTCTGTATTCCATCACATGTGGGAAGCTTCAATTCTGCACAACTAATATAAACAGGCACAGAGAATTTCGGACGATCCGGCACTCTTCTGTAGTGAAAGGGGAAAAAAAGTATGAATGTTATAACAATTACATTTTATATTATACACCATTATTACATTAAAAAAAATTTTTAGTTTACAATATATATTTACTTGCGCACTTCATTTTCCCAAAGACTTGATTCTTTCACTTGATGAGTGCCCTTAGTGATGCAGACAGGTGGAGGATTTGGTACAAAAAACGACTGCCGAAAGTCGGAACTGCGAGTGTACCTGGACTCTCTCCCAGTATTGGGTCTCTCTTTCCCCCCAGGAAACAATGTGAGCTCAATGTTTTGGTGAGCTATGGACGCTGGAGCACTTTTACAAGAACGCTGAGCCTTTCCATCAAAAGTGTCTTTTCCTTGCCTCGATTCAGAAAAGTTATTTCTTTTTCTATGAAATTGTCTCTGTTGGAAACCATCTCTAAGCTTACTGGGCTCATCAAAACGAGATTGGATTATTCTGCCCTGAGATTTTAAAGTCTTCCAGAGCTCCCGTAGTGCAGCTGTTTCTGTGAGTTAAAATATAAAGATATCATCATTAGAATATAGAGATAATTACTTTTTTTTTAAACACAGCGAGACAATCGCATTTACTGCATTTAAAATGTGAGCTGGCGATCCTAGATTTAATTTTTATCTATTTTTATCTGTATTTTAAGTTTAACTATCTAGGCTAGTGCTGAGTGGGTGCATGGTTCCCGCCAGCTCTTTTACTTTAGAAGTTAGTTTGTACGAGTCATGACCTGGCTCTATAAATAGAACAGGTGCGGTCAGTTCTTTCTTTTTTTCCGGTGTTGACCGTTGGTCAGTGCAATCACGTAGAAGAAATAAGTATTTAATTGTTGCGCTTGTATTCAGCTGGGACCGCCTGTAAGTTGGAAAATGTTTTTATTTTATTTCTTTAGTTTGTATTTGTATTAGTTATTCCTACATCTACTGTTATAGTCTAGATGTGGACTGATTAGTGTAGTGGCATCACTGGCTAGTTAATTAGCCATGATTGTCTATGATGGAACCGGAAGGTCCATTAAGCTGGATAGCGTCACCCCTTCCTTCCCCCCCCCCCCAAACTATCCCTAATAATCCCCTTATTGTTTTTCTATACTATGTCTATTTGTAAATATTTTATTATCTTATATTCTTATGTATGTTTATTTTATTAGTGATTCTTTTTGGTAGTTTCTGAAGCGTAGTTGGCAGATAATATTATTTTTAATTTTGTTGTACTTTTATGTACAAGATGGCGGCTGGCATAAGCCGGCTCATTAACCTAGATCTAATGTGTATTGTTGTGACTTTTATCTGATGTTATCTAGATCTGTTTATTGTCTACCCAGCCTGTGTGGGTTGTGGCGTAGACTTGACCTAAAATTCTGTGGCTTTTATTAGCTACATGGAGGCTAATTACTAATATGTAATTACCTCATGTCTCTAGGTCGGTTTGTGTACTAGACTAGGTCTAGTCTAGCTTTTTTAAAACTTTTTACTATTTTTTAACGTTTTTATGTATTGATTTTTGCAGGCTATCCTTACTGCAGTACTGCTGTCGTTAAGTCTGCTGTTGTTAGTCTACTGCCATTAGTCTGCCATCGCCTCCTTGTACCTTTTTTGTTATATTTTATTAATTTTAAGCTTAGGTCTAGGGTAGTAATTGTAGTTAGATAGTTGGTTTGGTTAGTCTGTTAGTGTTTGTAGATTTAGAGGGTTTTAGTTAGTTGCTGAGTTCAGTTGTAGTGTTAGTGTAGCTCTATGTTATATTTTATTATTGATTTATTTGTGTATGTAAATAAAGTTTCTTTTTGTTTTATTTATCCTAAAGTAAAAGTTTCGTTATTGCTTTCTTTTAGTTAGCTAGATTAGTTTAGCTTAGTTCAATTGTGCTGTCTGGTTGCTTAGGCGACTCTAGCCCCTTGGTCGCAGACCGAGGTGCACAGATTGGGCCCACCCAGTAGAGCTACCACCTGCCTACTGTTATAAATGAATTTAATGTTGAGCAGCAGAAGAGAATAGGCCTCACACACTCGCGCCTGCCTGACCTGCTCACATTTTTTTGGTGTCAGAAGTGGGATCTGTGCTTAAGTAATCAGACACACATTGTTTTCTTAGGGATTAGGTTGTTAGTTTTTTTGAGGCTTTTGTTAGGTTGATTTAGGTTTTGGTTAGGCTTCGTTAGCGCATTGTTAGGATTGCATAGGTTGGTATTAGTTTTAGGTTTGGATAGCAGTAGGAATCAGTGTTGGAGAATTTATTTTTTTGTTAGTTGTTAGAATATAGGATATGGATAGTTTAGTTTGTTGTTTGAGTTTTGTTTTATGTAGTGGTCTTCGTTATGGTCAGTAGTGAGTTGGTTTTAATGTTACTTGGAGATGTAGTTCTAGGAAGTTGTTGTAGTGCGTTGTGAGGTAGTTAGTATTGTTGTTGTGGGTTAGGGTTAGAGTTGAAGTGTTAGGTTAGGGTGGCAGAATGGCAGCAGCGGCAGGAAGGATGCAGCGGTCCCAGGCTGATGTGGAGGTGCCTCGGAAGAGTGATCCGAGAGGAGGAGAGAAGTCTGCATCTACCCCCATGCCTGCAGAGAGATGTCTGCCCAGCATCAACAGACGAGAGATGTCATGGCTAGAGCCAGCGGATGACATGTACCAGCCATCCATTAGGTGAGAGTGTTCGACTTTCACCAGCCATGTCAGCACCAGAGGACGATCCTCTCAATGTTGGAAATAGCTATGTATGGATTTACGGCAATGAATCCCAACAAGCAGGTGTTATCGACTTTATCAGTAAGAGGAAGGCTTGCCTTATAGTCCTTATCTTCCTGTGGTGAATTGACTAAATATGGATAGATTCGCAGTTGCTGGTGGCCTGAATGTGTGAAGCGACACTACCAAGACTTAGGCAGTTCCAGCATGGGTTTTTTTACAAATAGCCATGTACCGGCCTGACAGAGGTGCCCCACCGCCACCTCTGTGTTTTAAACAACTGGGCCAGTTTGTCCTTCCATTTAGGACGATTGTCAGCCCAGTTGCAACGTTCAGTTTTGTGACCATTGCCACACCTTGAAAGGTCCCCAAGTCCGGGGGTCAGCTACTCTGTCTACAAGATTACCTTGCCAGATGCACCCAGCCAGCCACAGTCAATCCCTGCTCCTGCACCGGTAGGCCCAAGAAGGTCCTCCAGGACGAGAAGACAACCTACCCGACTGGATATTTAGTTTTAGTCCTTTTTTGTTTGTTGTAAACTTTTCTTTGTATGGCTATGTTTTTGCATGTTTAATATTATTTTGTTGTGTGGTATTAATGATGTATTTTGTATATTGATTATGTTTTTGTATATTCCATGCTTGCTCTACTAATGGTTTTGCAACCTAGTAGATATTTTTGTAAGTCTTTATTGGGCTCTCAAAAGCCAATATTGTGCTTGGTTGCTGTAGTAAAGTGCTGTTTGTGCAATTTTTCTAGCCATGTTAATTTTCGATGTTGCCATCAAGGTACTCGTTATGTTATTTGTCTTGGAGGCCATGACGTAGATAAATGTAATACATTTTATTACAGTATTTTGTTGTTGCCTTTGGAAGGCAATGTAATGTTTTTTTAGTAGACTTTTTTTGAAGTACTTAAGGTACTCATTAATGTCATGTTAGGTTGAATTGTCTGACAGTGGTACTTTTATTTTGTCTATGTCTCACCACCACTGTTGGATGCCCTGTGTTTTGGTTATAGCACTGTAACTCCAGGTTGTGTTATGACACTTTGAGTGTACCATTTTTTAATGTTTTGGTCTTTGTGACCATTGTGAGCCTTCAGTGGCTGGCCATAAGTCTGTGTGACTATGGGTCTGTTGAAGCCTTGGTGGCTTTGTATAAGTCTGTGTGACTTTGTTTTAGCCTGTGTGGCTAAGGAACTGAGTTAAGCCTCATAGAGTTCCTGTTGGTCTGTGTGACTAAGTTTATCATGTTTGGCTAGGGCGTCATTTGCTCTAACCATGTAGTTTTCGTTAATTACTTTTTTTGTCGTTCCATTTTTTTAAAGATGTCATGCACTATATTTTGTATTACCTGTATTTTTATTGTTTTCTGTTGAAAGCTTTGCCACTTGTGAAGCCATTTAGTACTGAGAGCTATGGTTATAGTTCTCCGTTCTCTTGTATGAATTCATTTTTATTTTATTTCTGCTGTATATATTTTGACTTTTTATCTCTGTATTTTGTGTATTTTTTATTTTGCGGGGACGCAAAAGTTTTGAGCTGGGGTGAATGTGAGCTGGCGATCCTAGATTTAATTTTTATCTATTTTTATCTGTATTTTAAGTTTAACTATCTAGGCTAGTGCTGAGTGGGTGCATGGTTCCCGCCAGCTCTTTTACTTTAGAAGTTAGTTTGTACGAGTCATGACCTGGCTCTATAAATAGAACAGGTGCGGTCAGTTCTTTCTTTTTTTCCGGTGTTGACCGTTGGTCAGTGCAATCACGTAGAAGAAATAAGTATTTAATTGTTGCGCTTGTATTCAGCTGGGACCGCCTGTAAGTTGGAAAATGTTTTTATTTTATTTCTTTAGTTTGTATTTGTATTAGTTATTCCTACATCTACTGTTATAGTCTAGATGTGGACTGATTAGTGTAGTGGCATCACTGGCTAGTTAATTAGCCATGATTGTCTATGATGGAACCGGAAGGTCCATTAAGCTGGATAGCGTCACCCCTTCCTTCCCCCCCCCCCCCCCAAACTATCCCTAATAATCCCCTTATTGTTTTTCTATACTATGTCTATTTGTAAATATTTTATTATCTTATATTCTTATGTATGTTTATTTTATTAGTGATTCTTTTTGGTAGTTTCTGAAGCGTAGTTGGCAGATAATATTATTTTTAATTTTGTTGTACTTTTATGTACAAGATGGCGGCTGGCATAAGCCGGCTCATTAACCTAGATCTAATGTGTATTGTTGTGACTTTTATCTGATGTTATCTAGATCTGTTTATTGTCTACCCAGCCTGTGTGGGTTGTGGCGTAGACTTGACCTAAAATTCTGTGGCTTTTATTAGCTACATGGAGGCTAATTACTAATATGTAATTACCTCATGTCTCTAGGTCGGTTTGTGTACTAGACTAGGTCTAGTCTAGCTTTTTTAAAACTTTTTACTATTTTTTAACGTTTTTATGTATTGATTTTTGCAGGCTATCCTTACTGCAGTACTGCTGTCGTTAAGTCTGCTGTTGTTAGTCTACTGCCATTAGTCTGCCATCGCCTCCTTGTACCTTTTTTGTTATATTTTATTAATTTTAAGCTTAGGTCTAGGGTAGTAATTGTAGTTAGATAGTTGGTTTGGTTAGTCTGTTAGTGTTTGTAGATTTAGAGGGTTTTAGTTAGTTGCTGAGTTCAGTTGTAGTGTTAGTGTAGCTCTATGTTATATTTTATTATTGATTTATTTGTGTATGTAAATAAAGTTTCTTTTTGTTTTATTTATCCTAAAGTAAAAGTTTCGTTATTGCTTTCTTTTAGTTAGCTAGATTAGTTTAGCTTAGTTCAATTGTGCTGTCTGGTTGCTTAGGCGACTCTAGCCCCTTGGTCGCAGACCGAGGTGCACAGATTGGGCCCACCCAGTAGAGCTACCACCTGCCTACTGTTATAAATGAATTTAATGTTGAGCAGCAGAAGAGAATAGGCCTCACACACTCGCGCCTGCCTGACCTGCTCACATTTTTTTTTGGGGGGGGGGGGGAAGGAAGGGGTGACGCTATCCAGCTTAATGGACCTTCCGGTTCCATCATAGACAATCATGGCTAATTAACTAGCCAGTGATGCCACTACACTAATCAGTCCACATCTAGACTATAACAGTAGATGTAGGAATAACTAATACAAATACAAACTAAAGAAATAAAATAAAAACATTTTCCAACTTACAGGCGGTCCCAGCTGAATACAAGCGCAACAATTAAATACTTATTTCTTCTACGTGATTGCACTGACCAACGGTCAACACCGGAAAAAAAGAAAGAACTGACCGCACCTGTTCTATTTATAGAGCCAGGTCATGACTCGTACAAACTAACTTCTAAAGTAAAAGAGCTGGCGGGAACCATGCACCCACTCAGCACTAGCCTAGATAGTTAAACTTAAAATACAGATAAAAATAGATAAAAATTAAATCTAGGATCGCCAGCTCACAAAAACAAAAGCTTATTACTTATTAATTGACTATTGTAGACACAAACAAGCACACACATGTATGTATAGATAATATATGTGTATAGTATGTGTGTGTTGTGTGTATATGTGCGCTAAAAGGCAAATTACAAAATAGCTTTGAAAATTTTTACTTTGCATAGATATTGTAAAAAAAAACTTCGATAATATTCACTTTGCCTAGGGAAATAAGTCCTGCATTGTGCAGATTAAATGACAATAACTGCAGAATATCAAATTCTAGAAATCTGTTTATAAATACAATACACATACATAAATAAGAGAATATTCTATTGAATGCCTAGAATTCATACTTAGATGACAATTTGAAAGATCTTTTCATCTTAATTAAGAACCGTATAATCACAATGTTTGTTTATATAGGCCTACATTTAGAAATAACTTACAAAGTCAGAACACATTTCTTTTCCATAAAATAGGTCAAACTTGGTAAAAGAACTCTTTTTGTCCTAGTATTATTTTAACATTATTTAGCTAATGACTAATTCTAATTAACAAGACTAAATAGATTAACTCGTGAATGCGGACGTAGATAGGAATGTCTGTAAGCTATAAACATTTATGGCTTTTTTTTTAAATCTGTAAAACATCAAGTATGTAAGTAACATAACATAGTACATAACATAGTACATAACATAGTAGATAACATAGTAGATAACATAGTACATAACATAGTAAATAACATAGTACATAACATAGTAGATAACATAGTACATAACATAGTACACGTCTTGTAGAGGGAAGTAGAAAATGATGTTTTATAATCAATTGTATTCTTACGTGTTCGTCTGACCAACAAATCTGTATTTCTTTTGACTGGGTCAACTTCTGCATTTAACTTGCTTAGCAAAACAGCTTGACTGACATCTGGAGGGTTCAAAGTCTAAGAAAGAAGATTGCCCACTCTTCATTAAAATATGCCACTATTAATCTGACATTGCATTCTGCAGTTTCGTGACTTGTCTTATTCACGTGTATGCCAGGAAGAGCCTAGTGTGTTGGTAGTATAGAGTCCTGGAGTTGTGTTCATTATCGATTGTGTTCATTGTTTGTTATTTCGAACAGCATTCTAGCTATTCGTGTGTGGGGGAGGTTAAGTGCTAAGGAATGATTTTCAAGTTTATGACAACATAAATTTAGGTTCGTGTGTACCGTTAGTATTAAGTGTATTAGTGTATAAAAATAACAGTTACTATTGAGATCCCTTTTATCCTATTGCCATAACAACGTGTCAGATTATCTATTTCACCATTGACGTATTTATATTTTTATTAATATATATTTTTTATTTTGGTCTGTGTCAATACTTTTAAAGATATGGCCTCTCTCTCTCTCTCTCTCTCTCTCTCTCTCTCACACACACACACACACTCAAACTTACACAAACACAATACTGTGTGTGTTAATGTGAACGTGCACTTTGAGATTTAATTAGAACGCATCACATAAGAAACATTTGCCCCCCCCCCTTACCCCCAAAAATTGGTTAATCAATCTCTCGCCATTGGTGCATGAATGTAAACACAAATGAACAGTAGTAAGCAAAAAAACAAAATGAACCTTAAAGCCATTGGTCACTCCCGATGAACTCAACGGTAGCAGCAGAACGAAGAGGTATGGTGCATATGGGACGAGCAGGCACTTAGGACAAAACATTGCATAGATAGTGCATGGAGTTGGCGCAAAATTCCTCGTACTGACTCAAATGAGTGAAAGACATTTTCTGAGACACCGATAACAACTGCCAGCAGAATATACAGATTCCTTGTCAAAGGCAAAGACAGAAATTCAAACGGTAATCTCCTAAATTGCTAAAGGAAAAGTAGTGACCTAAGTCTCTAAGCAGTGACCTAAGTCTCTAAGTAGTGACCTAAGTCTCTAAGCAGTGACCCAAGTCTCTAAGCAGTGACCTAAGTCTCTAAGTAGTGACCTAAGTCTCTAAGCAGAGACCTAAGTCTCTTAGCAGTGACCTAAGTCTCTAAGCAGTGACCTAAGTCTCTAAGTAGTGACCTAAGTCTCTAAGCTGTGACCTAAGTATCTAAGCAGTGACCTAAGTCTCTAAGCTGTGACCTAAGTTTCTAAGCAGTGACCTAAGTCTCTAAGTAGTGACCTAAGTCTCTAAGTAGTGACCTAAGTCTCTAAGCTGTGACCTAAGTATCTAAGCAGTGACCTAAGTCTCTAAGCAGTGACCTAAGTCTCTAAGCTGTGACCTAAGTCTCTAAGCAGTGACCTAAGTCTCTAAGCAGTGACCTAAGTCTCTAAGCAGTGACCTAAGTCTCTGGGCTGTAGACTCTCTCTAGTTTTGCAAAAACAACAAGAAACAAGAAAAAGGTTGGGCACCACTGCTAGACTACACGTTGTGGTGGAACTATTGGAGGCCTACAATTTAGGCTACAAGATAGTAGGCACACACACACAAACATGATGAAATCATAATGACATTCAATTTAATTAAAACTAATTCATTTAATATTTCACATTTTAAAAATCTATAAAAAAAAATACCATCGTCTTTAGAAGTTGTGACATGTAGAATTTCTGTACTACACACTTTGTGATGGCATTGTTAGTGTTTGAATATAGTAGGTCCTACATCGAGAAACAAAACCGGCTATGAACACAGGTATATTTACTCGTTCTAAGTCTCATTTTTTGTACAAAACTTCCATGAATAATTAGACTCCAGTCTGAATTTATAGGACTCTCTAAATATATTTGACTCTGGCAGTCTTCGATAATATAAAAGCGATTTAATCGACATAATCAACTAAAGACCGTTATGGTCTGTCGGTTTTTTTGTTGTTTTTTTTTAGCTTGGACGAAAAAAAAAAGGATCTCGTATTCTAGTGTGAGATGCTCCCTTAGCAAAGAGAAGTCTTTGTCTATCAAAATCTTTCAAACTGATAAGATGCTCTTTATTAATATTGTTACGACTTTGGAGTAGACTAAAGAAAGTGAACTCACCGATTGTCAGGTCGCCGATATCCTTCTGATTGCAGAAGCACAATCCACTATGAACAGTCAATACTCTAAGTAATAGAAATAATGTCACAGTTCTCCTAATAAAATGTACATACAACTATTCACAAACACCGATTCAAGAAAAACAATCCTCCATCGAAAAAATCCGAGATCATCACTTGTTTCATGAATCACGTGATTTTCTACGAGACTAGGGTGTATTATTGATCTCGATGCGCCAGTATCTAAAAGAAATCTGCAGAAACGAACTTCTACTTTCCCCTGTACTCTCAGACTTCTATTTTTCCCTAACACAGCCACTGGGATGATAAGTCTAGGGCTTCCTGTGAATATCACTGCCTGTCTCCGCCCCACGAGACCGCAAAATCTAGTTTTCCTGGTTCTGAGATTGAGTGGTGGCTACTTGCTGGTTACCCAATCCATCTCTTCCACTCAGACGGCCTGCAATTCTTCGAGTACAGTTCCTTTGAATATGGCCAGGAGCATCGCTATTCCAGTAGCGAAAGACCGATCTGTTCTGCTTGGGCATCTGCTGAGACCGCCGGTCCTCTATAGTTTCCACCACCTGTCTGATAATATTCGGGAGGTCCTCCTCCTGCACATGGAGCCCCCCAACTGAAATAGGTCATATTCGCTGTGTCTTTAGCTGCCTCAAAAGATAAGGCGTATATCAAAGCATCGCTTGCCTCTCGTTTCCCACTCAATCGGATGGCCTTCTTCAATTCGGGGTCATGAACACCATCGATAAACGCATCCGTTACGAGAACGCCTAAGATCTCTTGAGTCAGGGTCGGATAAGCCAAGAGAGCCAGTCGTTCGATGTCTGCCATCAACTCTTGAATTGTCTCTCAAAAGTTGCCAGTGCATTGCAGAGCCCGAAAGGCATAACCGTTAATTGCCATAGTCCGTTTCCAGTGGAGAAAGCTGTTTTCTTTTTATAATCATCAGGGTGTAAACCTACTTGCCAGTAGCCACTTTTGATATCTAGGGTTGAAAATATATGAGCCCCAGAAAGAGTGTCTATTGTGTCATCGATACGCGGCAGTGGATAGCTGTCTTTTTGTGTGACGTTATTTAAAGCCCTGTAGTCAACGCAAAAAACGCAGAGAGACATCTTTTTTTTGAACTAGAACAACAGGCGATCACCACGGGCTGTTAGATGGCTCTATAATTCCTTGTTCCTTCATTTGTTCCAACATGTGAGCGGCCTCTTGTCGCTTTGCTAATGGTAGTGGCCGTGGTGTTTGCCGGATTGGTCTAGTGTTACCTATATCTATCCTATGGGTTACCATATTAGTCCGGCCACGTTCATTTTCACTGTCGGGCATGATGTCTTTAAACTCTAGCAACAGTTGTTTAGCTTTATTGTACTCTTCCTCTGACAGATTCTCGCCCACATCCCCAAGCATTAGATCAACTCGAGAATCACATGACGATGCACTAGCTACAGGGACCACCGCACCACACGTTGCAATAAGCTCCACTGGGCAACAGGTCTGCTAAAAACCAATATTCTCCCAACTGGCAGCCTTCTTCATGCTTCCTTTGATTGCTCTATAAGGCTTGTAATAGACATGGGATCATTACCTTCTATTGTTCCCCATATAATGGCTTCAGACTGTGGGGGTATAATGGTGTCTTCTGTTACCAAGACCCTCTTAATCTGTTCTTCCATGTTGTCCCCCAGCAAAGGAATTTTTTAGATTTCCATATTGTACTGTGCCACCCCCCAATGTTCAACGTGAATCCAAATAATTGCATAGAGTCTAGTCCCAGAATGCACTCACCCATGATATTGGCGACCAAGAATTCGTGGTTAAAAGGTTGGTTAATGCTTGCATTACGAACTGAACTGATAAGATGCTCTTTATTAATATAAACAAGAGTTTTAAAAAATCATCTCTCTCATATAACTTTTTTTTACGTTTGTAGAAATCTGCGTTTTTTGTCTATTCTACCAAAACAGTGTCGTAAATATTTTGTATAAGTTTGATGACTTCCTTCATTTAAACTTGCTGGATAGACCTTCGTCATAATGGAGAAAAAAAGACAATTAAGGGAAAAGACATATGAAGTAGAGCTATGTTTTTATTTTAAAGAAGCATTACGGTGTTCTTGTATTACAGTTTGAGTACCTCTAAAATTATACAACATAAAAATTGAGCCGGATACAAAAGAAGAGCTGATCGAACTTTGAGCAACACCACAGGAAGTTTTAATAGCGACAATGCACGTAGGGAAGCAAGACTGTCTACTATCTACCTATAGATCAATACGTTTATGCTCCTATGATAGGCCTATATTAGTAATATTCCTATAGTCAGTAAGGAAATAAATATTTAAAATAATAACGCCATTTTAATAGAACATAGTGACTTAAATCCATTCATTATTATTTTAACATCATAATACGACGTGTGGTCTAACTCTGCCCCCCCCCTTTTTTTTCCCCTGGATATTTTCAATAAAAAAAATTTAATAATAATTAACAAGATTACAAAGTGAGTTTGTGTTATCACACAAACTCATGGCCCCTACCAGATCCGCCCATAGACAAGGAATATTCAAGCCATGAACTTGTTTTGATAGTCTAAAGAATAAAATTTCAAAGAATCATTAGGCTTTGTTTTTCACTTCAGAACTAACTGAACTATCTATTATCAATAATGAGACTTCTAGAACTTGTGGCAAGAAAACTAAATGTCAGAAGAGTGATTTCAACTAATGATAGGCTAATTGTTTGGCGATACCTTGTGTTAGATCTATACATATAGGCTACTGTTATAAATGATTAAGAGCAGGGCTGGGCAAATTACTACACGTGGGCCACGTGCGGCCAGCCAGACCGTTTTATGTGGCCTGCGGATACCTATAGAATTTTAAAAATCTATATAATTTTTTAACCTTCAGTCTACCGTTTAGGCCTATATTTTTTATACTATTTTATATTGTCCATTGTGATGATAAAGAAGCTAAAGAAAACATTTTCAGATAATTCTAGAAAGTTTTAAATAAACAAAAACTATTGTAATTAGCAATTAAGGATTATATTTCCATTGCGTTTTTGCTCTTAATCATGAATGCTTCTAGAAAAAAAAAGAAGATGGCTGTTGTGTTTTTAACGAAGAATGGACGACTAATTGTTTTTTTTTTTTTTACTAACCTTACTTATATAGCAATGTGGTTGCTATGCTGTGAACCGATCAGGGGGTTTTAAAGAGTGCAATTGAAAACGACACTACTAAATAAAGCATTTTGATTTCGGGTGCAATCTCACAAGTGAAGCAGCAAACGGTTTCACCAAAACAAATCATCCTTACAAGAAACCTTTTTCGGATGGTGAATTTATTAAAATATGCTTATCATTAAACATTAGAGCATTACTTTGTGAAGAACTGTAGTTAGGCGTGTTCAAAAGATAGCTGATAATATTACACTCCAACTTCACAATGCAAGCAAGGATTTTTTTTGTGGTAGTCGTTGGCATCGGACGAACATACTGATGTACATAACACATCACAATTACTGATATTCATCCAGAGGAGTAGATAGTAAGTTTCAGTTCACGGAGGAGTTACTCAGTGTTGAATCAGTCAAACACAACCTCGAGAAAGGATTTTTTCAATGCTACTAAGATAGTGTTAAAAGAGTTAGGTTGGCTTGGAACAAGCTGCAATCGTAAGAACCAATTCACTCTTACCACTGTGTCATTCATCGGGAAAGATTGTGCAAAGCTGTATCGGATATACTGACACAGTGATCTTAGTGATCAACCTTATCAAGGCTACATTATAGGTCTTATTTACAAACAGTTCCAAGAACGACTTGAAGATTTAGTAACTTAACATTCAGATATTTGGTACTACAGCAGTGGGGCCTATCCTCTGGCTTAGCATGAGCAAGATATTGAGAAGAGTGTGGGATCTCAATAAAAAATTATTTTGTTTCTTACATTGAAGGACATTGATTTTGATTTTGTTACTAATATTGCTACTAAAGAATGCTTATTAGACAGATTTTATGTTGAAATGTTTATGTTAAACTTCGAGGCAATAAATTGTTTGCATGATTGCATCTTAAATCTTTTCATGCAAAGCGTACCTTTTTCTCCAGGCAAGCAGACAAAAACAGATTTTGTCTTTTTTTCTTTCTGAAAGGTAGATCTTTGTCCGAAGCTGCATTTCCATACTTTAAAATAATTGGCTATCAAATTTTTGACATTATTTGGATGTCAAATTTGCACACAAATTTGCGAAAAAGCATTTTTTTAATAAATAGGTTTTAAAAAAAAATAACAAAAACAACAGGTTTAATATTCATTGAGTATACTCAAACCCTGAGCAAGCATAGATCTTGTTGACTGACTAATTTGAAAGCAGTCATTTCAACTAGTTCACAGTTCAGGAACATTTTACACGAGTGTAAACAGATCATTACATTTGTCCTGAAATGTAATGTAAAAAAAAAAGCTATTAATAAAATTAGCTTAAGAAATCGGTAACTTTTGTTGTAACTTGGGCGTTTAAAAATTTATTGTATGCCGACATGTAACAAAAAAAATTGTATGCGGCCCTCCAAAGGAAAAGGTTGCCCACACTTGATTAAGAGTTATAAAACGTAGCTCATCACCGGACAAAGACAGAAATAGATGTCATATGACTTGGGTCACATGACTGTTTATGAAGACATAAAATGTATTCTCTTTAAAAAAAATCATCTGATCTTCAAGTCAAGTCATTTTGATATCGATCTAAATTATTGAATACAATTTTTCAATTACTGTCATAACGATGTAATCTACTGATGTAGAATTGATTATTGTTATTCTGTACCTAGTCGTAGAGTAGACTGTAGATTGTCACGCTGGCAGTAAAAGTATAACACAAGTTACTAACTTGTAACTCAGTGACTGCGTGTATCATCAGTTTTAGTTATAGTTATAGTATCACTCTTTCACTGTGTCACACTGTGTGTTAAATCTAGACTTAAAGTAAAGATCACATTCTAGATCTAGTTAAAAAAGACACTCACACAGACTATTATTTAAGAGTAGAATTTCATTCTTTTGAGTGTGGATTAGCCTGATTAGGAGTGATTAGGATCATTAGATTAAAAGAAAAGCTTATTCAAAGTTATTCTGATATTCATCAGGAGATAGACTGGTCAACTAAAAGTATTATAGTATACTGAGCCATGTAAAGATTTAGTAAGCTACATCTAGATTCTAGAAAATCTATTTGTCTCACTGGAGATCTAAATCGTATAATTCAATCATAATCATTAATACATGAATTAAGTCGCAAGAAGAGTGACAATCAAAATTACTATATGACTTATTTTAAGACTTAAGTTTAGTAGATTATAGAACTAGTGATTGTCACTTGTGAGACTGTTATTCCACTACTGTGATCAAGTTTATTGTTATTAACATCATTAGAATCCCATTCATGAAATAGCTTACGTTTTGAACATTTTGGTAAGTATTACTTCTTACTCTGAGCTTTACTTTTTTTTATATCTACATTTGATACATATATTTTTTTACAGTTTGAAATGTCTTTCATTACTGAGCAATGATAGCTTCCTAGTCATGTGGGGAGGGTACGATATGGCCTGAATTTTGCAGATGTGCCAAAAATCCAAATACAAACTAGTCAAGTGGTATGGGCCTTATACTGAGACCAATTTTTATAGTAGGCCTCAATAATGACCTGTGATGTCCTAACCTGGGGCAGTGGAGAACAATAGTTCATTGCTGCGTCACAGGTCTGTACTAAATGGCAACGAACTATTGTTTTCTCATGATGATGGTCCCAAGTTCAAAACTTGCTCGCTTCCATCCCTGCTGTCTTCTGACTAGGACATATTAATATTCATTGAGTATACTCAAACCCTGAGCAAGCATAGATCTTGTCAGAAGTTGAATTCAGTACAAGTATTCTAATCACTATAAAATTCAAACAGTCAAACCTTGTTATTCAAACAGTTATTAAATATTAAAATTACATTCGATTTTCAAAAAGCAAGACATTACCTTATTTTTTAAAAATACAGTTTGAAATTTTAAACATTTATAACAACCTTTATATATGTTGGATGAAGTTCAGATAAGTATGAACAATCTCATGATTCTTTACTCTTTAAATAAAATACACATATCATAATACAAGTCATGATTGATATCTAAACCATCTCACAAGGCGTAATTACTGTTGATACCTGGTTTGCATGTTAAATTAAGAGCAGGTTTCATGTAGCTTCTACTTAACCTTCATAAAGCTTTTTTTCTTACCAATGAGAATGTCTTTTTATTCTCAGATTAAACATATTATGTCTTCCGTCACATTATTAATGTTCATAATAGCATGTATACAGGAAAATTAGACATCATTAATTAATTAATTAATTTTTTATCAATCCATCTACTTTTAAATTTAGATGAAACTTGTTAAGTGCAACTTTCATGCTTACAGCATGCTAAGTGCACTATCTTCCAATCACTTTTGTGGTTCAGTTGGGGGGGGGGGGGGGGGGGGAGGTCTGGGAAAAGGTTTCTATGCTCCCTTTTTAAAAGCCATTGAAAAGGTTAAAAAAGAAAGAAGGATCCTGGAGTCCTTATTCAAACTTGAGCCTCCATGATGGAAGGCCAATCTGTTTTGCCACTGAGCTATTCAAGTAGACATTTTATTTGTTTATTGTTATTTTAAATTTTTAGCAAACGAGCTGAGTCTCTACATTATTGTGATTATTGTCACAGGTCACCTGCCGCAGATTTAGTACATTTTCCATACAATACAGAATTAATTGATAACCATTTAACTTTTGATTGATTCATTTGTTGTCATTGACAATTTTGCAAAGTTTCAACTTGATCAGAGAATGGGAAGTGGGAGAAATAATGTTTAAAAGATTTTTACAAGATTGAAATAAGCTTGGTAAAAAAATAATTCTCATCTTCTTGACTAATAGATGCAGAAAGAATACAGCTTTATTAATGAATATCTAACAGCTGAATTTTTAACAAGTCATTTAAAATCCTTTTTCATATTATATAGATGTATATTTATAAATGTTTGACATTTTTAAATGACCAAATTAAACCAATGGTACAATCTACTAATGGAATGAGATCAATTAGCTACTGTTCTTTTGTTAGTAAGGTACTTAAAATAAGTAAGAATCTTTGAGCTTCTATCCTTATTAGGTTTTGAAAGCTTTTAAACATATTCCCATTTATGAAGTTTGTTTCATTCTTTAAAGGTGTCTTTTTTTTTATTAATGTGCTCACTTTCTAAACTATGCAAAAGAGATTAATTTGGGATTAAACATATATACTTTATTGAGAACTGTTTGTTTTTTATATAGAAAATGGAAACAAGCAAGAGAGACACTGAAGACAATCAATCTTCCTCCACAAAGTCAGATAGCTCAGGAACTAACAATGAAATTTCTAATCATTCAAGAAAGTTGCAGTGTACTATAAAATTTTCTTATGGTGTTGGCCATGTTCTCAATGACCTTACAGCCTCAATGTGGTTTAGTTATCTTCTTGTGTTTTTACACCAGGTTGGTGACATCAAATTTTATTTTTACTTCTTTGAAATGCATATATTAACAAATAATTGATATAATTTATTAGTTGATTGTTGTAACTTTTTTGTGTGTATTCATTTGGAGGGAAGCAAGATGAATTTATTGTTAAAAAAATAACTTTTTAAGTTTAGCATAAGTTAAAAAAAAGAATAAGTTTGAGCAATGAATTTTGATTTTTAAGACAGATTAAAATATTCAATTAGAATTACAAATATCATTTAATTTTCTCAAATGTTTTACATTTCATATCTTAAGGTAAATAATTTCAACAACATGCTTGCTGGTAATCTTATGCTGATTGGTCAAGTCAGTGATGCATTGTTCACTCCATTTATTGGCTTTGAGTCTGATCGTACTTCTGGGTTCTGGAAACTTGGAAGAAGGAAATCATGGCATTTACTTGGTGAGAGATTGCATTATTCTTTGGTTTAAATATTAACAAATGTAATCCTTAGAATATTAAGTTACTTTATAGGTGTTATAAACAAAAATGTTGGGAAAGCCCTTCAGCTTTCAATTCCTTCTCTTTTTTTTGCAATTATGGACATATAGCACATGACAAAATCATTTTTGTTGTCTTGGTATTTTAAACTCACTAATCTTTTGTAACATTTATTCTTAAAAGCCTTCTATAGGGATATGAGTAAAATTTCTCTGAAGAAAAATTGTTTAATATGAAATAAATTCTTGTTTTTTTTTTACATTCATTTTCTTTCCTTTTGTCTTTGAAGCCACCATAATTAGTCAAAATGTCTCCGAAACTAAAAAAAGTAAAATTAAAAAAAAATTCTTTTTTTAAAATACAAAACTTATATTGAGTGAAATTGCATCAATTGTTTTAAATCAATCATGTAGTTAATTTTTAATAGATGTAGACTAATAATAATAAATTTGTGCAATTGGAAATATTTTTATTAATTGTTTGTTTAGCTCAACTTTCATGCTTATAGCATGCTCAGTGTGCTGTGGATCAGTTGGGGGGGGGGGGGGGGGGGAGTATCAGGGAGAAGGTTACTGCGCTACCTTTTCAAAAGCTTTTTTTTTTTAAATCTTAAGTCTGAATTCGAGCTTAAGCCTCAAACTTCCATGATGGATGGTTAGCATGCTAGACATTGAACTATTGAAGTACTTATAACGTTTTATTGTTAGTTTAAAATTAGCTTAGTACAATTTCTGTATTAAACAAAATTAATTACAACTAAGTGATTAATTTTTGGATTGATTCATTATTCTGATTCTAATTCCAGGTACTATCTGTGTTATGGCAAGTTTCCCATTTTTGTTCTCTGAGTGTATCACATGTTCTCATGCTCCAAATATTGCCCAGTTTGTTTACTATGCACCTTTTGTGGTCATATTTCAATTCGGATGGGCTGCCACACAAATAAGCCATTTATCTTTTTCCTCTGACATTACTCCATGTGCTCATGAACGTGTTTCACTTCAATCCATTCGGTGAGTATCAAGACCATGCTGCAATGTTTTATGTACAAATTAATATGATCAATGTTCAAACAACAATATAAAATTCATAGGTTCAGATGATGTATATTGTTTGTGTTTGGTCTTGCTCTATAACTATCAATTAACTTCTTTACATACTATGATAGTAATGGTTTGCACCTATTTGGTTCAAACCAAATTGTTATTATAAGTTTATTATTAGTGATCTGAGCAAGCCCTTCATTTCTGGTTATTACTTAAAGTAGGAGCTTAAAATTTGGTTACTTATATAATTAGAAAGCTATTTAGAATTATATTTGGCTCTTGTAGGATTGTATATATATAAAATTAGATTTGACTATTGTAGGATTATAATTAATTCAAAGTTGCTTAGACAATCTCAAGGTAACCATTACAATGTCTGTTGTTTTGTTTCTTTTCAGAAATGTATTCACAATCTTAGCCAATCTGTCAATCTATGGCATCTTCTTTTTGTTGTTTTATTTGGAAGGTGGTCATGGTGTGAATGATGATCTTTCTCAACAAGATGCACCCAAATTTCAGGTTTATACAAATATTAAATTAAATTATAATTGCAATTTTTTTAAAATTCAAAATTTACTTTATTGACCTAAAATTGTGAGAAATCATATTCAAACAGCTATTTTTGTTTTTTTTTGTTTTGTTTATAGTGGTTGATTTATTGAATGACTGTTGTTGTTTTTTTCTGTTAGTCTTAATATTTGAAAAGCTATTTTTCTTCTTGTATATATATATATTTTTAAACTTGTTTCAGCATCTTTCATTAATCAGTATAGGAATAGGTGTTTTAACAAATATAATATTTCACTTGGGCACAAAAGAGAAAGTAACAAATAGAGAGAATCAGACAAATAGCAATCCCAATGAAAGCTCAATAGAAAAGTCAGCAGTAATGCATTCCAAGATGAACTGGAAAGATTGGTTGAAACAAAAGCAGTTTTACCAGGTTAGACATACAAGTAGTTCTACCAGGTTAGAAATACAAGTAGTTTTACCATGTTAGACATACAAGTAGTTTTACCATGTTAGAAATACAAGTATTTTTACCAGGTTAAAATACAAGTAGTTTAATCAGGTTAGACATACAAATAGTTTTACCATGTTAGAAATACAAGTAGTTTTACCAGGTTAGAAATACAAGTAGTTTAATCAGGTTAGACATACAAATAGTTTTACCATGTTAGAAATACAAGTAGTTTTACCAGGTTAGAAATACAAGTAGTTTAATCAGGTTAGAAATACAAGTAGTTTTACCATGTTAGACATACAAGTAGTTTTACCAGGCTAGAAATACAAGTAGTTTTACCAGGTTAGAAATACAAGTAGTTTTACCAGGTTAGAAATACAAGTAGTTTAATCAGGTGAGACATACAAGTTGTTTTACCATGTTAGAAATACAAATAGTTTTACCATGTTAGACATACAAGTAGTTTTACCAGGTTAGAAATACAAGTAGTTTAATCAGGTTAGAAATACAAGTAGTTTTACCATGTTAGACATACAAGTAGTTTTACCAGGCTAGAAATACAAGTAGTTTTACCAGGTTAGAAATACAAGTAGTTTTACCAGGTTAGAAATACAAGTAGTTTAATCAGGTGAGACATACAAGTTGTTTTACCATGTTAGAAATACAAATAGTTTTACCATGTTAGACATACAAGTAGTTTTACCAGGTTAGAAATACAAGTAGTTTTACCAGGTTAGAAATACAAGTAGTTTAATCAGGTGAGACATACAAGTTGTTTTACCATGTTAGAAATACAAATAGTTTTACCATGTTAGACATACAAATAGTTTTACCAGGTTAGAAATACAAGTAGTTTTACCAGGCTAGAAATACAAGTAGTTTAATCAGGTGAGACATACAAGTTGTTTTACCATGTTAGAAATACAAATAGTTTTACCATGTTAGACATACAAGTAGTTTTACCAGGTTAGAAATACAAGTAGTTTAATCAGGTTAGAAATACAAGTAGTTTTACCATGTTAGACATACAAGTAGTTTTACCAGGCTAGAAATACAAGTAGTTTTACCAGGTTAGAAATACAAGTAGTTTTACCAGGTTAGAAATACAAGTAGTTTAATCAGGTGAGACATACAAGTTGTTTTACCATGTTAGAAATACAAATAGTTTTACCATGTTAGACATACAAGTAGTTTAATCAGGTGAGACATACAAGTAGTTTTACCATGTTAGACATACAAGTAGTTTTACCAGGTTAGAAATACAAGTAGTTTTACCAGGTTAGAAATACAAGTAGTTTTACCAGGTTAGACATACAAGTAGTTTAATCAGGTGAGACATACAAGTAGTTTTACCAAGATAGACATACAAGTAGTTTTACCAGGTTAGACATACAAGTAGTTTTACCATGTTAGACATACAAATAGTTTTACCATATTAGACATACAAGTAGTTTTACCAGGTTAGACATACAAATAGTTTTACCATGTTAGACATACAAATAGTTTTACCAGGTTAGAAATACAAGTAGTTTAATCAGGTGAGACATACAAGTAGTTTAATCAGGTGAGACATACAAGTAGTTTTACCATGTTAGACATACAAGTAGTTTTACCAGGTTAGAAATACAAGTAGTTTTACCAGGTTAGAAATACAAGTAGTTTTACCAGGCTAGAAATACAAGTAGTTTAATCAGGTGAGACATACAAGTAGTTTTACCAGGTTAGAAATACAAATAGTTTTACCATGTTAGACATACAAGTAGTTTAATCAGGTGAGACATACAAGTAGTTTTACCATGTTAGACATACAAGTAGTTTTACCAGGTTAGAAATACAAGTAGTTTTACCAGGTTAGAAATACAAGTAGTTTTACCAGGTTAGAAATACAAGTAGTTTTACCAGGTTAGAAATACAAGTAGTTTTACCAGGTTAGTAGTTTTACCATGTTAGACATACAAGTAGTTTAATCAGGTGAGACATACAAGTAGTTTTACCAAGTTAGACATACAAGTAGTTTTACCAGGTGAGACATACAAGTAGTTTTACCAAGTTAGACATACAAGTAGTTTTACCATGTTAGACATACAAATAGTTTTACCATATTAGACATACAAGTAGTTTTACCATGTTAGACATACAAATAGTTTTACCATATTAGACATACAAGTAGTTTTACCAGGTTAGACATACAAATAGTTTTACCATGTTAGACATACAAATAGTTTTACCAGGTTAGAAATACAAATAGTTTTACCATGTTAGACATACAAATAGTTTTACCAGGTTAGAAATACAAGTAGCTTTACTATGATAGATGTATGGTTTTATTTTTACCAAGTCAGACATGGTTAATTTTATAAAATTTAATGGAAATATTTGGTTCAAATGTTGCTGTTTATGTTGGAGTACTGCTATTTAAATATAATTTTTACAAATGATTCCTTTGCCAGATTGCTTTACTTTACATGGCAACACGTCTTTATATAAATGTAAGTCAAGTTTACTTCCCAATGTATGTTACAGAACCACTACAACTTACAAAAGTAAGTCACTCATTAGTATTTAGTGTGTTTTGAAATCTTTCAGGAAAGTTTGGCTGGGAAGGGGGGGGTGGGGGAGGTGAAATAATTGCACTTTGTGGCAGTAATATTAATTTTTTTTTTTGTTTCTATTGTGAATTTTATCTTATATAATACAGACGTTACTTCAAAAATGAAGATGATTACGTCCTATGCGTCATGCATTTAGATGACCTAAATTCTGCCAAGTCACTGGTTTTCCAGGCTAGCTCAGGCAACCTATTCCATGCTTTAATAGCGCTAGGGAAGAAAGAGCATTTGTACAGATTTATCCTAGCATATGGAACGAGGAATTTGCCTTTATCTTTGTGTCTTTCTGAGTATTTTATTAAATTTTGTTTTTGTAATTGAAGATTATGGTTCAGTGTTTTATGTATAATTGCTACTTTACTTTTGAGTCTTCTGTCCTGAAGGCTTTCTAAATTTAGTAATTTTACTAAAGGTGTTGCTCTAATCAAATGTGAATATTCATTTGTTATGAATCTCACTGCTCTATTTTGTTTCTGTTCCAGTTTCTTAATGTTTTCTTGAGTTGAGGGGTCCCAAACAGAGGAGGCATATTCTATTATTGGCCTAACCAGGGTTAAATAACATTTTAGTTTTATGTTCTTATTTGATTTATAGAAATTTATTTTGATAAACCCTAATGCTTTGTTTGATTTTTTTATTGTTTCATCAATGTGGGGATTCCATGACAGTTTTTCATTTATTATAACACCTAGGTATTTTGCGTTTTTAGTCTGTGTTACAGGTTTACCATGAATAAGATAAGTGGAATTAATTTTAGTTTTTTTGTTACTCTTAATAACTGACATTTTTCTGGGTGGAAAGACATGCTCCAATTAGATTCCCATTTCTGTAATTCATCTAATTCTCTTTGTAAAATATCTGTGTCTTGTGTTGTTTTTATTGTTCTATATATTATGCAATCATCTGCAAATAATCTGACTTTTGTTCCTCAACTAATGCAATTTGGTAAATCATTTATCAAAATTAAAAATAGTAGTGGACCTAAGACTGTTCCTTGAGGTACACCTGAGTTTACTGTTATTGGTGTTGATTTAGAGCCATTTATTATTACAGTTTGTTCTCTCCCAATCAGAAAATCTTTAATCCACTGATGCGATGGACCATCAATGCCAAAATATTTTAATTTTTTAAGCAAACTATGGTGGTGAACTTTGTCAAAAGCCTTAGAAAAATTTAGTAAGATAGCATCTATTTGCTCACTATCATCTAAACCTTTTGAAAAATCATCAATTAGTCCTATTAGTTGTGTTTCACATGATCTATATTTCCTAAAGCCATGTTGGTATGGAGTAAGAACATTATGTTTGTCTAAGTGGTTTATGATGTTGCTACATATTATGTGTTCTAGGATTTTACATGTCATGCTGGTTAGTGATACTGGTCTGTAGATTTTTCTCCTTTTTTAAATGGGGGGGGGGGGGGGGATGACATTAGCTTCTTTCCAGTCCCTTGGTACTTTGCCCTGGTTAAGAGATGCCTGAAAAAGTATTTTGAACACTGGTGCTAACTCATTGCTTAGTTTTTTGAGTAATCTAGCTGGAATACCATCAGGTCCAGATGCTTTATTCGGTTTGATGTTGGCTTTGGATTCCTTTTTCTTGTACTTTTTTTGATATTGTGTGATAGCAATTTACATTTGCCTTCATTATTGTCAGAATTATAAATGAATACTTAGCCTTATCAAGAGATTTTAAAATGTATATTCTTTGTACTTTTTATTGAATTTTAATTAATTATTAGCTGTATGAGAAATAAGTGTTCAAATTAAGAATAAGAAAATGATTCTGTAACCATTAGTATGCCCAGTGTGCATCCTATGGCAGACTGTCTAAAAACGTCTGGAACAGACGAAGTATCACCACAAACACAAAGCTAGGGATCTATCGAGCCGTCATCCTCCCTACATTGCTCTATGCCTCAGAAACGTGGACAGTGTACAGAAAACATGCAAAGAAACTGAACCACATGACATGTCTAAGAAAAATACTGAATGTCAAATGGCAAGAAAAAATACCAGATACGGAAGTCCTTTGAAGAGCGGATCTGCAAAGCATCCACACAATCCTGATGCAGTCCCATCTGCAATGGTCAGGACACGTCCCCAGAATGGAAGACCGCCGCATCCCTAAACGACTCTTATATGGCCAACTAAGAGAAGGAAAGTGCTCGCAAGGTGGTGCTTCAGGGACACCCTCAAAGCTTCTCTGAAGGCGTTCAGCATAGACCCAGCCACCTGGGAGACGAAGGCACATGACAGAGCATCATTGTGTTATAAAAACTGGCGCACAGGTTGCTGAGGAAAAGAGAACAACTCTGGCAGAAGAAAAACGCCAGAGAAGAAAAGCAAGGCCAATGACACTAGCTCCAGCTGGAATAACCTGGCCAGTGTGCAGCCGAACATTCGGGCTCACATTAGTCTCACCAGCCACATGAAGAGGCATAAAACCCCAGTGCAAAGCCCTCAGCCCCCTGGATGACAAAGTGGTTATGAAAGTATGTTATGAATGATGTGTGACATAAATAGAACTAGGCCTACTTAGAATACAATAGTGTCAGTGTCACTACAATAAACCTTTTTTTTTCTACCTTGTCACTACTTGGGAGCGTAAGATAAAGTAAAAAAAAAAATCAACTAAAAATCATGTGGGACAGTAATATGAAAGAATTTTGTGTCAAGTGATCCCAAATAACAGCACTCCTGATAAAGCTCAATCACGTCCTTCAGTAAAGTTTTATCAGCATGTATCACTTGATAAAACCTTCACTTAATTATGTGAAGTCTGGTGAATAGATAAGATATTTAATTTCAGCAATGACAAAAGCATCTATTTATAACATTATTCAATCCTAGTTTTGTCTTTAATTGAAGTTTAATGAGCACCTATTTCTAACATTGTTCAATCCTAGTTTTTCTTTAATTGAAGGTCTACTACTATAAGTCTGGGGACAGGAGGAAGTTCTAAAATAAATATTTTAAATTATTTTTAAAAATTTTTGACAACATATAACCCTCCGTCTCGACATGGTTCATGCCCTGGTCAGGACTGTCCATTGTTTCACTCTATTTCATTCACCAATTTCTCTCATAAAAAATTTGGTCCCAAGTTATATATGTAACATGTATGTATTATTCATTGTCTTAGCACTTAATTTTGCATTTCTATTTTTTTTTTAAACTTTGAACTTTGTACATTTGTTATCAACAGTCTTCTATAGCATTGTTACCTCTAGTTTCCTATGTATCAAGCTTTGTTATGTCTATGGTCTCTCCATACCTCAACAGATATCTGGGAAGAAAGGTAATGTTTGTTTCAATGTATTTTTTTATTTTTACACTTTTTACAACCATTCCAGATAATCTTCACTTACAAGTGTGCATCCTATTGATAATAATTGAAATGTACTAATGCTACCATCAATATTATTTAGCCAAAAGAAACTTGCAATAAAAAAAATATTTTCTATTGTTACTTTAGCCCAGTTTTGTATTGGCTGCTGTCATTGGACTGGGATCCTGTACCTGGATGTACTTCATTGAAAAGAAAAGTGATCAAGTTTATGCTGCAGCCTGTCTGTTAGGTTTAGCAGGGTCCCTCCTGTTGATTACTTCTCTGTCTATGACCTCTGATCTCATTGCTAATAATACAGTGAGTTTGTGTCAATATAGATGTTGCAATGTATTCATTAATATGCATTAATGTAATATGAAATTGTCTCCCTACCAACAAATATTCAACACCAATCATGACTTCTCTAACAGGAAAGTGGTGCTTTTGTGTTTGGAGCAATGAGTTTTACAGATAAATTAGCCAATGGTGTTGCTGTATTATTAATACAGTATTTTCATCCTTGTGAGTAAGTAGAGTTTTTTTTTAACACATCATATGAAATTTCTTTCACAATAAGACTTTATTTAATGTTTAAGGTATTTCCATAGACCTATACATATTATATCTAGATTGAACACAGTGCTAATTCTCTTACAAAGCGTTTAATCTACATAACTTTAGCAGAAAGGAAAAAAAAGAAATGGATGCCAAATGATTCTGTGAAGTTGGTCTTCACACTGAGAAAATTAGTTTTCTCAGGTTTTTAATGTTTTCTAATTATATATAGGCACTTATTAAAATCAGGTGTCCAATAAAAGTGTTAAGGCATAGTGACAGGAGTCTTTTTGAACCATTGCACTTCAGGTGCCGATGTGCCAAAAACTCAAATTCAAACCCATTGCACTTCAGTTCTACTGTGTTCAGCAACTGTGAAACCAATGCCATGTTCCCTTACTTCACTTTCTGCTTTGCCTTGCCAGAAGAAGGTGTAGTTTTTTTTCTCTTTCTCTTTTTTCTTTTCTTTTGTAATAAATTTTCACATAAGTGTAACAGACTTTCTTCCAAATATAAGAGCTAAGAAGATGCTGTTGTTAAAGGCGGACTTTTATCTATGTTTGTGATGTCCTTTTAATAAACATCAATCATTCTTCCACACCTTCTCTTGTTGAATTGTCTCCCTTAAATCATTACTGTATGTATATAGATCTGTTAGAATGCTATTCTCGTGCAGTAAGATAGCTTGTCCACTCGAGATGGGAAAGAGATGAACCAAAAATAAAAGGTTTTGAAGTCTCCTTATAATTCCTTAAAACTCATAGAA
The DNA here is from genome assembly GCF_947242115.1 of Biomphalaria glabrata. Classification (NCBI taxonomy): domain Eukaryota; kingdom Metazoa; phylum Mollusca; class Gastropoda; family Planorbidae; genus Biomphalaria; species Biomphalaria glabrata. The sequence continues at coordinate 31,221,367 of NC_074711.1, read as the reverse complement.
TTTTTAAAACTAAACACAATGTCATTTCCTGTTTTGGTTTATACTGTTTGTGTTTTTTATTTTCAGGGGATGCTGTCCAGCTTGTGAGCCATACTACAGAAATGTACAGGTTTTTGTTCCAGGTGGAGCTCTAGTGATAGCCTTGATTGCTCTTTGTAGCTTAATACCTCAGACTATTGGACTTAGAGGACACACAGGTACAGAATTAAAATCACCTTTATTTTTAATTATTTGACTCATCATGAATTTTAAATGCATTCATGTTTTATGGGTCAAATGGTCCTCTTTTTTTTTCTTTTTTTTTTAAATAAAAAACAGAAATTATATTTATAACCTGTAAAATTTCTAAAGTAAAAAATCTGCATTAAGGATAAAACATTCTAATCCTTTACATTGCTTAATTTGCTTTTTTTTTTTAAATTGATCAATGTTGTCTAAAAACACGTTTACTGTTCATTAGAACTGTTAACAAGTTAATTTGATTGTATTTTTAAATAATTATTTCACAAGCCTATAAATTAACAGCATTGAATAGTATTTTTCAGTTTTATCACAACAAATTATTCACATTTTAAACAGTTCTAGAAATTAACAAGTTAATCCGAGTACAAGTTAATTAGATTAAGGCTTCTTTTATTTATTTATTTTATAAAAAAAAATATTATATTGAAAGTTTTTTTTTCTTACTTTTATGCCAGATAATTTTTTAACTCAAATTAATAAACTGTTAAAGGCCATTTATAACATAGAAAAAAAACAACTACATAATGTTTAGTTTGCAAAGATTAACTTTAATCATTTAGGAATGTTTAGTGATATTCAATACTGTCATTTAAGAAGCCAAGCAATCATGTATTTATATATATTAATACTTTTTAATGTAAAAAAAAGGGTAACTACATTCAATACTGATGCCTTCTCTCAGCAGTTGTTCAAGTAATGGAGTCACCAGTTGGCACACATGAAGAAGCTGGCTTTGAGCAGTGTTCATGTGGTCAGTTTTATCTTCCACCAAACTCATGTTCTGCTTGTGGCTTCATGCCTGGCTACAACAGACAAGATTTAGCTAGGACAGTTGATGACAGTGATGATGACTATTATGCACAAGAAAGAAAACCTTTATTGACCAGAGCTAATATAAACACTCCCACAAGAGACTTAAAAGTTTTATAATATTAAATCTATTGTATTTTGTCTCATTATCAAATATATTTTGTCTTAAACTTGGATTATATTATTTACAATCTGTTTTTTGTTTTGTTACTTTATATAATTGCCTCTTGAATAAAATAAAAGTGTAGATATAATAATTATATCTTTGATATGATCTGATACATCACAAACAAATTGTAAATATAGATTATTTTTAAAAGATTGCAATTTGTTTTTATACTGAAAAACAAGAACACACACACAAAAAAAAAAGAAAAACAAAAAAGCCATCTACTTAAATGACCCCATAATTACGTAGGCCCACTAGTTTACTTAACTATTTTCTCACATCTTTTTTTTTTCTGTGTAATCTCCTTAAATGAGATTATCATATGGCCAGTGCATTGTTCTTCTTACCTCATCATTTACACATTGTTTTTTTGGTGGGAAGTGTGGTCGAGAGGCCAAGTACGCTTGGCTTGGCTTGGCTACCTAGAAGGGGGCTTGAGGTTCGATACCCGACTCGGGCAGAGTTGTGTTTACTGAGCGCCTAAGGGCAGCACGGAAAACCAACTCCTAGATACCCCCCCCCTCCACACACACACACTGGTCCACAAATGAGATTGGACCAAAAGCGCTCTGAGCATGCTATAAGCATGAAAGTAGCGCTATATAAAAGCTATAATAATAATAATTGTTTACACATTAGAATGAGGTTGTTATTTATCTCTGACCTACTTTAAAATGTCATCTGGCTAAGGTCGTACACATGAGAAAAATGGCTGTTTTCTTATGATAAGATGTAGATATATATCTAATACTAGATGTAGTAGATCTACTAAAAAGTCATATTAATTAGTGAATTATTGGAACATTTTTTTTTTAATTACTGGTAATTATAGATGTCTAGATCTAGACTATTTTCACTCTCAAATAACACTGAAATCAATCAGGCCATTAATGTAAACAACAATTCCATGTGACATGGAAGAAATACGGAACAACCCCAGTGGTTGAACTATGAAGTATTCTCTAATTAAAACACATATCTCCAGAGAATTCAAATTTCTAGCTTCACTTCAGCTTGACTTACCACACACACAAACCTCTGTTATTGTACTGTCTCAATTAGAATTTACTCCATCAACTCAATAGACAACACCTACTATATTTCAATTTCAGTGAATTGATAAGGAAAATAAAAATAAAAAAAAATAATGCCATTTTTCTACATTAACTTTTGACTTCTAAAACATTAAGACTTGGAAGCATTGTCTTTTTGGTCTCTCTGTTACTGGCCAAGACATTTGTTAATTCTCAAATCAAATGCGGATATTTGGATTTATTGTATGTTGTGAAAAATCTCACATTCCATTTCATATTCACAATTGTTCCCATTGATTCATCATAAATATATTTAATAACTAAATTGTTATTGAACTTTTTTTGTCTTTCAAATTTTGCAACATTCGTTTTCCTATTTATACTAAAGTAGTTGATAGTTTGTGTGCTTTGTTATTTTTATTACTTAAATGCTAATGACCTTTTACTCATCAAAAAGGTCCGTCAGATTTATGTTAAACTTTTCCAGGTTTCAGGGCAGTAAGTGATATTTACCTAGCATTGTATAAAAAATACTTTATATATTTTAAACTTTTTTTTTTGCTTCTATCAAAGACCCTTATTTATACTAGCATAATTGTCAACTATTTTTTGTTCAGAAATATTGTCCTACAGGTTGTAATTCTATTTACTTATAGACAGGCAGCTTCAGAAAACTTTATATCCTGTTTGACATTATGCGCACAGCAAACATTTAATTACATCTTTTTATTTGTACATATTACACAATTAAATCTTTAATTTTCAATTTCATTTTTAGCATAGCAATTTTCTTAGCTTGAAACTACTGTTGTACATGAAATTTAGCCCTTTTCAATTTATTGCCTTCAATTTTGTGATTTGGAAATAATTTATAAGTCAAGTAATATTCACTTTTTCTTTAAACCTTTTGAAGGTCGAGATAAGGTATACATGGTTAACACATGGCCATTCTTTTCTGCAATTTATTTTACTTTAACAGCTGGTAATATCTCAAGACAGAGTAAATATATGATTCCTTCTCATCTTGAATTTAAACTCAGACCCTCTGTTGGGTAACTAAGCACTCTATCACTTAGATTTCTAAGTCCATAATATAATTGTCATAATTGTATGTACCATGTAATTACATTTTAATACAATTTCAAACTGTTCATTGTTTTTAGAACAGTTTATCTACTCTGGATTATGTAAAAAAAAAAAAAAAAAAAAAAAAGAACATTAGATGCTGGACATTTATAAAATATTCTTGTTTGGTGTATTGTTGTTGTATGTCTTATTTACATAATTAATATTAGATTTTATTTTTGGTCATTACTTCTACTGTCTTTCTTATAAATGTATACAGCTCAAATAAAATATATTTACAATGTGAAGTAAATTGTAAATAGTATGAATTTATTGACACAATAACAATGATTAAAATGTTTACCCTATTGGCTGTTTTTCTTTTACACATTTGCTAATAACAAACTTGACTTTTATATTACCACTTTCAGGTTTCCTATCAATTAGAAATTTCAGAGCCTAGATAGCAAATTTATTGAGAACAAGTCAGTCTTACTTAAAATATGGTTTCCCATTTTTAACATTTGCATCTGTAGGCTCATTTTAAATTGAAGTACATTTGTTTAATGCTAAATAAAGTTTTGTTTCAGATTACATGTTAATAATTGTTGCAAAGCCTTAAAGAAAGACCATGATTGAGCAACCCATGATCCCTTTAAGGTTTAGGAAAGGGTATCAAGTGCCTTGGGAAAAAGGGGTTTTTCTTTTGCTTTAATATAGAACACAAAACTGCACTATTCACAACTGATCCTTAAAACAATGTAAAATATGCACACAGGTTTCATCCAAAGGCAGAGAGAAAAGATGTCATATCATCCAGCAAGGAAGAGTGTGTGTGTGTGTTAAGGTAAGAGGGTTTTTTGAGAAGTTTTGCAGGAAAAGAGTTCAGGAAGTGATTGTTACTGTACTTTGGGAAGTGGGAGATGAAAACTTGTGGAAGTGTAGCTGTGTATGACAACTGCTCTTGTGACAATGCTGAGTAATTTGCTTTGTAACAGGGAAAGGAGGAGCTGAGACAAATGATAAGAACTGCTCAAGCTGTAGATAATGGTGTGGCGGAGCCAAGACTGTTGTGTTTGTTTGTCATCTCGTTACAATTCTTTTTGTGTAAATAAATATCCACAAACATTTTTTGACTCCTATTCATATGAGATTCTTTGTTACATTTACAAACATGCAAGAACATTTTTCACTCAAACACCTGACACTATATATTATTTAGTACATTTTAATTATGAAGAGCATCCCAAGAAATTCTGTACATTTTTCTGAGCTGTAAGAGAAACAAAAAGGTAAAGTAAAACAAATACAAACAGTAAACATAGAAATGAATTAGGTCCAACCAAACAATTCTATTTATCTTTATAGTGCAACAGCTCCAACTAGGCGACTATTATAATTAGGGAAAAATTATGTACGTCTATTACTCTCCTAAAGTAAGACTATAGCACTCAGCATTAGAACATGAAGCTCTACTTTACTGGCAACAAGACTGCCAAACAAAACCATGTCACATTTATGAAAATCTAGATAATTTCTTTTAACATTTTTTGTAGTCCATTATGTTTATATATTTTCAAAATACCGTAATTACAAAACATCATATATTTCTTAAATGAACATACAACCACCACTTTTACGTTTTATTTTAATTACGATAGAACTACATATGTGATTATTACAAAAATAAATAAATAAAAAGGACCAATTGGTCAAGCAAGCATAAAATTTGTAAAAAAAATAATAATTCACATTTAGCAGAATCAGTCTCAGACTTATTCTCAATGTAGAATGAGGAGGAAAAAGCTGCCAAAATTTCTAGTCTCAGTAACTAGAAATGACAAGTTTTGCAAATAAAAAATAACTTCAGAACCTTTCCCATGTGCACACATAAATATCTTTCTCTAAGTCCCAGTGCATATTAATACAATGGTAAAGAAGCCAGTTTAGGCTTGGAAGAAAGCAAGTCAGAATCTTTTATACAAATTTGACCCTAAATCAAGCCCAGTTAGAAAACTAGTTGATACAAATGTTGGGAAATGCAGAAATCACTAATTAACTAAGGGATCTTGATAAAAATAATTTTTGATAATCAATGTTTCTGATATAGAATGACTTGTAGTTAAAACAATCAGCTTCATGGCATAGTTTTATAAAGGATTCATGCATAGAAGATAAAACTATGTTTCAGGAATATTTAAGGAGGGAAAAAGAATGTTAGGGCATTTTTAATGAGTTCTTTGATTAGGTACAAATTGTGCCCATATTCAATAGCCCACTTGACACACATGTAACCACATCATTTTGTTCCACAAACTGTGGCTATTGATAGTGGACTCCATATTATTTGAACGTGAATGATAATTTAGCCCTCCTAACATCACAATGAACTTAACACATCCGAAAATGACTACAGGTACACGAATTGAGTATTCTTAATCCCTCTAAATATTCAAAACACTTGGGATTACCATTTGCATCTCACAATTCTATGTTTTATACAGTTTCAAGTAACTTAGTTCATTCAAACCATTATATTAATGTATACCTCAGATGTACAATCTATCACATTCCTGAAAGAAATTGAAAGTGTAATTTCTACATTATTGAAATGTAAAATGTTTAATAAAAATTTGCTCAATATCTAGTGAATGCATTCATTATTATGCTAGTTCTTTATACATATACTGATGATCCGATTACAGCTAAAACCCATACTTTGACTGTGTTTGTTTCTTTGTCAATTTATTTTGGGCCCAAGTATTTTTCAGTTCCATCTCTCGTTCTTTGGCCTGTTTACAAAGTAAATGAAATAAAAAGCATGAATTAAAGAATTGAAGTTAAACTAAAAAGCATGAATTAAAGAATTGGAGTTTAAATAAAAAGCATGGATTAAAGAATTGGAGTTTATATCTTTATACTATATTTTTTTTACTTAATAAATTTTAAAAAAATGGGCATGGTTTTCTACAAAATTTGACTGAAGCATATAAATTTGTTAAGTTTTTTTATTTCTGTGTGAGTCAGACCTTCAACATTACCTGGTAAGCTAGGTAAGTGATTTGCTTTTTTCTTCTCTGCTGTGCAGTTGGTAAATTGTCTTTATTTTTGTGTGAAACATAAGAGCTCTCCTCCGTTAGGTGTTTAGAGACTTCAGAAGGATCAACATAGTCATCAACATTGGCATCAACAAAACTAATGGCTTCCTCTGCACCACGCTTGCGTTTGCCTTGCAATCTTTGAAACTGGAGAAATATTAGAAAATATTGACACAAATCTTTGGGTGTTAAACAGTTTATGCGTATGCTTAGTAATAAAATCCTTTTCTTGAAAAAAAAAATTTTTTACCTCTTTGTCATTCATAAATTTCATGAGATCATCTTCTTCCATCATGCCTTGTTCAATGTCATTGACATTTTCATCCTTAAATTAAAATATATAGGTCTTTATATGTGTAAATGTAAATAAAAAGAAATTGTATTCATGAACTACATAGGCCCTATTTCATTTTCCTTTTACTGATTGACTAAGTATTAAGCCTAGCTAGAAAGCTATTCCAAAACAAGAAATGTATTATGTCAGCTAAGCAGAGCAATTTGAAATGCTGAAACTTCTGCAGGATAGTGAGAAGCCTAACTTATTTATTTTGAGGTCTCATAGTTTAAAATTGTTTTACAAGTTCATTTATGATTTTGCGCCAACATTTTCTTTATTAGATGGACTTATATAGATGACAGAGCATTATTTCTTTTCTTAAAAGTAATTTCATTAAACCTTAAATGAGTTAGAAATATAAAATCAAGAAAATATGTTAAATTACAAAACTACCAGGATAATAACATTTATAAAGAAGTAATTTACAATTGAGACTTTCAATACTATTAATGGTCCTTAGACAAAAACAACAAGAGAAAATAACATACATTTTTACTATACAGATTATATTCATTCATCAAAACTTATGTTACTTTTTAAAACATCTTAAGCTGCTATATCCCAGTTAATGCACATTAAAATTATATTTTCAAGTAAACTTAAAGCTAACAAGGTTATAAAAACAGTTTGTGTGGAAACGCAAACTCAAAATCAGCCCCCGAAGTGGTCCACCCAGGTAGGTAAAAATGCAGGTATCAATATTTTCAGAAAGAACATCAGAATTAAATTCTATCAAAGACAAATGACAGAGAAGAATGGAGAAAGAAGGTTGACAGATCTTGTGTGGTGCCCCAGTGGTCCAGCAGACCAAAGGATAGGTGAAAGTGAAGGTGAAGTTAAATGTGAACCTGGCCAAACTGATGTCTTATAATGAATATCTAATTGAACTAATTGTTTTTTAAAGGGTCAATTTCTTATTCAAATCCTTAAAAAAAATAAAAAAAAAAATAAAAAAACATTTCAGTAAAAAAAAAAATTCCTTTAGTTAGGTGTTCTAGGGCAATAGGGCTATGTAGCAATTCGCGTAATAATATGAAAAACTACTTATTAATTGTTGTTTTAAATTATGTCCAACTTATATGCATACTAAATAGATTTTTTTCTCATAAAAAAATGTAAAGATTATTTTTGGGTAAATGTAGTACTTAGTAGGACAGAACTTACATAATGTAGCAATACAAATGTAAAAAAAAAATTTTTTTGAAAAAAAAAAAACAACAACTAAAACCATTTGCATAAATGTGTTAAAAATATGGCAAATAGTCATCTCCCCTACTAAAGAGCCTCCGATGTTTGTTACTATTAATAGTGAATAGTTGTAAAAGTCATGTATTTTTATGAAAAAACTGCTTGCATAAGTGATTTTAAAAATTTGATTTTTCGCTATAAGAAAAGAAAAAAGTAGCTGTTGCATCACAACTTTGAAAGGACTAAAATATTATGATGTCGTATTTCCAATATGTATTCTAGTTTACAAGATTTAAACGGGACGGATGGACAAACAAACAGATAGACCTTTCCAACAAAACTTTTCCCCTTTCGGGAGCCGCTAATAGTGATTTTTATATTTGAACCACTTTGTACAGTTTATATTAAACCATGATCCTGCATTTCGATTCAATGTCTTTCATTAATTTCTTTAAATATTAAATTAAGTCTTAATAGAAAAAAAATTGTATTTTATAAATAAACAAGATACCTCTGTATTGGCTAAATTATACTGTGAATTGGAAGGCACAGATAATGAATTCTCAAATGAGGTATAGGCTGCAGGAGTAACAGGTCCTGAAAGTCCAACTGCTGGCAGAAAGCCATAAGAAGATCCGGGCCAGGACCTCAATTGGTTCATTCTCATAAAGTCAAGTGGTGCATCATTGATAGCCCCTGGTTCTGGACCAGCAAGAGCTGCATCAGATTCACTTTCACTAACATCAGCACAAGAATCACCACTGACATCTCTGTTGGGAGCTTCTTTCAGAGATGGACTAGTTTCTGCACCAGAGCTTGAAATTTCCTCTATCTGGAACTTATCTTGTGTAGCTGTAGCAGTGGATGCTTTACTAGATGACTCTGTTGTTGACTCTAATGAGAAGAAATTGTTACTGCTATTTGCATTTTCCTCTTCTTCACTGTCACTCTCAAAGCCAGTTAGGGCATTGAAAGCTGTCATATGTTTAGTGGACACATTTGCAGAAGTTTGTATTTCTGAAAGTTTATCTGAGGTGCTAGAAAGTACATTTTTGTCTGGTACACAATTCTTTTTATTAGAAGCAGGCTTTTTAGTGATAATGTGAGGAATCAATGGTCTGTTAATTTCTTTCTTGACAGAATGCATTGGTGCAGGGAGTAATGAGAACAGTCCAGTTGTTTTCTGTTAAAAAAAATAATTTTAAAAAGTCGAAGTAAATAAATATGTCCAGCACAAAATAAAATTACATTAACATTTAAAATTATTATTATAGACAAAAACCTTAGTAAGGGAGTAAAGAAAACAATGTCCTAGACTATAACAGTTGCAACACTGTTTTCAAATCCCTTGCGCTGTGTCAATTCTTTTTTCTTCTTTTTTTCTCACAACCGTTGATGTTACAAAAAAACTGATGGTTGTTTAGTCATGAGGTTTGTGTTTCAGACTGTCATTGTAATGATTCTGAACTTGTAGCCCTGCTTGCTTTCATCACTGTGTCTTGCAAAAGGTTTGGGTTTGGATGTAATAATCTTCTGAAGGAATGTTCTTAGAAACAAAAAACTGTTTAAAAGTGTAAAATAAAATATCAATTTACCGATGTAGTGGATGTAGCTGTAGTTTTATCAGATTCATCATCTTCAACCTATTGAGATACATTTAAACATAAAATGAAAAAGAATGCATACTATTTTATTTAAATAGTGTGATACATTTCAAGCATTCTCACAATTTAAAAAAATAAATAAATGTAAACTTAATCATGGAAGGAAAAACAAGTATACGTATGGCACACAGCAGACAAGTTGGGAATACTTTTTTTTTTTAATTCCAATTTTGGCAGAATTTTCTTTAGAAGAGTACGTTTTTGTGTAAGAAAATTTTTGAAAGTGGATTTATAAGGTATAGCAAATTTTTAGAAATCCAGGTAAAGAATACTTGAAATATGAAGTCCAACCAAGGAGAACTTGAAATTAAGTCCAACCAAGGAGTATTTGAAATAAAAAATTGTATATGATTATACTTTTCCTAAGTTTATGTGTATTTGTTGTTATCAATCTATTACAAGAATGAGGTATTGGTAAATCTTTGTAGTAAAGAAATTTCGGTGTCTACTTCCTTAAACATACCTCATTTAAAGATGGAATAATAATCCTGACAGGCTGTTTGCTTTTCTTATTTGGTGGCTGCTGAGCAATGGCCATTTCTGAAGCTTTTGGTTTAACTTCATCCTCAAGTTCATCTTCAACCAAATCTGGTAGATCAATTGTCTTTGACTGTGGTGGTGGTAAATCTAATGTATTATGTAAAAAAACAATTAATTATTATTTATAAAACTAAATTAACATAGTCCTAGATTACAAGAATGTGCAATTTTCTTCTCTAGTGATTATAAAGCAACTGAAGACAAAAAAATATTAAAATCTACAAGACATGGTGATAGAATCAAAAAGAAGATTTAGTTGTAAGCAAGATTAACAAAATCTTAACAAAATATCCTAAATTAGAAATAATTAATTTTGGTATTTTGGCTGTCATGAAGCTCAATGTCCCTAATTATTTTTTATGACATTCTTTGTTGTCAAAGCCTGATAAAAATCTGCAAGATTTATCCCAGAAAATTGTGTCAATTCCATACTGTCAACTAAAAATGAGAACTGCTTTTATAGGTGTTGGTATGGATTATTGTAAAAGAAAACACTTTTAGATGACATCTCTATTTAATTTAAATACAACATTGGCTTATGTGAGAGAACTGTGTTTACTGTGCTAAATGAGTGTTTGGTTCTATATATATATATTATTTGTGACTGAAATGTTTCCTATGCTGAGTAAACGTCTTAAGATCTAAATCTATGCCTATATTTATAGTAACTCTCAATGATTAATGCTGATAAATATTTTTAAAAAAAGGGACAGTTGAGCGCTGGTGGGTCAAATGATATATTAGGTCCTAAACATAAACTTACTATTAAACATGTCTGTTTACAATTTTGAATTAGATCTACTATTTATATAATGTACTTTACTATTGTTGATTTGAATTATATATATATATGATATACCAAAATTTCCATCTACAGAAAGATTTAAGATTTTTCATATTTTCATTTCCTTTTCCATTCATTATATAACCTCTACTTTGACTGTGTTTGTTTCTTTATCAATTTATTTCGCGTCCAAGTATTATTGTTTATCTTTCCCTTTTATATTCATCTCAAGCAATTATTTCTAAATATTATTTGTTATTTTGGGGTTTTATATTCATCTCAAACAATTATTTCTAAATATTATTTGTTATTTTGGGGTTTCGGCACATCTGCACAATTTAGGCCATGTCGCGCCCATAATCCCTCAAGGGTAATTCTCCCTTCATATCTCAAGAGTTAAATCTCAAATTAATCTACACAGGATTGTCAAAATTCAGCTATCCAAATTTAATATTGCATGGCAAGAGAATTAGTGTAATGTTTGTATTTTTATATTTGTGAAAACCTTTTTTCAATAATGAAACTTAGAAAAGGCTTTAGAATCTCAATTTTGTAAATCGATGTCTAATATCTAGATCTAGCAGATCTAGATATAATGATCTATATCTTTAGTACAGATTTAGAGTTTAGGATTCGTGGATCTAGATCTAGATTATTAAAGCGATTCTCAACTTATAAAGCTCAGCATCTCTTTTATGGCTGCCTACTATGAAGCAACCCCAACTGTAAATTTTTGTGTGTGCATAAGCCTACCTTATCTAAGTAACTGTGTTTTTGATATTATAAAAATCTTTGTAAATATATGATATATACTATATAATATGCATAACCAAAGCTTAAACAGAAACTCTGATGGTTTTGACAATTTTTTAAATATGTTATGATTTACAGATAATGAATATATTTTTTATTTTTTTAAAATTTGCAATAATAACTTAGTAATTGATGTTTTTCCAACGTAATTTTCCTGCACATCCAAAACAGTCTGACTTTCACCGCGTTTCTATGCGAAGTCACAAATATGTCTAATTTAATCTATTGACTTCTGTATAACGGGAGACCATACAGCAAAGTTTACATTCTCGTAAAAGAAATATATATCTTCGTCTATGCAGTTAGATCTAGGATTTTGTATGCAAAGAAAAAAGTGAATATATTAAAAGTAGATTTACATGCTTGACTAACCACGGCAGTGTGTATTTTCTCGCCTGACCACTCAACACACAACAAACACTATCGCTTGGTTGTCTTGTCATGACCGACTACACATAGTCTCAACTAGACTTACACTGACCAGTTTGTTCGAATCAGTCAGAAACACGATCTATTTGCTTCTTGGGACAGGGAAAGGCTTCAAGATGAAAATGTTACTTTTTTTCTCTTGTTGGTTATCCAATGCTTATCTATTTATACAAGTATATATATATTTAACTGTATCATAGCTCTGGACTAGGCCGTCACTAAGCCTAACAGCTACTGTAAGAATAAAGCGATACGATTGGTTAAATGTAGTTTCTCTTTCAGTATTGTTTAGGGAAGTGATGTTTGAAATAGCTTAAAACAAAATCTCAAAGAATCCCATTTTTTATAGATGTCAAGAATTTACTGACTAATTTATTAAATATAAATGTTTCTAAGCATTTAAATACAAAATGGTACAATGTTTATTATTACAACTTTTCACGCAGAATTTAAATATGTCAATAACTCAAATTTGAAAAACCGTCGGATTTTCCCTTTAATGTTTAATCACCAATAAATAATAGCTATATGTAGATTTAGAATTTAGATCAGTCATGTACCTTCCAATGAAGTTAAAGATGTTGAATTAATATCATTATCAAATGCTGAACTATTTGAATTGGAAAAGGTATCCTTTGAATACAGCGAAGATGAGAGATGTGCAAATATTGGTGCAGAGGTTGAGCTCACTGTTTGAAAATCGTCTTCATCGCTGATATGCCCCGACACTCCACCTGAAGCAGCATGAACATTTTGATCGAGATTTGCCTGTTCATTATCACTTGTATCACTGTCGTCGCTTGCACCGTAAGCAACTAGACCCAAAGACATGTTTAATTAATGTTTACATACAGTAGAGTGACTTTACTCTTTAGAATCTAGATGGAATCTGGATCTAGATTCTAGATCTGAAATTTAGTTAAAATTAGTTTGAATGTAGATCTAGTTATAGATCCTTTACACTTTAGATCGGGAATCCAAATTTTTAGAAAGTATAGAATCTAGATTTAGATAGATCTAGACTTACTAGATCTAGATAGGTCTATTGATTTATTCTTTTTAATCTAGGTCCAGACTTAGATCTGTGTGAACTAGATGTAGATCAAGAATATGTGTATTTTTTTTTTTTTTATAATTTTCAACCGGAAGAATTTAGAAAAATAAAGGGAATCTACTCTTCTGTATTAAAAAAATAATGGTTATTCTTAGCAAGGTTCAATATTACCGTAAATGGTTCTGAATCTAGACCTAGACTATAGAGTCTAGACTCTAGACTTATAAATCTATAGATCTAGATTAGATTTGATGCAGTCATGGGTGCCAGGGTGGTTCAAGTTGCCACATATAGCTCAAAGTCATAACTTCAACTTTTTTTTGCTATTGAGAATATTAAAGAATAGGATATGGTGACTCCCCCCTTCCCCTTGCTACACAAGTTTCACTGCATATAAAATACTGATGCTAAAATACCTGTTTCACGAAATAAAAATGTAAAAAAAATATTTTTAAAAATTAAACATATGAACAAATTAGATCTATTTACTGTACGCGTTGTTAATTCTATTTATGCCTACCTGCGGGGGTTTTGAGGTTAAAACCCACCTCTTCTATATAACAAAAAAAATAAGCAAACGACACATCGCCGAATTACATGTACCAAGGGGAGGTTTTGAGTTTAAACAACTACTTCAGTGGAAGCACTACTTTTTAAGTAGCTACTTAGAAGTTAAATAAGTTGAAGTTGTAAAAAATTGGCTAAATTGGTAAAAGAAATAATTGTGCAAAATCTCAGCTTATTCCGAGATTGGGTGTGGGAGAAATAACGTGTAGCTACTATTAACTTTTTACCATACAGACAATCTTATCTTATATAATACAGACGTTACTTCCAAAAAGAAGATGATTACGTCCTACGCGTCATGCATTTAGTCATGCATATTAACCAATGACCTAAATTCTGCCAAGTCACTGCATGGTTTTCCTGGCTAGCTCAGGCAACCCATTCCATGCTCTAATAGCGCTAGGGAAGAAGGAGCATTTGTACAAATTTGTCCTAGCATATGAAACGAGTAATGTGCCTTTATCTTTGTGTCTTTCTGAGTATTTTATTAAATTTTGTATTTAAAGATTATGCTTCAGAATGAGTTGATATAAGCTTTGTACAAATGGCTAGACTTTGGCTATTCAGAATCCAGGGTGGTGCATATGTGTACCACTATGCACCCCCTCGGGCGCCCATGGATGTAATATATTAGTCTGATAAGCCTATAATGATTTTATTTTAGAGAATGAGCAACATGCCTTTTTAACTGTGAATAAAGAGATTACCATTCTTAACATAATACTGGCTGGCCACGATATATAAATGTTTAATAATAATATTTAAAAATTAAAAAAATTATCCATATTGGAAACCTTTTTTTTTATTATAATCATACTTCGGTAAAGTGCAATAATCATAATAAGCCATCAAAACTGTATATTTTATACATTTCACTAAACTATAAGAACTTTCAAATATCATAATATATGTGTTTGGTTAGCTTTACAACTAAACCTAATTTAGCCTATATGATTGCTAAATAGTAAGGCCCCTGCATAGTTCACAAAAATATAGGTCGTATAAAAACAGATTTGTAACGAAACATCAGATTTTGATTTGTGAAATAAATCTACACTTTATTTTCTTTAATTCTATTTTAAGCGTCCCCGAAAGGGGAAAGGACGCTAATAGTTTTGTATGGCCTGTCTGTCCGTCTGTCCTGAGAGAGTGAGATTAAGGAGAGAAAGAGAGCGGATTGTTCCATTTCAACGTAACACATGCTAAAATTCACGGGCTAAAAGTATGTTAGGGGGGTGGTTAAAGTGCGAAATCTTGTATTGGAATTACAGAAAAACAATAGGGATGTTCCTGTCAGAATTGACAATATATAGCCTGGGATGAACAAGTGTAGTCTGTCTGTAATCGTATAAATAGTATCATATAATTAAAAAAACAACAACATAGCTTATTAACACGTACTTTATTTTGTGCATTGTATACACAAATCAAACAAACAAACAAAAAAAAAAAAAAAAGAAAAAAAAAGATATTTAGAGTTTTTCCTTACAAGGGCCCTGATTCACTCGTCACTAGTTCTCCCAATTGTCGGGGAGGAAAAAGTAACAAAATTTAACCTGTTATTAATTAACTTTGGTCTAGGACAGAAACCGCAGCGGTTCAATTTACCATATACGATTGCAATTTCGACCCAACATGTTTTTGAAAGACGACATAATAGAAAATTTCCACTTAGTTTTTTTAATACCAAAAAATCTTTTACTTCCAGTTCGCTCCAGCTTATTTTAATGCCTTTTTTTTTAAACCATGTAGATCTAGACAAGAAGTCTTTAGCATTTGAAGAACTATTTTAGAACGACTATCTTCTTGTAAGGGAACTCGGGGGAGTTCCTTACTACACTTACATATGGCTCGATAATCTAGGGTATGATTCTCAATTACACTGGTCAATACTTGCTTAACTCAAATACGAACACTTAGTATACTTCAACTCTAACTCCTTATATTCATGAATATCGATAATACTTTAATACTTAATAAAGCACACAATTATATCACTCTTATGAAATACACAAAACATCAACACCCTACTCAGACCAGGTCAGCTCTCCAACTGCTAGACTGACCGCTAGAAACCTAATTGTCCCCCCTTGAAAATCCCGTGATAAAAACAATTCACACACCAACTCAGGGGCGTAACTAGGGATTTGGGGGCCCGGGGGGATTGACCTCTTTGGGGGGCCCCTTGCATTTTGACATTCGACATATGAAATGAGATAATGTACGCAAAAATATATAAGCCCCAAATCAAATTGGTTCAGTATATCAGTAAACTTAAAAAGTAATCAAGACTCTTTTAATGAATAATACCGTTGTTTATTAGTTAAATAATGCACAAGTGACAAATCTAAATTGATATCGCTTCACCTCGTGCATTCTGTGCAGCGAAGACATCTATAACATCAACTACATCGATACTTTGAGCACACGTAATTCCCATATGAAGCCTGTTTCCTCAATATGTCTATTGGTGATTGTATTACTGGTTTGTTGATGAAAAGTGCTCGTGCATCAATGACTTCATTGAAAAAGCGATTTTCCATTTATTTCATCATACAAACAGGAAAAATAGCACAGTTTGTCATAAGCGTGTCTTCATCTAACAGGTGTCTTGGTTCAAGAAGAAACCCAAAGGTATCCATTTTCTTTCCAGCATTTGGAATCTGCTCTTCATCTCCATATGAAATCTGTCCAGCACTTCTGTCGCAACACGTTTGAATGGCAGTTTTATTGACAGTCCTACATTAGAACTCAACTTCCCATCAAGTCTTTTCTTTCTTCTGATTGTTTTGATTACAGGGAACCCATATTATTCACTACCTTCTTTTGCTTTTTCGATGGATTGGGTTTTTGTCAGTTTCTCATCATTTTGCAGAAAGCATGAAAGGGTAGGCCTACTAATTTCTTTAGCAGCTTCCCGTATATGCAGTCCAGACTTTTGTAGTTTCTTCTGAACTATATTAATTGGGCGCAAGAGCTTTAACCAGAATTCCAGATAGGCAAAACATTCTTAATTTTCCACTGCATGAAGAAGATTCTGTGCTAATATTATAATGGTATTACGTCATTGTTGGTTGTTTATGTTTTGTGCGAAAGCAAAAGGATTCAGAGCATACAAAAGTGTGAAAGATCCATATCTCGTTATGCTCGAGTATAGAAATATTCGATAAGTGGACTGCCGTATTCACCATCACAACTGCTGACGAGTAGAAGACTCAGGGAATCATTCCAACTGATCCCAAACTATTGAAACCATCGGTAGCTGAAAATGCAGAGACATTACTCAACGAACGACAGATGAAAAGCAAAGTGAAATACGATGCAAAAGCAAGACTACCTAAAGATTACTCTGTCGGAGAGTTCGTCTAGGTCAAACATGGCAGAAAGCAGTTGTCATA
The DNA here is from genome assembly GCF_947242115.1 of Biomphalaria glabrata. Classification (NCBI taxonomy): domain Eukaryota; kingdom Metazoa; phylum Mollusca; class Gastropoda; family Planorbidae; genus Biomphalaria; species Biomphalaria glabrata. The sequence continues at coordinate 31,204,174 of NC_074711.1, read as the reverse complement.
AAAAAAAACATTCAGCACCCAGATCTTACATCATAAAGACAAACGGAAAAACATACAGAAGAAATCAACGCTTTTTACATAAGAGTTTCGATGAAGACATCTCTGGGTACTATGATACCGATGAAGACAATGAACTGCAAACTGTTGGAACAAACGAAACAGACAGTTATAGACCAACGTCTAGAGAACTTGTGCCAGTCAAGACAACCAGAAGTGGACGAATTGTTAAAGTTCCTAGTAGACAGGGCCGGCCTAAGGCCACTGCCTATGCGGTCGCAGTGGGCCCCGCGCTTTCATAGGCCCCGCGCTAATTCTAAGTGTACATTATTAAATTAAACCATTATAACGTATATAAAATAACAGGGTTTTCGCAACCTCCTGATTTTCCAGGGCCTCCAGGAAATCTCATGAAAAGGCAAAATATACGATAAAGTCCTTAATTTTTTTTGAATTTATTCAAATCTCCTAAAGAATAGACGAAATTGACATTTTGGGGTGCCAATAAATAAAAAGTGACATTGCGAGCTTTCATTTGATAAAAATTTATTGCAAAGACAAAAGTAGGCCTATTTTCTAATTAAAAAAAAAATAATTTTGACATTATGCTTATCCCTACCCAGACTAGGCCCGCGCGATCCGTTCCGCATAGGGCCCCGCAAATGCTAGTAGATATCACTCTTAAGAACTTTAAAAGGAAGGGTGTGATAAGTTCAAAAGGAAGGATGTGCTAATATTATATGATATTACGTCATTGTTTTTTGTTTATGTTTTGTGCGAAAGCAAATGGATTAGATGGAAATAAAAAGAGAGCTTCCATTGGATTGAGGAAAGATGAATAGAGGGGTAATAACTCCAGTGTGAAGTTTAATTCTGAAATTATAGACACCACACCAGAATAATGGACTATCTAGCATTATTAAGAATAACTTTTAGATCTGTTATACTAGATTCTGTAAATTTTGCTTCAAGGTAAATTAGTGTAGCCATAAAATATTCGCCATTTAGATCTATTATTAGTAAATGTAACAAGATACCTGGAATTCGCTGCATATCATGCAGTTTTATTCGTGGCAACAAAGTTTTAAATGCAAGACTAACTTTAAAAAAACTTTAAAAAAACTTTGATCTCTGTGGGAAAAAATATTTTTAAAATGTCAACAGAGTCAACGTACTGATAGACCTAGATCTAGATTTAGTCTTTGTGATAAATTTAATCCATAAATGTTGAAAAAAAAAAGACTCCCGTTGACACTATTTGTCAATCAAATATATTAATTTATGTATTTACAAATAAATTTCGGACACCCATTTGGGGGCCCCCCCTAGGTGGGGGCCCGGGGGGATTTTAAAATTCTCCCCCCCATCCCCCCCCCTTAGTTACGCCACTGCACCAACTAATAAAATAAACAAACACACACACAATCTCACATCTTACACACCCACGCTCTTGACATCTCCCCCTTACTTCCCCTAGATTTTCCCTGAAAATCTAAGTCTATATTATGTACACTAAAAAAAATTTAATTAATGACATTGATTGTTGAAGTACAACATGGTAAAAAGATACTACTTAAAATTACACAGTACATCTTACTATGTTTGCACCAGTAATTTGTTTCAATTCAACAAACTACATCCATGAGTTTAAGTATGAAATAATTAATAGAATACTACTATGCATCAACATTAATAAAATACATGAATTATCTTTCCATTTCCAAACAAAACAAGTTCATAATAATAATGCATATGAAATAATTAAACTACTAATATAACTAAACTAATCTTCATCTGTTCCACTTGTCCCGTTCCTTCCCTTGTGACGTCAGATTACAATGTACTGTTTATTGTTTGTAAATATCGAGCTTAAGACTTGACTTCCGATGCTTCTCAATACTGGATGAGACGACGCGTCTTGTGCAAAGTACAATTAAAACACAAAGAGATGAATAGTTCAGTCCATATCATTTAGCAATAATAATACTAGTAGTAGTAGTAGTAATAGTAGTAAATTCTCTGACGAGACGATCATAGTTGAAAAAGTTCAACGTACATACTGGATTGCTGAGACGTGCACAGTCTGAAAACGTTACAATACCAGGTATGCTTCTGACAGAGACAATAATGTGAGTTCAAACTGTCAGCCTAGACAATGGGTCAGCCCAAAAGTTGTCTGTACCTTTTATGTGCTGAATTTCAAAGTCAAAGTCCATAAGGTATAATATCCATCTAGCAATACGAGCATTGGTGGTTGCAGACTTGAGATACTTGAGATTCAGGTGATCAGTCCAAACAATGAACTTACGTGAATACAAGAAGTGTTCCAACTTCTTAATTCCCCATGTTAATGCTAACAACTCACGCTCCATTATGCTGTATTTACATTCACGTGGGAGTAATTTTCTGCTGAGGAAACGGACAGGATGCAATTTGTTTCCCACGTACTGTAGAGCAGCAACTGCAACAGCCTTGTCCGAAGCATCACACTGTAGATAAAAACATTTATCCGGATCAGGCAACATTAAAATGGGGTGAGAAGTCAAGTATCTTTGTATACGCTCCAATGCAACCTCCCCCTCCACAGTCTTAGCAACTTTAGAAGGGTGCCATTTTTTAAGAATTTCAGTAAAGGGAGACACCAAGCTTGAAAAGTTTGGAATGAAGGAGCGATAATAATTGAGCAGACCTAATAATGATCGGGTTTCCTTCTTTGTTTTAGGGTACCGTAGCTGCAGAATCTTACTGACATTAGAATTTTCAGGCTGAAGAAAGCCTTGGCCAATCTTATGGCCTAGGAATGTAATAGTTTAGAACCCAATTAGTAACTTGTTAGGCTTAACAGTAATATTGAATTCTCCTAACCTCTCAAGCACCTGTCTCAATGAGAACATGTGACTCTGCCAATCAGTGTTGTACACACACAGATCATCAAAATAAACAAACACACACACAATCTCACATCTTACACACCCACGCTCTTGACATCTCCCCCATATATCAACTTGACATCTCTCCAACATATCAACTAGCTTTTCCAACGACTCAGGTTCTTTATCTAGGATCTCTTCTCTTACCTCCTCGTTTAGGGCACTGAGTATAGAGTCTTTCAATATTAGCTCCTCCAGCTGATCAAAGTTCCGTTCTATTTTCGCCGCCTCGCACCACTGTCGGAAGTTCTTTTGTAAAGCCACAAAAAATTCTCTTGGGCCATCTTCAATTGGGACAGTCTCATGCCATCTTTTCCTGCAGGCTTCCTCCGTCATTCCCACATAGTCTAGGAGCTCTTTTTTTATCTTCTCGTAGTCAGTGCAGTCCACTAATCTTCTCTGTGTCAGGAATTGCCTTAGTTTAGGTGTTATTTTCTCCTGCAGCTGTGCCACCCAGTCTTCTTCTAAAACCTTGTCTCTCCTAGCTGCCATCTCGAACATGTCGAGGTAACATGGTAGATCTTCTGTTGTCATGGCAGGGAAACCTTTACTCAGTCTTGGTCTCTGGGCCGTGACTCCGGTTGTCGCGCTTAATTGTGTTTTATTTTTTTCCTGGGCAATTAGTAAGTCAAGTTTCTTCATTTCTCTTTCGTGTTCCCTTTCTTTCTCTTTCTCCTGTCTTTCTTTGTCTTTCTCCTGTCTTTCTTTCTCTTTCTCCTGTCTATCTTTCTCTTTTTCCTCCAATTCCAGTTCCTTTAATCTTATCATCTGTTGCAGCTTGGACATTTCTCTTTCCTCCACCCTCTCAGATCTTTCTCTTCTCTGTTTCTCTGCCTCACTCTCCTTTTCCATGTTTTACTTTCTATTCCTTCTAATACACAGCACTCAGTACGTTTGCTACACTAAGTTTTACAGAAAATTTTAAAATAACAGTCCTAGTATTTCTTTTACCTTAAATTACTACGTTAAGAATAGTTATAGTGTTCTATTATACATACAATAAGAAAATAAAATTAATCCTAATTTTGCAGAATATTTTTAGTTATACAATAGATTAGGCAAGTAAATGATCAAGACAGAAAAATACAAATTGAAATAATAATCAGATTATTAGATTCAGATAGGAAGTTAGAATACTTTGATTTAAAGACTCTTGCTTTTTATAGCAACGATAAAATCAGAATGAAATGACTGAAACCTTAAATTGAGAGGCTAGTATGACAGCAAAGAAAAAAAGCAGAAAAATATATGATAGTCAAATTGAAACAAATTATAATAGAGCAAGAAAATAGAGGCTAGAGAGTAGAGGGTTCAGCTACACGAGAGGTAACACAAATCACTTAACTTCCACTCCCTGCACGTGATCCAACCTGTCCTCGTGATGCAACTTCGGGCTGTCGCTGTCCTCTCTGTACTGGTACTTCAAACCACCGCCGTTCCTCAGGCCAAATCAAGGGGCATAACACATGAGGAAAAATGTTTTAAAATAGAATGAGTGTCAAATTAACAACAATATAACATGTAGAACAATATTTGTAAGTTTAAGAACATCAATTACATGAGGAAAATGTTTTAAAATAGAATGAGTGTCAAGTTAGCAACAATATAACATGTAGAACAATATTTGAAGTTTAAGTACATCAATAACAATTTATAACTGCTATACTTATAAAATTTCTGCGACGAGAGGTCCTGGTTTTCTTTCACAAGAGCCCCCAACTGTAAGGGAACTCGGGGGAGTTCCTTACTACACTTACATATGGCTCGATAATCTAGGGTATGATTCTCAATTACACTGGTCAATACTTGCTTAACTCAAATACGAACACTTAGTATACATCAACTCTAACTCCTTATATTCATGAATATCGATAATACTTTAATACTTAATAAAGCACACAATTATATCACTCTTATGAAATACACAAAACATCAACACCCTACTCAGACCAGGTCAGCTCTCCAACTGCTAGACTGACCGCTAGAAACCTAATTGTCCCCCCTTGAAAATCCCGTGATAAAAACAATTCACACACCAACTAATAAAATAAACAAACACACACACAATCTCACATCTTACACACCCACGCTCTTGACACTTCTGTTAAAAGGAACGTCTGTAGATTATAATACAAGATAAAATCTAGATGTACATGTATTATAGATTAAAAAAAACAACACTTTAGGTTTGGCTGGGTAGAGGTCAGTAGAGGAATAGATATTCCTTGAAAGATTAACTAGAATAGCATGGCCCCGGAAAGATGACGGCGGACAGTCGACAGTCTAGAGCGCATTCTAAACGTTTTTCCAGATAAATACATACATACGCGGAAAAGGAGTGGGGGGGGGAGTGATAATAGAATTCAATGGCTAAAATTAGGTTTGTGGAGGGGGAATGATATAAAATAGATCGTTCCAATAGAACGTAATTGATACTACAATTTACATGCCAAAAGCATAGGTTTGGGAAGCGACCAAATCAGGGCGTTTCATTGGAACCGAATAAAAGAAAGGGGAGGGGGGGGTTCTGCAAGAAAAATATGTTTGAGAGTGGAAAGATGCATTTAAAAAAAGGGGGGGGGGGCTCTTACCATTTTTTGGGACACTAGATGAGAAAAAAAAGGGGTTTACTGGTAAAAATAAAGCAATATATACTAGCAAAACTAGCATTGCATATCAAGGGAACAAATTAACGGGCGTAACCGGTGTTGAATGCTAGTCTGTATTAAAAACACACAACAGAGATAACATAAAATGTGTTTTGTTTGTAACCCAATTAAGATTTTAAAAATAGATGCAATCAGCTTGAAATGCTTGCACTTAAATGCACCAACAAAAAAATAAGACAAAAATGTAAAGATTAGTTGGAAATCCGAAAAATAAATCAACTTTATTTTTCTATTAGACTCTAATTCTACTCATCATTTAGGGGCTGTATATAATCAGATCTAGACTGAATGCCTTCTAGTGTGTTTTTTTGCTTGTTTTTGTTTTACTCAGTTCACGCTGGCTCTAGCTCCAGATCTAATTTAAATCTTAGAAATCCGATCTATACTGACTATTCACTATACTCTTAGGACTCTTAGGTTACTCTAGTCTAGTTCTAGATATATTGAATCAAGATAATTTAACTTTGAACTTTGAGATCTAATATATAGGCCTACAATGGATGGATACACTTTCAGAACACCGACAGGAAAAGGCATCCATGAATACGTTGAGTAAGTTGAGGCTTAAGAAGTGATGGTAATAGTAACTATTATGAAGTGATATTTAATTTAATTTTCAATGGGATCTCAGTAGCAATTTGATTGAATTTAAATATTTTAAAATTGTGAAATAAGTCGAAAAGAGAACCTAAATCGACCACCGGCGGACAACGGATATGTCTGCGTTGGTCGTGGCAAAATATGTAGGTCGCAGCTGGGACTTCGTAGCCATGTGAGATACTGCATTCCTCATTTATCTTGGGACCAGCCATTTTATTATTATTACTCTGTCTTTATGTGTACATTTTTCTCCCACTTTTCACTCTCGGATCAAGTTGAAATTTTAATAAGACATGAGTCAATGACAAAATTTACCAATCAGTTGATAACAAAGACAGTGATTTTTATTTTTCGGTTCTTTCGCTTAGATAAGCTTTGTCTTTTTTTTGTTGTAAAATATATTTTTATATTTTCCTTTTTTTTTTTTTTAAATAGACCTACCAGTGAAATTTAAGATAAAGCTTTTTTTTTTCTTCCTTATATATCGTAGCCTCCACTTCTCACAATCATTTAAAAACTTTTTGATCACTCTGAAATAGGCTACAGAATCAAAAAGCTCAGACCCTGTTACCTTTCTTAAGTTAAACAAAAAAAAAACAACATTAAAAATTTTTTTTTTTTTAAAAGACACAAACATATGGTAATGTCGAGAATATAATAAAATATAAAAATAATTAATGAAAAAATATTTGGTTCAAACCGGGTGATTTTGGCACCTAGCTTCGTGAACGTATGTCGTTAACAAATCGGCCAATACATAGGTTGGTGATTAGGCCTATTTATCATTATTATCATTATGTGGACATCTAGATCTGACACTAGATTCTAAACCTAGACTTCTGATTCAGAACTCTTAAGATCTAGTCTAGAGCTCGATCTACTTTTGTATCTAGAATCTAGATGTAATCTATATTAGATTTATGTAAAAAAAATATTATTAAAGCTTAGATAACCTTGAAGCAACTTTAAAATTTGCTCCGTTATCGCCTAATATCCTACCCGGTATATATCATCATGCTCTGGTTACAATACAAAAAATACAAATACAAATGGAAAAGTGTTTTGAGTGCTGGGACAAGTCCCAACAAGCCCGCGGAGTCTGGGAGCTCATGAAGCGTCCTGACCGCACTTCCCGTGGTGGAGGTAGTCCAGGTCTGAGCAAGCTATTATAGCACAGTGTAGGTCAGGCCACTGTCCTGTTGGCTAATATTTCTCACTGCTATGGCCAAACTTAGACTCACGGCGCCACGTATATACATATTGACTACCATTAAACAAAAAAATGATGCCTAAACCATAATTATGACATTATTTGGTTAAGAGTTAAATAACATATCAGAGAAAACATGTCGGTTCATTTGAATCTTCATCCAGCTATGAACAGTATCTCTCTTCATTGGTGACCACAGCTGATAAGTTTTACACAGAAGATGTAGCAATCGCACAAAAACTCATAGAACTGGGTTTCAAGGGACCAATAGATGGGTTTACAGAAGAAGAATTCAATCAAATGAAACAAATGTATGAGAAAAAGAAGCGTGTTATGGTAAGTTGTTATATTACTTGAAGTTTGCCGGCCACACTATTGTACGTTATGTTAAACTTCAAGTAGACCTACTGGGCTCTGAGATGCATTTTGATATTTTCCTATAAGCTACTGGGTTCCAGGCAAAATTGAGATAGATAGACAGAAAACAAGAAAGAAAGAAAAGGCAGTCGATATAGCTGGTAATCAAATAACCGAAGTAGTAGCCTATATCACCAAGGGCCTTTATCTTAGTTTGATACATGAAAATATAACGGTGTATATCTATTTGTTAGTTTTTGTATTGATCAGCTGGCAACTACCAACATCTTTTTACTATAGTTCGTCTATCGTGGTTAGATAATGACTACTTTTGTCATCCAGGGGGCTGAGGGCTTTGCATTGGGGTTTTGTGCCTCCTCATGTGGGTGATGAGACCTTTGTGATTGGTAGATCTACTCTTATTTTGTTCTGCAATGTCTATTTATACATGACCCACTGATTCTAAGTTTATTATTTTATGCTTTAGTGTTTGAGCAAACGAAAGAATGTATAATACAACGGAGTCCCCAAATAGTTATTTCTAATAGCTTAGGGCTTTAGCAAGTCAAAGTCCGGTCCTGAACGTCATACATGTTCATTCTTTAAAGACGAACAGATTTAAAAGGTGCCTTTTTAATTTAGTGCATCGTCTTTTTTTCTCTATTTGCTTTGACATTAAAACTAAACATTCTCCATTACGGAATATCTTGTTCCTCAGAATAATGCTCAGTAGTTTAAAGACACTCTCGTGGAATGTAAAAAAAAATAGCATAAAGTAAAACAAAGCACAAAATAAAAAGAATGAAAGTCAACGAAAATGAGCAAATATTATTGTAAGCTTATGACTAAGTAAATATAAAGGCAAAGGGAAAGAATCCTAGATCCACCATCCTCTTTTTGTTCTCAGCCGGCCCTTCTACAAACCAAACTACTTCTGAGCGGTGGAAGAACTTATGAAGATGGTCTGTTGAGGGCGTTACAGATGCGAGAAGAAGGCAACAGAAGTGGCAAAAACTGGTCAATATTCTTTCTTCGGATGTACAACTCGAAAGGTGAACATTGAATGTTTTGGCTCTAGAAGCAGATGTTTAGTAACCTTTGCTTCATGACAAGTTAGGAAATCCCAATGTTTCTACACTTAAGCTTAAAAAAAATAGACATGATATGTCTCTGTTTTAACAATATGTTATTGCGGTAAGCATATAATAAACCATCAAGCAAAATATTAAAAATCCTTTTTTAGAAATGTGTCTCTCAATAATGTAGAAGATATTCCTTATTTGATATCAAACAAATTAATTACCTAAAATTAATTGACTAATTGGTTAATTTTTCGATTTATGTTTTGTTAGGTACAATAAATAATTGATTAAAATTTAAACTTATCATCTATCAATGTTTTATTATATTTTTAGGCCAGGAAGTGTCGGCCTATATTGACTATGCACATCGATTATCTACTGAGGATTTCGGGCCGATATTTGATCTGGACAAGCCATTTTTGCCTCACAAATCTGATCTAAGCTTTTTAAACTGGGAGACTTCCGACGCCGTCTGGAACGACTCGCCAAATTATCAGGCAAGATTCAATTTTACGACATAATAAGCAAATCAATATTGTTTAAAGATCTCACAATCTAGTTATTTATTGTCATCGGCCACTTCATGACTGTAACGTCTCTTTTCAGTTGTTACCAATTAAAAATGAAAATTTTAAGCCATATTTAAATACGACATTTGGAGGAATAGCGCTTGGGTTTCAAACCGGGGGTCCTACGTTCGAATCCTTGTGAAGACAGGATTTTAATTTCGGGATCTTTGGGCGCCTCTGAGTCCACCCAGCTCTAATGGGTACCTGGCATTAGTTAGGGAAAAGTAAAGGCTGTTGGTCGTTGTGCTGGCCACATGACACCGTAGGCCACAGAAACAGATGACCCTTACATCATCTGCCCTATAGATCACAAGGTCTGAAAGGGGAACTTTACTTTTTTTTTTACTTACATTTACTATAAGCTACTTTTATTTGTCGCTAATCTAATAATTTTTTATGAACTACTTTTAGAGAAGACGTAACCTTTATGTTTCAGTTGAAGTTTTGTTTTTTAATAAAATCAACATTTTACTAAATATAAGAACATAGGGTATTCATTGTTAATTTTTCCATAGAAATCAGTATTGTTGAGTTTTTGAAACTCTTAGCTGATACAGTTTAGTAAATATGTCTGAAGAGATTGCGCAGCACAAGGCAACAAATTTATGTAGAAAGTTTATCTCAAAAACTGTGTAACATAGCTGTAGATTAAGCCATGGCAAAAATGTCTAAAAAAATTATTAAGATAAAATGATCTGCATAAAAATATCTTATATAAAATATAATATCTCGAAACATTTTCACAAATAGCTATATTATATAAATAGCTCTGTAATTGAAAGCCTTTACTCAAGTAATACTGAGCAAGGAGGACTACGCCTCTTGTCTGTATTGTTGTTGTTGTTGTTTTTTAACTAAAGCTGAAAAAAAAAGGGGGAACCAATATAACATGCACAAAACTGCAGACGTTTTTAATCTGTGTGTGTGTGTGTGTTTTATCAGATGTTTTTCATCTGGTCTACACATTGTATACATAAGACTGTATGTTTTATTAAACTTTGTCCATGTTTTCATGCATTATTTCATCTGACCTGTTCAATGTATACACGAGGCTGTATGTTTTATGTATAGGTGCTATGCCTCAGTTTACATGGGATAGTATTTCGGAACAAACGAGATAATAAGATTGTCAACCCAGATCCTTTTGGTGCTCCCGGAGATAACTCCAGCCGGACAAATATATCAACCACAATGTACCTTAGTGCTTTTGTGATAGATCACTACAACAGGCTATAGAAAAGAGAATACACATATCTAGCCAGTCTCAGATCAATGTATACTTATTGGTATGTAAAAATTCTATCTTGAATAAATAGTTATAATTTTGTAGCCTATTATTTCTTTTAAAGTCGTAGGCGCATAATATTGCTATAGACAATATTTGCAGAACTTTCTTTTGGTCTCTCTCCCCCCCCCCTTCTCTCTCTATTTCTTTACTTTCATTCAATAACGTAGATCAGATTATTGTATGGTCCTAGTAAACACAAATTGGGGGCGTGGTCGTCGTGTGGTCAAGCGCGTGGCTTCCGAACCCGGTGAAGACTGAGATATGATATTGGATTTTTAGGACGCCCCTACTGTTCCTGGCTTATAACAATTTTTTAATAATAATTTTAGCTTTTATATAGTGCTTATAGCATGCTCAGAGCGCTTTGGTCCAATCTCATTTGTGGACCAGTGAGGAGGGGGTATCTAGGAGTTGGTTTTCCTTTAGGCGCTCAGTAAACGCAACTCTGCCCGAGTCGGGTGTCGAACCTCGAGCCCCCTTCTAGGTAGCCAAGACAAGCCAAGTTCAAGCGAGCTTAGACTCTCGACCATGCTTATGTCTTGGGAGTAAACGTTGTTGGTAGTTGTGGTGGTCACTTGAAAGCCTCGTTAATCGCCGTAGAAACAAGAGCTTTACACCACCAGCTCCATAGATCGCAAGGTCTAAGCGAGGTACCTTTTAGCTTCACATTTAGAAAGCACACACTAATTTTACACTCGTGTATAGCGTTACTGCGGTTATGTAGAATGTCTTACTATCACTAAGCGATAATAGTATCATAATACTATTACACATTTTGATGATTAAGATTATCAGTTTTAAAGAAGGTTTATGAAACTGCAGCATCCATATTTGACGTCTTCAACTTTAGTAAAGTAGCAAAATAAAGTTCCCCCTTTTCCCCAACTAATGTCAGGTACCCATTGGAGTTAGTTGGACTCAGAGGCGCCATAAGGATCCCGAAATAAAAAAAAACAGTCTTCACCAGGATTTCAACTCGGGACCCCCAGTTCTTAAGCCAAGCTTTTCTACTCAGCCACTGCACCTCCTCCACAACTTTACCTGTGAATTCAATGAGATTATTTGGAAGTATAAAGACACGCAGCTAATCTCTATATGATGGTCTGAAGAAGAAAGCTCGCAGGAATTTGTTTAAATGGAAATAATGGAACTATGCATACTGTTCACAAGTTATTCTTATTTCTAATGTACGATAAGATGTGACAGATGATATTGTCATAATAGATTTAATGTAGACTGATATATAACAAACTTAGCCTGATTACATTTACAGGTAAACAATAATCTACATACAGTGGCGTAGCTAAGGATTTGGGGGCCCGGGGGGTGCTTGACCTCATTAGGGCCATCTGTATTTTGACATTGGACATCATGACATGAGATAATGGCGTAATATTTAATGTAAAACAAATTTTGGACACTCATTTGTAGGACCCCTCAAGTGGAGGCCCCGGGGGGGATTTTCAAATTTGGACCCCCCCCCCTCCCCCACCCTAGCTACGCCACTGTCTACATATTGAGTAACAAGGCAAAAGCAGCGTTCACGTAGTCTTTATATGTACATGCTATAAAATGGATTATCTTTCAAATGAATATATTGTTAATGTATCTAAAGAGGTGTTTTTTTCCGGGGGGGGGGGGCTGAAGAGGGGAATATAATCACTAACACTACTGTTGTAGGCCTAAACATTTATTAGGTTAGTTACGTTGACAGGACAGATGTATACTGCAAGAAGAGTCAACCACAGGCGGACAATGGCTATGTCTGCGCTGCAGGTGGCAAAATATGTAGGTCGCAGCTGGGGCTGCGTATCCACGTGAGTTACTGCATTCCTCATTTATCATTGGACTCGAAGACAAGCCTTATTATTATTATTATTATGTTAGAAATGAACGAGTAGTCATTCTCTGGCGCTGCCAGGGTCGAGTTTCGCTAAAGAGAAACAAAATTCATCGTAGTCCCTTTAACAGTTTCCACTGAGGAATTTTCTGGTGATGTGGCAGGTCTGCAGCAGTACCGCCCTCTGACAGGCAACGAAGATGTTCCTAGGAATGTTAAGGGCCTTGAAGGTGTCTGTGAGGTCAGTTGTTATTATCCCCTCGGTTGATATAACAATGGGGTATATTGTTATTTTGGACAATTTCCATAGACGCTTAATCTCCAAGCCCAGGTTCCCATATTTTCTTTGTTTTTCTATCCCAGTTTTTCTTAAATTATTATTATTATTATTATTATTATTATTATTATTATTGCGTTACCTTTGTATATTGTTTATTGACTAGCATGTTACTTAATGTTAGTGCTATATCGTATTATTGCATATTAGACGAATCCCGCAGTAGTATAAAGCACTAAAAAAAAAAAGAACGGAAAATGCGATTTTAGAAACAACGTCTCTAGTATTTCTAAACATGTTTTAACACACATTCAAGAATCAACCCACTGAGCCTGATCAGCGTGGCCAATTACTGGATTACAGTGACGTTTTGGCGCAAGAAATTCTGACGATAAATTATTAAACACAAATTTTCTCTAGATAGGTAACAGGGTAATTATGAAATGATAAGTATTGATTACTGACGTCACAAAAACTGCTTGTGTGTGTATGTGCTTTGTGTAGTTGCCTATATGTGTACTGCTGTTATGACACGTTATAGCCTACCATTTTTCTAAAAGCCCATGATCCTGTCTACACGCCAATCACTATCAAACGTTCAAATCTAATTTGTTAGCTTCCCACAACCGTTGAATGGACAAGTAATTTAATAATACATTGAATCCCCCTGGCTTTATATCGCTATTGAATCCAGTCGACACGAATCACACTAAGCATAACACTATGTATGACTATTTTGTTTCTAAAACGTCAAGTCCTAGAACTGAAGGTAGTGCTGTTTTTTTCTAGAGGGAGGCAGCTTTGGGAAGTGCACCACTTTTTGTATTTTAGCCGACATTGTTTTCTCCCTTGATATAGTCGTGGCCGTTCGGCGTTCAAATCTCTCTATTATATCAGTTCTTTTGATCGCTGTGAGAGCAGTCTTCAGGTCGTCGATACTGGCGCGAATGTGCATGCGCCGCCACCTGGTGAGCGCCTGGTTAGCTTGCTCTTCTGTGTTTCTCATAAATCTGCTCATGATTTCCCCTATGTCCGCCGTGGTTGTCTCTTCCCCGCGTGGCGGGAAAAAGGGCAGGCTGCGGTACAGACGAACCCAGTCACCTTCAACTTTCTGGGCAACAAGGTGACATAATCTCTGCAGACGATCTGCAACAAAATAATAAACATTTCAAATCAATAATGGCTTTCTTGTTATTGTTCTGATCAAGATCTCAAAATTTTCTTCTTCATCTATATATTGAAAGAAAACATGTAGGATGATTACTTAAAGGGCATATGAACTACCAATAACTGAGCTATGGTTGTTGTTTCTACATGGCTCAGTCATTGTTAACTGATCACTCTTTAGAATTAGATTACTTAATATCATGTATTTATACTGTGATTCGCGTGCAGGGTTGGGCCATTTTGGGCATGTTTCGTAATGAACACTTGGAAATATTGATATCATAACTCTTCTTGTCCTCCACTGTGAGTAGGTTATGTCCCTTTGATGAGTAAACCCAAGAACATCACTTGGAGATCCTCGGAGACGACCATCAAACTATGCTCTAAAATAAGGCAGTGACATCACTCATGGAATTGTTTTTTCTAAGCCATTTTAACGTTGACGAATGTCTTAAGTTATTAACTTGCATACAAAACTATTGAAGGAAAAATAAAGACTTTCATAACATCACAAATAAAATTGTGTCGCCCTAATAGAAAGTAATTTGTGAATCGTTTGTATTAAATGTATCAATTTGTGAATCGTTCGTATGAAGTGAATCAGTAGCAAACGTGTATTCCATAGGTTATATTATTGGAAAGTATATATCATAATTACAATGCCTCTTATAAACTAGGCTGAAAGTTAGAATCTAGGTTCTTAAAAAAAAATTGAAATTATTTTTGGCAGAGTAAAAACAAAATACCCTTAGCATCATATTTTGTAAATGTCTTTTGTATTACTTTTCTGATTTATAATGTATAAAGCCATAATGTAATATAAATTTATGACCAATATTATGCTTAGCACTTGTCTTTGAGATAATATAGCACAAGACAGCCCCTCCCTCCCACCAAAAAGGGAGAGAACTAAGCACACCAATACCTTTTGTCTTTTTCCACGAGCGTGTATTTCTGGAATAAACTGGCAGATTGTGAAATATTTTTTTCAAAGTTTCGTCGCTGGTTTTTAAAAGGTGGATTTCTTTGAGTTTAGCCAAACAGCTCTCAATTCTTTGCAGTTCAACTTCAGCCTTCCTGGCAACTCGTCGCCACTGTCTCAGTTCTTGAAGACCTAGTTTGAGTTCAGTTTCTTTCTGAAGTTTGAAGGATTCTCTCCCATGGATAAATGTTCGCTGTTTTTCCAGATCCGCTACGCGTCTCTCAATGGCCGGTTTTCTTACTTTTAGTTCTATGATCTCACTCTGAAGTCTTTCATAATTTTCCTGATTACAGAATCGAGAGACATGATAATGAAACAAATAATTTATATCAAACAGCTCTAGGTTTTTTAAAGGAATTTTTTTTACAAATCTAATAGAACTAAAATGCTAATAAAGCTTAGTTATACCATTTCAATAATATGCAACCTCTGTTTTAGATCCTTCAGTTCGAGAAAGCATAAAAGTAATATAAGCAGTGCTTTTTTTTTTTTTTTTTGTAAGAAAAAAAAATAGGTGCCGGTACTCAACGATGGATTGCCTAACTTTTAACTACTAATAAATTAATAATAAACGTTAAAATATAAGAAAAGTCATAATTTTTCTCCGCGTTGAAAAAGGTGCCGGTACGCGGTACAAAAAAAAAAGCACAAAGAAAAAAGGACTGATTATAAGTATAAAAGAACCAGAAGAGAAGTAGATTGTTAACTAGCAGGTTAAATATTTACATTTAACAATTGTTAAGCCACTAAATATAGTCCAGAAAAAAGTTTGAAAACTATAGTTGCAGTAAGACATTAAACCATCTCTTACAAATTCATAGAAAAAAATAATAAATGCGCCTATTAACAAAAGCTGATTCCAATACGAACTTCTCTACCCAAGTATTATTCCAACAAGGAAATAAAAACATATTAGGCTGTGACAATTGATATAACACACCAACATGTAGGATATGAATAGCATCACATATTTAAGTATTTTGTGATGGTGTTAATTGCATAAAGAATAATTTCAATTGAACAAAAGGAAAAAAAAGACTTGCTGGTTACTTTTGTATACAGACATGTAATGAGATAAATACTAGACAATTTTACTAAGTTAAAACTTTGTATAAAAGTAGCTAATATATTATATAAATTATAAAATATTATACTTCTAAGTAATCTTATATTGATGTTAACATTAAGCCAATTGAAATAAAAGTTCTGTAAGTATGATTCTCTTATAAGATTTATAAGATGTATAAGATGTAGATTTAAAATAAGTGAGCCTCTAGTATGGTACAGTTTCGGAAAATAAATAGTAGTATAAATGAAGCCCTTCTTTGAAATTTATATGTTAAAATAATGGTGACAGCATATCTGTGTAATTAGTGTATCTACTAACCTGACTTTCTCTATCGCCTGGGAGTCCATTTATTTTCATTTCCATTTTTCTGTATTCTTTAATCGTGAGATCTTCCAATACATCTTTGTTTTCTTCGCGCAGTTTTTTCTCTTCTTCCTAATTGAAAAAAAAAAAAACCAACGCTCATTTTGAAATGCATTCACTGTTTCAAAAGTATCCTAAGATTACACTGAAAGCAACAGCTAAAAGAGAATACCGGTAATTTAAAAAGGACAAATCATTAAAAAGAGTGGAATTGTTTTTCACACAATAAAAACTAGATGTCAAATTGTTGAGGCCTCAGTAAAATCACTAAATTGAAGAACACATTAACTCGTTTATGTTAAATAATGTAAATGATAGACATCGGTCATTTGCTGCAGTTTTAACCTTGTATACAATAAGTTTATAGTACTGGGGCCTCTTTATTGAAATATGTAACATCAATTATCTAAACATTTTCTTTTTCATCTATGTTTCAATGGGAAAGTGGGCATATGGAATTATGACTTTTTAAAAAATATTAGCAACACTGTAATAGCTAGATCAATCATCTTCTTAGTCAAGACATATATATATTTTTTTTTAAGTTTGCAGTATTCAGACTGTGAAGAAACAAGTCCTTTTACGTTTAAAGTATCTTTTAATTGTGGAACATTTTAACAAAACATATATACACGGCAACGTTATGTACAGATCTCCTGCTTCACTCGCTGACCTTTTTCTCTCCCTCTCTTCTTGTTTACACACTAGTCACTTCCCCCAAGTCCCCTAACTCTCGATACTCAACACTTGACCGTGTGTCACGGTTGACCACACAGTAACCGTGTCACCACAGTCCTCCCAGGGCAGAGAAAAATTTTGATCGTATCAAAATTTCATGAACCCAATAGTTTGGGTGTACATTAATAATGTTTAACATCGACAAGAAAAAACAATGATATGTAATACAATGGCATCTTCTACTATGAGAGAACTGATAATGCCTGTGACGACAAATAAATTTTCAATAATATGTTATTGCAAGGGACATTTCCAATTGAAAAATCACAGAAAGCTTTCCTGTTATCTTATACAACTTATATACAAAAAAAAATACACGCATTTAGTTTTTCTATGTAACAATAATCTTTTGAATGCCATTGTCAGGTGAAAAGTGCACAATTAGTTAATACTTTATGTTACATCAAAACATCTTCCAAATTAAGGGAATTGTTTACTTTGTGTTTCTTTCATACCAGTTCCTAAATGGACATTTATGACTACAATCAATGCAACAAACTTAAAAAACTAAATTTTAGTACAACTTTCACATCTCTGAATGAAATAAAAAAAAATCCAGAAGCGTAATGTTCATTCAATTTTGACAAGACAAATTTTAAAGTTATCATACAAGTTATTTGTTAATTTTCTCATCATCTGATTAATGAATTAACCTAAGTCCAGCGGTCACTAGACACATCTTGTCAACACGTCAGCAATCACGTTGATTTGTCCCGGAATAGCTTGAACTGTAAAGCTGAAGTCTTGAAGTTTTAAAGCCCATCTAGTGATCCTCTGGTTGGCTAGCTTATTTGTATTGATATAAGCTAGTGGGGCGTGATCTGTTAACAAGATGAATGATTTCCCAAGCAAGTAACGGGATAGTTTCGTTATGCAGAACACAATAGCTAGAGCTTCACGTTCTATCGTGGAATATTTCTGTTCTGCTGCGTTCAGCTTTCTGCTAATGTAGTAAACTGGTCTTAGCGTTGCATCACACTTCTGCATTAAAGTGCCTCCCACTGCTGTGGAGGACGCATCTGTTGCCAAGTAGAAAGGGTTTCTGATGTCTGGAAGCTGGAGTACTATGTCGTCTGAGAAGACATTTTTAATGCTTTGAAGGCATTCCTGTAGTCTGGAGCTCCATGTGATCTTGTTTGGCATGCCTTTTTTTGTCAGTTCAATTAGAGGTTGTGTAATACCTGTGAAATTTGCCAGGAACCGTCTATAGTAATTACATAAACCTAAGATGCTTCGGACTTGTCCCTTTGTTGTAGGTATTGTTAAGTTGAGTATCTTGCTTATATTGTCTTGTAGTGGTCTGATCGTATTTTGCTGTATTCTGTGCCCTAGAAATTCAATCTCTGTTCTGGCGATCTTAACCTTACTAGGTTTTATTGTAAGCCCGTTGTCTTGTAGTATCTGGAATACTTGTTGCAGACCAGCAACGTGTTCTTCTACTGTGTTGTGGAAGACACATATGTCATCAAGATAGAAAATGACATCAGGTCTTTTCCCTATTATTTTTGCCATCATTCTGTTGAAGGTCGCAGGTGCGTTACTAAGCCCGAAACTCATGTAATTCCATTGGTAACAACCAAATGGAGTGGTGAATGCTGTAAGTGGCTTAGCATCTTCGTCTAGTGGAATTTGCCAGTAACCTCTGGCTAAGTCAAGAGTAGTGAAATATTTTGCACCTCTAAGTTTAGGTATAATGTTCTCTATGTTAGGCATTGGGTATGTATCTTTCACTGTGATGGCGTTTAGTTTCCGGTAGTCTACACATAGACGCATCTTTCCGGTTGTTTCCTTTTGTTTCACTAGGACTACTGGAGCTGAGTATGGGGATGTGGATGCATCAATTATTCCCATTTTTAGAAGCGTTTCAATTTCCTTTTTCAGTATCTCTTCATGGTGTAAGGAAACTGGATATGGTTTGGATTTTGTGGGCTTCGTATCAGTCAGTTGGATAGTGTGTTTTATGGCAGTTGTTCTACCCGGTTTGTCTGTGAATATTGGCGCCCATTGAGCTAGCAGTTTATCAATATCTTGCTGAACTGGATACTGGAGGTGTGATGTGTCTATATCTTTCACAGTTTCAGAACTTTCAATAACTGGACATGGTAATTCATCTGGTTCCTCTATTGTTTCTATCATCATGACTCTCTGACTGTCTTGCGTGTCTTGCTTAGCGTTTGTTGAAAGAGTAAATGGTCTGGGCATGTACAGCTTCAGCATATTGATGTGAAATACTTTGTCTCGACCTCTGATGTTTATACTGTAGTCGACCTTCGAAATCACCTTTGTGACTTGGAATGGGCCCTGCCATTTTATAAATAGCTGGTTATTTCTGTCAGGCAGCAGAACCATGACATTATCACCAACTTGTAGCGTTCTCAACTTTCGCCCCTGATTTAGCTTTCTCAATAGTTCTGGTTTCTCTCTGTTTGTTTGCTTTTGGACAGTTTCGCATGCTTTGATTATATTTTGTCTTGTTTTGATGACAAGATCGTATCCTGTGAGTACGTCATGTTCTATGTTCCTATTTACTAGAAAGTCTCTGTATAGTGACATGGGTCCCCTAACAGGTGAGCCATAGAGCATCTCGAATGATGAGAAGCCCGTTGTTGTGTGTGTTACTTCTCTGTAGGCGAACAGTATGGGGCTGATCAGCTTGTCCCAGTCTGTTGGGTTGTCCTGTGCTACTTTGTTCAGCATTGTTTTCAGCGTTGAATTCAGGCGTTCGCACATCCCATTTGCTTGGGGGTGAAAACGGGCAGCAAATTGTTGTTTAATATTCAGAGTTTTGCAAAACTGTGCGAATTCATTTGATTTAAACTGGGTGCCTTGATCACTCAGTATTATGCGAGGGTAACCTGTTCTTGCAAATATTGCTGTTAGTGCGTCTCCGACATCTTCGGAAGAAATTCTTTTCAATGGTATTGCTTCTGGAAACCGTGTGCACATGTCTACAACAGTCAATATGTAGCGATGGCCTCTTCCGGATATTACTGGCATTGGTCCAATAATATCTACGGCTATCTTTTCAAATGGCATTTCACTTAAGTCTGTTGTTTGTATTGGAGCTTGCATATATGTTCCCTTTGCTCCATGTATTTGGCAAATATGGCAGGATTTTATGTAGGCCTTGACTTCTTGCGTAATTCTAGGCCAAAAAAATTCATTTAAGATTCTATTCAATGTTCTCTTTATTCCCATATGTCCGGCAAACGGGGTGTCATGTGCAAGCTTTAAAATTGTTTCTCTGTACTTCTTTGGAACAAGCAATTGTTGTGTCTTGCCTGCTTTCAGATGAATTTCTCTCACATAGACACCATCTTCGCCTATCTTGATTAACCCTCGTCTTGGTGAAGCTTCACTTTCTATGAGTTTTATTAGATCTGGATCATTTTTCTGTTCACTGACAAATTTTTCTGTTTTAATCTGTACTGGGTCTTGACTTTCTGTGGAGATTTCATTCGGGTTGTTCACTTGATTATGGCTTCTCATATCGCTATTTTCTGTTTCTGTATTTTCATTTTCATTGTTATAAGGAACTTGTATTTTATCGTTTGTATTTAGCACTTCTTCTGCTTTCTTCTGAGCTCTTGTAGTAACCATGGAACATTTCTGTGTGTATTTTTCTTTCCACTTGTTCAATTCTTCTACTGTGCAAGGTTTAGAGCCTTTGATACAGCCAATGATAAGACCAATGTTGTCAGGCTTATTGTCTAGTACTAAAGCCTCATGCCAACCACTGATGAACGGTGTGTGTATGTTGATACGTGCTACCAGATGTGTAGTTACTTGACCCGTGTAACCAACACAGTCTTGTCTTCTTCCGGTGTACTCTTGTGGGTTGACGTATTCTTTTGCGACTAAAATTGCCGTTGCACCTGTATCGTACAGTACGTTGGTCATTTGTTCTCCCACAAAGCCTGGGTATACCTGCAGTTTATTAGCGTGTTTGGCTGCAAATGCTCTATCTCTGGGTCTGTTGTTCCAAACTCTATTGCGTATGTTGTAGAAGCAAGTGTCTGTAATGTGGTTTGTTTTACCGCAAATTTGACATTGGAAACGAACCTTTTGCTGGTTACGTCGGTATTCTCGTTCCTTGTAGGTATATGTTGGGCTCTTATCTTCATCTTTCCCTCTTCTATATGTATATGTTGGGCTCTTAGCTGTGTCTTTCTTATATGTATATGTTGGGCTCCTATCTGCGTTCTCTCTTCGATCTCTATATGTTGGGCTCATTTCTTCATCTTTCTCTCTTCGATATCTATATGTTGGACTCATTTCTTCATCTTTCTCTCTTCGAGATCTATATTTTGGGCTTATGTTGATATCTTTTTCTCTTCTTCCTGTATATGGTGGGCTCTTGTCAGCGTTCTCTCTTCTATATAGAGGGCTTGGAGTCCGCATTCTTGCAGCGTTGTTCACCATACAAGCTGATGCCGCAGTTGGGTTCTCTCTAGCTAACACTTCCCTTGGGTGTGCGGCCTTATACTGCCTTAGTTGTGCTATCAGGCTGCTGATGGTCTTTGGCTCTCGCTCCGTGACGTATGTTTTCACATTATTATTGTAAGCTTCCATCACAGCGTCCATTATAATGTGTTCTCTGAGGGTTTCATATTTGTGATCCACTTTTGACAGGTCTACCCATCGATCGAAGTATATCGACATGTTGGTGACGAATATTTGTGGATCGTCGTTCGCCAGAGGTGTCGACTCTTTCAATCTCCTTCTGTATTCGTAACTTGTGGAGCCAAACTGTCTCAGCAACGCCTCCTTCACGGCCACGTACTCTTTTCTTTCTTCATCTCTCATTTGAAGACAGATGTTGATGGCTCTACCTTTTAAGCGCCCCATGAGGCTTCTTGCCCATTCTGTCTGTGGGAGGTTGCATGATGTTGCTATATCCTCAAATCTCAGTAGATATGAGTCAATGCATTCATTCTGGCTCTCGTCAAATGGAGACATTCTGTCTAATTGTTTGTATTTGTCAAAGTGTTCCTCCTTTTCATTTTGCTGTTCTTTGTCTTTCTTTTCTTTAAGTTTTAGTTCTAGTTGTAAGATTTCCTTCCTTCTACTATCTTCTTCTTTCTTTTTGGCTTCTTCCCTATTAAATCTCCTTTCTTCCCTTTCTTCCTCCTGTGTTATTTTTAGTGTAATGAACTTTTCAAGTTCTTCGCCTTGTAGGCCATTTTCCTTGCCCGCTTCTCTAAATATTTTATACATCGACATTTCCACTTACTTGTGCCTCGTCGTATCTCGTCGTGGTCGCCAGTTGTGAAGAAACAAGTCCTTTTACGTTTAAAGTATCTTTTAATTGTGGAACATTTTAACAAAACATATATACACGGCAACGTTATGTACAGATCTCCTGCTTCACTCGCTGACCTTTTTTAGTTGTGAAGAAACAAGTCCTTTTACGTTTAAAGTGTCTTTTTAATTGTGGAACATTTTAACAAAACATATATACACGGCAACGTTATGTACAGATCTCCTGCTTCACTCGCTGACCTTTTTCTCTCCCTCTCTTCTTGTTTACACACTAGTCACTTCCCCCAAGTCCCCTAACTCTCGATACTCAACACTTGACCGTGTGTCACGGTTGACCACACAGTAACCGTGTCACCACACAGACCAATATACAAGCTATATATTGACTTTGAAAACTGCGCTTACGTAATGCTTTACTATACTGCCTAAGTAAAGGAAAAAGTACAATACAGGTACACAACCCATTCGTAATGTGATAAGAAAACACTTCAATTCACAGGAAGACAGCCGTGAGATTGTTAAAAGAGTTGAGCCGAAGGCCCTTCAAACTCGAGGCGTGTAAGCCTACTTGAACAAACCGCTCTGTCAGGAAAAGGTCTAACCGGCCAAGCAAATGTCTATATAAAACACTGCTATTTCCAATGTGTCTGACACTCCGAGCGCATGGATTAGAATACATGGCCGAAGGCAGAGCGCACCTGGAACTCCCGCCATCTTGTTTTCTTTTACCAAGCTAACCGTACAGGTCTCGCCATTAGTGTAACGGCGCATGGATTATCGACAGGGACGTGGAAGCTCTCTTTCAACTCCGCACCGTGCAATGGGAAAGCTGTCGTATTCCCTTAGACACTCCCACAGGAGTCTTTGTTTTGCTATTCATTTAGCCTAATCACGTCCTCTAGCGAGTTGTTCCACGTTGAGGAAGAATCGCGTAGCCGGAAAAGAAGCACAACCAACTTGTAATGTGGTAAGAAATACTTCAATACACAGAAACACGGCCTACTTGTCATGTGGTCAGAAATACTTCAATACACAGAAACGCGGCCTACTTGTCATGTGGTCAGAAATACTTCAATACACAGAAACACGGCCTACTTGTCATGTGGTCAGAAAGACTTCAATACACAGAAACACGGCCTACTTGTCATGTGGTCAGAAATACTTCAATACACAGAAACACGGCCTACTTGTCATGTGGTCAGAAATACTTCAATACACAGAAACACGGCCTACTTGTCATGTGGTCAGAAATACTTCAATACACAGAAACACGGCCTACTTGTCATGTGGTCAGAAAGACTTCAATACACAGAAACACGGCCTACTTGTAATGTCACTTCTTTTGGTTTTAACTTCTTCATTTCCTCATCACACTCACTAACAATCTTCTGTAATGACTTCACGTTAAACTCCTGACCACTGGCTTTAAGCTGTGAGTCTCGGTAGAATTTCATCTGAAAAAAAAAAGTTTTAACATATCAACGTAATACTGTTATCAACTTAGCAACTTTTTGGGAGAAATACTTAGTGCCAGATTTATTCTAGATAATGTAATGTCATAAATTCAACAGAATTCGCTCCCTAACAATCTAAAATAGAACTATTTTCCTCAGTGCATTGCGCTAAATCAAAGGGTTTATATGACACATGTACCAATATGCATACAACGTAGCCATGACAACATGCTTGGGAGTCGAAGACACATAATATTTTCTTTTTAACAATTTAACTCGAACCAGAAGGCAGTAGAAGATTAATAAGACTTCATCAATTAGCCGCAAAAGGACGACTAAAAAATGGAGCCTCATTAAAAAGAATTACTTTTTTATATAGACCAGGGCATAAGTATTCTGCCTACAACACTATTCTTGCATCTGCGTAATTACATCTACATAATTACATTTACTTACTTGCATTTCTTTTTTCTTTTCTAACTCTGTGATGTCGTAACGAAGATACTGTGAATACGTCATGTCTGCTTCCACCCACATCAGCAACCCTTTGCATGCGTTCCTCAGGTTTTGACAAGCAGTTGGGAACATGATTGCTATGGGACTGTGGTCTATCCGCAGACGTTCTGCCATCTCCTTCATAGATATGTCGAAATGTTGGACGTGAAGAGTTTCTTTCTCAAATTTGTCGGCCATCAGTGTTATATTCTGTAATACAGAGACTAAATTATCATTAGAATGACTTTACGGTTCGATAGGGGGCACGGGTAAGCCAACAAGGAATATGAGCATTTTGTCCTGTGATCTACCAGAGCAAGCTCTACCAAACAGGAATTGCAGGTGGAGAGAATGAAAGCCCCCTTACGATCAGTGGGAGCACATTGTAGGAATACGGAGGAAGTTTTCGTGGGCTCGGCCATAAAACTGGTCGGAAAGGGAGAACATCGTGTGACTCAAAGAGCGTTCCTCCACACTAACAGGTGATTAAATAATCGTAGAGTTGATGGGGGACCTACAAATATACGAGTCGATGACGAGCTAATAGCTCGTTCCTTGTCCCTGTGTAAAATCATTCCCTTTGGTCAAAGGTCACAAATGAGCGCAAGTTCGACCCTTATGGACACTCCACAAAAGTGAGTCTGATTTATACGCTATTCTCAAAACAACTCGGAGAAATGAAGTCGGCATATCGTTTTGCTTGACAAGTTTTCGTGGTTACTTATTAGAACATTACGTTTCATACAATATGAGTTTATTCAAAAGATTTTTTAAATTTAAATTGAAGATATGCCAAGCACACCGTGCACACTTGTTTCAAAATCCTAAAAGTAATATACAAAAAGAATGGGGAAGAATTTAGCGACGTCTGAGCATCGGATTACTTGCAGGAGCATAATCTTTTCTGTACAAAATAGTTTTCAATGCTATTTCACTGCCAACTAGAACAGAACTGTGTTTTAAAGACTTTTACTAGTGATGCCTTCCTAGAACAAAAATTAGGTTAGCGTCCACTTTAGTCAGCTAAAGGGATCCGAGGTGAAGCCCCAGCGCCAAGTGTTTTATTGCCTTCTGGCTTCTACATATCAATACTTCTTCAAGTACGAAGAGCGCAGGTCAAGATAAATCAAGAATGAGTGAGACAGTCTGATACTGAAGTAAGAGAGACATGCGACACAGTAGAGCAGGTTTGTACGCAATGGGTTTAATTGTATAATCGTCCTGGTTTTCAGCGAGACGTCTTGTAGCTGGCCTGTTTTGTTCATGCAACAATTGTATGTCTTCCAGAAAAAAAAATATTGACCGTTAAGACGTTAGGAAAACATGTAGATTCTAGAATAGATTTAAATGCCTTCTTCAAAAGAATGTTTTGGATCTATCTTGCTGCAAACACCTCTAGTAAAAACAGTATGAAAGTCCTACTTCAAAATGTAACAACATCATTTAATGTAGTGATTTAATTTATTAAACATTGATTTTAAAAATATCTTTTTTTTAAAATTAATACTCGACAAGAAAACAAAAAATACTTTAAAAAAAAACAAAGCTTACATTAAGTGTAATTGCATCAATTAGCTTGTATCAGTCATGTAATTGCATGTACGATCAGCTTAGACATAATAAATCTGTCCAATTAGAAATATTTTTACTTATTGTTTTGTTTAGCTTTTAGCTTTCTCAATGCGCTTTGATCCTATCACTTGTCTGGACCAGTTGGGAAAAGGGGAGAGAATAAGGGGGTATCTTGGGGACTGTTTACAATTACATGATAGTTTTTTAAATGCATAAAAAAAATGTTCACTCAAGAGTCGTCATGGGGACTGATTCAGCTTATACCACAACATCTGTCAAGTACGATTTCTTTCCCCCTTTGAAGATACCAAACAAATAATTAATTACCAATAGTTAATTAAATAAGTGGTTAAATTTTTATTTATTGATTTTTGTGTTGTCAGGTAAAAGAAATAATTCAGCGAAATTTCAGCTTAATCCGAGATTTGGTGTGGGAGAAATAACGTGTACAAACTTGTACCATACAGACAGACAGTCAAAGTGAGTTGATATGAGCTCTGTTAAAAAATGGATCTACAGCTACAATGCAAGTTCTGGAAAAAAAAACATAACTTTTCTAGTTGGGGTTCGCAGGACACTACTGAACCAAAAAGTTTGGTCTACAGGGAGTAGCAGGGCAGTAATGGGTAAAAAAGGCTAATTCTGCCGTGGTTAGCAAGGCATTACTAGACCGACCAAAAAGCTGGATTCCAGAGTCCAAAAACTTGTGTTTTTTTTAACAGTGGAACTCGTGAGGGCGAAGTAAATCGTTAGATTTAATATAGCCGCACTGAGTATCAACAATGCATTGTACTGTGAATACATTGGTACAAAGGCAAATTTGATTTGGATGGGGGAGGGGGGGAAGGGACGAAACAGGAGTCAACAACAATGAACGCGAAGACGTCAAGGGAAGTGGCGCATTAGGCAGGAACATGTACAATCAATTAGAAGGGTAGCTATTTATTCATCCATAAAAACTTAAGATAATCACGTGACTATGCGGTAGGGAAAGAGAATAAAGTATACCAGGAGAACTAATGTAGGCCTTTAGTGGATCTAATTGTGTGTGTAGACTGTAGGCCTTCAGTGGATCTAATTGTGTGTGGAGACTGTAGGCCTTCAGTGGATCTAATTGTGTGTGCAGACTGTAGACATACAGTAGATATAATTGTGTGTGGAGAACTACTGAAGGCCTACAGCAGTGGCGTTGCTAGAATGGGGGGGGGGGTTTCCAAACTTGAAAATCCCACCGGGCCCGCACTTGAGGGGGGCCCGCTAATGAGTGTCCAAAATTGTTTTTACAATAAATATTACGCCATTATCTCATGTCATGATGTCCAATGTCAAAATGCAGGGGCTAATAGCACGACAAGCCCCCCAGGCCCCCAAATCCCTAGCTACGCCACTGGCCTACAGTAGATATAATTGTGTGTGTAGGCCTACAGTATGTCTAATAGAATCTAATTGTGTGTGTAGGCCAACAGTAGATCTAATAAAATCTAATTGTGTATGTGTAAGCGTACAGTAGATCTAATTGTGTGTGTATGTGTGTAGGCCTACTGTAGATCTAATTGTGTGTGGAGAACTGAAGAAGGCCAACAGTTGATATATGTGTGTGTGTATTTGAAGGGTTAATATAGTAAAGGTACAGAGATGAATTTAAAATATTACCTTAGCTCACATAATAGTGGACATTCATAAAGAATAATAAAACAGAATACTACAACATAAAATAACATTAACATTGACAGCGATTGAACGGGTAGGTCGATCAACACCCCTGCTTTTTGCCAGAAAAATGAAAAAGAAAACTTAATGGAAGCTTCGCGCCAAAAGCGAGAAACTTTAAATGTACGCTTTCTCGGCACACCACTTTGAACATGCATTGAATTCAAATTGTTTGTTTCCAGACTCAAAAGGCTGCACATTGTAAACATATTTCAAGTTGTAAAGCGATTTCAACAGATTTTGAATCGAGATCTACATCCCTTGAATAATAGTCTGGCCATGGATGAAGATTTTCTCGCACCTGGAGGAAAATGTATAGCAGACTTTACCACGTAAGATCCATTTTTCTATTTTTGTTTTCTTTCTTAAAGATATCTATTATCTATAATCTAGATCTCCCTTTTCACGTCTGGTTCAAAATACATTAATAACTTGACCAGAAAAACATAACAGAGTGATTTGATAAATGAACTCTTTCTAAAATTCATCCCCACCTAAAGTCGAAGATATGCAAAACAAAAGCCTATTACCACGACGATCTCATGACATTGAAACTCTGAAATAACTCGATGTATTTTCTAACAGCTACGAAGACTTTTTGTCTTCCCAAGTGACCAAGCTGGACTTGGACTACGTAGAGGACATTAATATAGCCAGGAAGCTGGTGGAACTTGGATACAGAGGCGCTCGGGAAGGATTTTCAGAGGAAGAGTTCAACGCAATGAAAGCTGCCATCGAAGTGCGGAAAGCGATTTTCAATGTGGTAAGTTAACTAATTATGTTTTACAACTATTTAGTGATTAATATCTTAGACTGAATATATCTGACTTGTCTAATAACATATTTTACGAGATATTCTGGCTTCATATGAGGCGCGGTGGCTGAGTGGTAAAGCCCTTGACTTCCGAACCAAGGGTCCTGGGTTCGAATCCTGGTGAAGCCTAGGATTTTAACTTTCGGGATCTTAGGGCGCCTCTGAGTCCACCCAGCTCTAAAATTAGTGAGGGAAAAATAAAGGCGTTTGATCGTTGTGCTGGCCACACGATACCCTCGTTAACCGTGAGCCATAGAAACAGATGATCCTTTACATCATCTGCCCCATAGATCACAAGGTCTGAAAGGGGAAATTTCGGGCTTCAAAACGAACTGAGAGTGATGTGAATCACATGAAATCACACATCTAGCGACTAGCACTCAGCTCTACCTAGCAACACCTCCCCAGCTACATTCAAAGGACCAAGACAAAGAGTTATCATAAATGGTAGTAACAATAATATATAAAAATAATAAAGTCTTATGCTTATCTCAATTTGGCATATGGGCGCTGTGAGAACAATAGAAACTAGTCAGGTTGTTGATTTGAATAGGAACAACTTGAAAACCACTTTATCTGTTCTTTCTCTTGGGTTATTCTATGACCACAATTGAGCCAAAATACACTGAAATTCACGAGCAAAACGCTTATTACAAAGCTGATATCAACTCACTCTGTCTGGTACAAATCTTGTACATGTTAGTTCTCCCATTTCCCCTTCGCAGATCAAGTTGAAACTTTGCACAAGTTTTCATTGTCGAAAATTACTTAACCTATGGTAATCATTTTTTTAATAACCTATAGAAAAGGAGAGATAAGTCTTGCAGTATTAAGAGATGAGAGTAATTATGCCGTCCTTTCTTTTATATAAGTATTTATTATATTTCGTTTATTTTAAATACCTGATTATGTTTTGTTTTTATGAAGATTTATGTTTCTAGGATTTCATAGGTAATATGTAGTTAAATTTATGAAATAAAAATTTTGTTAATGAAAAGTCTTACTGCAACACTTTTAAACGAACTGAATTAATTATTAAAAAATTCTTTCTTTCTTTTATTTTACAAAATGTAGTTTCCTGTGGTTAATTCCCTAATCAAGAAGGTGACAGTTTAGAAGATGTTTGTCTAATCAACGGCTAAGGAAATTCAGTTTAGCACACTAGTGAGCAAATGGTATTAATATAATCAGTTTTTACTCAATGACAAGTGAACAAAGTTATCTCCAGTCTTTCACTTGATCGTGTATTGTAATATAGATCTCTTAGGTTCTATTATTATCACTTCAACTCTAGAAAACTCTGTTAAGTGCTGGCAGAGAGTATGAGAGCTCCATGCTGAGAGCCATGCAAATGAGAGAAGAGGGGAATAGGACAGGGAAAAGTGCCTCCATTTTTTTCATCCGAGACAGAAATGAAAAAGGTAAAAAAAAAAGGTGTTTTTTTTTTATTAAAGTGACAAATATTAAATAATAAAAGTATTAAAAAGAATATATAAAAATCTTAGGTTACAATGAATTAAAATAAAGGATGTCTGCTTGGTCGTGCGGTATGCGCTTGGAACTGTCGTCTCGGTGGTTCGGAGTTCGAATCCTACCTGCTGTTAACCCTTGCCGCAAGGACTAGGACGTAATCATCTTCCTTTCTGAACGAACAAAATCAAAAATCAAATGAAACATTTCAACACATTGCTATTTATCTTCTCAGAAAGTAGATCTATTAAAATAGAGATATATAGCGACACAATGTCTAACAGTTTTTTAATAAGCCAACTTAAACATTACGTTTTTTATATGGTCAAAGCCTAGGCATGCTACCCTGCCTCATAGTGGCGCCCGGGTGGAAACGATCGTAGGAGGAAACGATTAGGCTAAAGACAAAACAAGACTCCCGAGTGGGTGCCTAAGGGGGTGCGAGAGCATCCTCATTGCACTGGGCGGAGTTGTAAAAAAGCTCCCACAAATTTGTCACAATCCTGGCACTGTTCCTCAAGGGGCCGTTACATAAATGGCGTGTCCCGCACGGTTAGCCTGGAATAGAAAAGGAAAATGGCGTGGGTCTTGGTGTACGCGGCCTCTTGCCGTGAGTCTGACCCACCCGCCAGACAGAACAGTGTACACTGTTCTCTTTCATGCCAGTGAGAAGGAACTCTTGTTCACTTTTGATGGCCTAGAGTTCCAAGAGCCGAAGGCTCAACTCTACCTGACAGTTTCAAGAAGAAGAAGAATATGGTCAAAGTGTTTCGATGTTTACTTATAGTTTCTAGACATTGATGTCACACAAAATGTTAGAATAACCAAAGTTTGTTACAAAGGAATATTAACCCATTTCACGGACAGCAAAAATTGGTCTGTTTGTTGGGAGTTAGTGTGTGCCGTATGGCACTAGCGGATCCAGAACTTTGGAGTGGGGGGGGCGAATTTTTTCCAAACCCTAACCCTAACGCCCAGTAAACCCTAACCCTATGCATAAACGTGTGTACAGAACACACATACACATACACACACACACACACACACACACATATATATATATATATATATATATATATATATATATATATATATATATATATATATATATATATATATATATATATATATATATATGAGAATTTTAAAAAGCAGCATTTCTCAACCTTCGGCGAAAAAGTGGGGCAACGCTATAAGGTTCCCTAGTGGGGTTTGGGGCAAAGCCCCGACGACAAAAGCGTTTTCTTGCATTTTTCACTGCAGAAACACATTCTCCTGACATTAAAAGCTTATTATTCATCAATGGAGTTCGGGGCGAAGCCCCGACGACAAAAGCGTTTTCTTGCATTCTTCACTGCAGAAACGCATTCTCCTGACATCTACAGCTCATCATTCATCAATGACGTTCGGGGCGAAGCCCCGACGACAAAAGCATTATCTTGTATTCTACACTGCAGAAACGCATTCTCCTGACATCTAAAGCTCATCATTCATTAATGAAGTTCGGGGCGAAGCCCCGACGACAAAAGCATTTTCTTCTACTTTTCACTGCAGCAACGCATTCTCCTGACATCTACGCTTATTATTCATCAATGGAGTTCGGGGCGAAGCCCCGTCGACAAAAGCGTTTTCTTGCATTCTTCACTGCAGAAGCGCATTTTCCTGACATCTACAGCTCATTATTCGTCAATGGAGTTCGGGGCTAAGCCCGAAAGGACAAAAGCGTTTTCTTGCATTCTTCACTTCAGAAACGCATTTTCCTGACATCTACAGCTCATTATTCATCAATGGAGTTCGGGGCGAAGCCCCGACGCCAAAAGCGTTTTCTGGCATTTTTCACTGCAGAAACGCATTCTCCTGACCTAAAGCTCATTATTCATACTATTAAAAAAAGGATCTTTTGAATAATATTGTACTTGAAAGATATTCTAATATGAATTTATAGGCCCTTAATACATTGCAAATAAAACCGATTTGTTCCTTGAAAAGATAAGATACCCCACATATTTAGATTTTGGCTTTGAGGATCGCCGCCGAAAAAATAAATAATAAATAATATTCAATAACATTGTAGTATAAGTTGTGAGTTTAGTCCCAAATTTATTTAACTAGAAAAATATCCGATTGAGTAAAGGTTGGGAAAAGGCGACTATAAATGTATTTTTTTCGGTTTAGAACTCATCTCAATCATGATTCTTATAGTGAAAAATTTCATTTGAATTCTAACTTTTCCAATGCAAAGTCTTTCTTAAAATAATTATGATAAATTCATGTGAAATTACATAAACTCTGGAAATGGGTGGGGCGGTAGAATGAAAACGATTAATCCTCGCTCCTTTAATAATTTCTGCTAAAGATTGCATTTGGCATTAAAGAATAAAAAAAAAAAAGTAGGGCGACTCGATATAAGAATTTAATTTATAGTGTATATAAATTATATTAGTGGTGGATTTTTTTACATTTTGTAATTTCTAAACTATAATACTAAAAGAAAAAGTATTGGTTTGTCCGATGGGGGAAATGCAATTGCATATATCGCCCTTCCCACCTGGTGCAACCCTTTTTCATTTAAATTTACTAATGATACAATTTGAGATTAGAGTATGGTACGACATAATATACAATGGGTTCACATATCAATACGTAGTTTATATTATATAGATATTCAACTAATTTTGTTCACAAACTATGATTCTGCACAAAAATAGGACCGCCCCCCCCCCCCATTCAGAGGGCTAGAGTGGGAAGGGCAGTACATGCAATCGCCCTCCCCCCCCCCAACCCCACCGAATCGACCAAGATAAAGAAAGGGAGCGACATAATATAAAATTTATAGATTAATTCAACTAATTTTGTTCACAAACTATGATTTCTCCATAAAAGTAGGACCGCCCCCCCCACTCAAATGGTTTAGGTGGGAAGGGCAGTAGAGGTATTCGCCCCCCCCCCACCCCCAAACGGTAAACAGGGAACGACATAATATAAAGATCGGTTAAAATATCAATAACAAGTTTTAATCATATAGATATTTAATTGATTCTGTTAGCAAGCTGGGATTTCTACAAGTAAATTGGACCGCCCCCCCCACTCGAAAGTGTATGGGGGGGGCGGGATTGATACCATTGCCCCCTCCCGACCCCACCAAATCGGTCAACATACTAGAGGAGGGGGCGAAATAATAAAAAAATAGGTTGAAATATAAATAATTAGTATATATTATTAACATAAGTAATAAATTTGTATACAAATTGTGTGAATTCTATACTAAAAATTCGTCCGCCCCCCCCTTCGGGGGGGGGGGGTCGGCCGAGTGGGGGGGGCGATCGCCCCTACCGCCCCCCCCCCTGGATCCGCCAGTGCCGTATGGGTTGATATATTACAAAATATTACACTGAAATTCCTGATAAGAATGATTTTCTTCCTCCAGGCCAGGAAGTGTCCGGCTACATAGACTACTCTCACAGACTTGCCACGGAGGACTTCCGTCCAATCTTCAACATGGAGAAGAGGTTTCTCCCTCAGAAGACAGACCTCAGCTTCTTCAATTGGGATACTATGAATGTAGGCAGTAAAAGTTCACCAAACTACGAGGTAATCTTAGATATAGGCAGTAAAAGTTCACCAAAATATGAGGTAATCTTAGTTAGTAAAACAATACTCTGTTATTTTTTATGGAGTGTGTGTGAGTGATCAGATTGGCTAAATAGATTCTGATGTAACCACGAGTAACATCAGTAGATGATAAATAGAAGTGTACGGTAGTTAAAGTTGAACTTAAAATCCAAGGCTCAGAGACACAATGATTTGTGTTTATTGTACTTTGAAGTCCGTTATATTCTGTTTAAATTGTTCAATAAATGATTTCTTTGTGTTTCTACATACATACAAAAACTTTCGGTTATTACGTAACGCTAAAAATCACCCTTTTACCTCTCCCTTTTAACAAATCGTAACAAAATCAATGTTATTTTATTTGAATATTTTTTGTTTTGTTACGTATCAAATCTTCAGACCCACCTCTCCCATGTAACACATTTGTATACCCCTCCTCCCCCACTCCTTAGTCGTTACGTAGGTTTGATATACGAACATTCCCTACGCTGAAGGCGAAAGCTGTATTTATATAAAAGTAAAATTCATCTTGTTTTAAAGAAGTTTTCTCAATTTTTATTCAAATTCTGTATGTAGATATGCTAACCATGTCTGGAGCTACAGACGACAGTGAAGCAACCATTATCTATAGGTATATAAGAAATAATGGAAGCTATTTAATCTTGCGACATTTGTTTTAATACTGGAAACAGGAATCAGCAGTATAAAAGCTCTGACCATATTATATCGGAACCACTACACTATATGAATCATTTAGAGTAATTGATTTTTTTTATAGAAGGTCTTTTAAAAACATTAATTTACCAAAAATTATTTATTTCTACGTTCTAGGTCATTGCTAAAAATCCAAGTGGGATGCTGTTTAGAAACAAACGGGATGGAAAAATCATCAACCCAGATCCCTCTCTTCACTCGCCGGGAGATAACTCTTCCAGAACAATAGTGAGAGCAGAAGATTACATCAGCGTGGTTGTGTTTGACCATTACAATCGAAGAAAATTGTAAAGTCTGCTTCATGTTGAATTGTGTTTATATCGTTTTGATATCCTTTATATATTTCTATTTAATACAAGTAAGATTAGTTCTGAGACAGACCATAAGACTGAAATATTCAATGAAAATGATCTGCAAAGCTGTTAAACATTGTAGTTTAAGAAACAATAAATGTAAAAAAAAAAAAAGTAGATTCTAGTGGAGAATTCTAAAATTATATTTGGCCTATGGCTATAATATTCTTATAATGTTCTTTGGTTTTTTTTTAAGGTATTCATATTATTCAATTTAGCGTCAAGATTAATGCAAGAATGTTAAGAATTTTAAATAAGGCAAATAATTAAG
Source organism: Biomphalaria glabrata (assembly GCF_947242115.1). Lineage (NCBI taxonomy): Eukaryota > Metazoa > Mollusca > Gastropoda > Planorbidae > Biomphalaria > Biomphalaria glabrata. The sequence goes on along the minus strand of NC_074711.1, from coordinate 31,169,309 downwards.
TCAAACTTATGTCAAAAAATACATTATAATTATAATATTTATTATATCTATCATAAGTTTGTAAGAAGTTATGAATAAATAATCTTATTTTGCGTCTTTTGTTTTTCATTTTGTTTCCTATTAATATTTTGTCTGAATATTTTTTCCGGTCGAAGTTTTGTCTTCACTAACATACACATCACATTTTATGTATGTACAAGCAAGTGCCCTGAAGTTTGACATTTAGTTCCTTTATTTTTAAAATACGGAAACCCTGGTTTTATCTCAAATAATTGGAATTCTTCTTTGTCATTGTCCTAAGAATTGAATTGAAGACTCTTGGAACTCTAAGCACACGGAAGCTTAAGCTGTCTGAACAAACTGTTACTGCTGGGAAATATCTAAAAAGATGTAAAATTTTTACATCCCTATTATCGATGTCTATTATCTCAAGACGCTCGGGTTAGAGTCGAGGCCGGAGGCCGAGAACACCCGGAAAATTCCCCCATATTCTTTCTCTATACCACATTTCCCATGGAGGTGTCCGCCATAAAAAAAGGCCCCATGAGGAACAAATAGTGACATGCTTGTTATGGATTTCTTCCATTCCCGCCAATGAAATGAAATTGGTCCTTAAGGTTAAATAATTGGAATAAAGTTTTAGATATTTAGTGGGAATTTTTTTTGAAATAAAATAACATCGACTCTAAATTGCATTATGAGCTTTCCAGCGGTCTACAGTTTTTCACCAATGAGCTACCGAGTACTCCCATTTCCTGCAATCCTAACATTATTTAACAAAAAAAAAATAGAGCTATGCCCTTAAACGTGAGCATATCTTTAATAATTACAAATTCAGGTAATAAATGTATATTTTAAAAAGCTTATTTATATATCTACTAATTGATTTAGAGCTATCATTGGATTGAACTGTTTGGTTACGATTAAGGCTGTACATTTAATTTAAAGATTTTAATTACATGTATTTTAAGTTAAACATCAAAAGCCTTTTTACAAAACTTATATCAACTGTCTGTCTGTCTTACGGTCTGGTAAAAAGTGTGTACACGTTATTTCTCCCACACCCATTCTTGGATCAAGTTGATACTTAGCACAATTATTCATTGGCATAATCGAGACATGAACAATAATAATTTTTTAAAGTAACCAATTAGTCAATTAATTACTGGTAATTAATTATTTTGTTAGATACCAACAAGGGAAACTAATCCTTCAGTATTCACAGAAACGACTAAATTTGTTGGGTTAAGTACCCTAAAATAATTGTTAACGTTATTTCTCCCTCACGCATTCTCGATCAATAATCATTTATTGTAGCTAATAAAACATGAATCAATTTTTTAAAAGACAGTTTGTGTGGAGACACAAACTCAAAATCGGCCCCCGAAGTGGCCCACCCAGGCAGGTAAAAAGGCAGGTTTCAATATTTTCATTAAGAACATTAGAATTAAATTCGATCAAAGACAAAGGACAGAGAAGAATGGAGAAAGAAGGTTGACGGATCTTGTGTGGTGTCCCAGCGCTCCACAGACCAAAGGATAGGTGAAAGTTAGATGTGAATCTGGCCTAACTAATGTCTTATAATGAATATACAATTGCTCTAATTGTTTTGTAAAGGGACATTCTCTTATTCCTCAGGAAAATAATAATTTCCGTAAATAAAAATAATCCTTTTGTTCAGTACTCTATCTTTCATGGATATCACTCCATTTCACGAGACAATATGAAAAACTAATTATTAATTGTTGTTTTAAATTATGTCCAACTTAAACGCATACTAAATAGATTTTTTCTCTTAAAGAAAAAAAGTAAAAAATTTTTGAGTGTAAATGTGTAGTTAGTATAACAGAACTTGCTTAATTTAGCAATACAAATGTAGAAATATTATTCTTTTGACAAAAAAATGTAATCTAAAACCGTTAGCATAAATGTGTTAAAAATATAGTGAATTATTATCCCCCCTACTAAAGAGCCTCCCCTATTTGTTACTATTAATAGTGAATAGTTGTAAAAGTGGTGTATTTTTATGAAAGGCTGCTTGCATAAGTGATTTAAAAAATTAGATTTTTCACTTTCAGAAAAGAAAAAAGTAGCCGTTGCATCAGAACTTTGAATGGTCTAAAATATTATGGTGTCAGATTCACTATCTTTTCTAGTTAACGAGATCTAAACGGGACGGACGGACAGACATTCCAAACAAAACTAATAGCGTCTTTTCCCCTTCGGGGGACGCTAAAAATAACCAATTAGTCTATTAATTATTGGTAATTAATTATTTAATTATAATTAACTTGTACATTATTGATAGATAAAGTTTAATGGGCGGAGGTCTTCCCCCTTAGATAAGCTTTGTTTAAAAAAAAAAAAAGATTTTTTTTTTGCTTGTTTTTTTTTTAACAACTGTCTGAATTGACTGTGACAGCTGAGCGTTGCGATTGGTTCACAAGTTCACCTGGAGATTACGGCGAATGGCGTTAGCAAGATCACGTCTCTGTTTCTCATAATTGGTGGCGGTCTCCAGGTAAGCGTCCCCATCTAGTGGACTGAAACTCAGACAATACCTTGACATGTACTCCAGGAGTTTCTCCACAAAGAATATAGACTCTGAGAACCCTACACGGGTCGCTTTTAGGGCTTTGTTGACCAAACTCTGAATCTGTCAAATAAGAGAATAAACGTGTATATTTACAGTGGATTTAAAAGTACTGGTTAGGCATAGGTTAGTATTGAAACAAGAAAGTCTTGATTTAAAGGTTTAAAAAAAAAAAAGAAAAGAAATTTACAGCACGACATATGAGTCTGAATAATGGGGGAATAATCGTTTTGACTAAGGAACATAAAATGCCATTTTCCAAAATTAAAATGAGCAGAGTTATTTCCCACCCATTTCTTTCTGTTGTGTGTGTAGCCCATAGACATAAATAAATATAGACTGGCCGATTAAAGAGTTTTATGAAACGAAAATTTGTGACTTGCAATTTTGTGTACTTTATTTATGAGCAGTATAAAAGTTAAGTATTCATATCTATTTCAGCCATAACCTATATAAGTATTACATTATTTTCACGTGTTTTTTTTTAAATCTCTAAGAATGAAGATCATGCAATTTTTCATAATTCGGAAATCCGAATACAATAGATATACATGTTTTCAAGTTACATGAAGTTACTTCCTTCGGCCAGTCTATATTTATGTATGTCTATGGTGTAGCCCATTTGACCAACGTCATTTGTTGAGGTCATGTAGAAGAATGTGTACATATATATCCTACATATAGGTTAATAAATATAGAAATAATTCCTACAGTGGAAACCAACGAATATTTTATTCTGTTAAAATTAAAACCTTTGATATTGCTTATTTTTTTGACTTACTTATACCTAAGGGTTATATGTATTCAGACAAGTTTTGTCTCAACTCTTATTACGTACCAAATTTAGAGAATGTTCATCAATGGTCAGAACATCCGTTGGGTCTAATTGACGTTCAGCTAACTCGTTGAGCTGACCCAAGCTGTGGAGGCCAGACTGTCTGGCAGGTCTCAGTAGCTGAGAAATTCAACGGTAATTTAGTTAGCAATATCATATTAACAACGCAGCACACAGACCTATATTTGAAAAAAGAATAATGAATCGTTGTGACCCTGTTGTTGTGTAATTATTACGATGAAGTAATTGTAGATTTAGTGACATGAACACTCTAGCAGCTCTGAGTCCGTTTGAATTGAGCAAAGAGGTAATCATTCTTAATTTCTAATATTAAACAATTTAAAAGCACTACTTGGGTCTTTATATGAACAGGCACAGAGCATACTTACAATTTTATGACAGAATATAAGTAACTTTATTAAAGGGACAAGCAAAATATAAAAGAATCTTTAAAAAAAAAAAACAGTTTCTATAATGGGTAAAAAAATACAAAAATCAGGGCCATATAGGCCTATCTTAAGACTACAGGATTAAGTTTCTTTTCTGTGTATGAGACAAAATTAATTAATTACCACTAATTGATTATTTAAATGGTTAATTTTTTGATTGATTCGTGTATTGACATCGACTACGAATAATTATGCAAAATTTTAGCTTGATCCGAGAACGTATGTACATAACGTAATAAAGGGAATAATTTTATATATGCAACCACATCTCTCAAAAAGTAGCATTAATTCCCCTTATTCGATACCAAACAAAATAATTAATTGCCAATAATTAATTAGCTAATTGGTTGTTGTTGTTGTTGTTTTTTTTTATCAATTATTGTTTTGTCTGGTACAAGAAATAATTGTATAAAGGTTGAATTTGATCCGAGAATGGGTGTGGAAGAAATATTTTTTTAACTAGACAGTTTGTGAATATAAACTTTGTAGTTTGTAATAAATACATCCACAGTGAAAGTAGGAAAATAAACCAGTATGAGCACCCGATCTATGAAGAAACAATCAAGGAATATAAAACCTGTTTTTAAAGTTCTTATGAATGTAGTTTACTATATTTAGTTCTATCACAAGATTTCTGTGGACCCTGGAATAAAAGTGACATAAAACATGACGAGTCTTGTTATATGATAATCGTAGTTTAAAATTGATTGCCTTGATAGCCAAATAGTTAAAATATATATTTAAAAAATGTAAACCAAATATATATTTATTTTAGAATATGTTACAGTGAAACAGATGATACCTTTTATCTATGCACCAAACACAATAATACATCTTTTTTTTTCTTATGGGACGTAATAGAACATTATTCTATAATTCTATGTCTTTGGCATGACAATTTAAAAATATAGTAGGCCTAAATACAAGTTACAAAATATTTTTTACAAAGCTTATATCAACTCACCATGATTTAGTCAGACACTATACTCTTAAAACTTTGCACAATCAGTGCTTTTTTTGTGACGGTACTTTTTTCAATATAGGAAGAAGTTATTACTTTTCTGTTTATTTAACGTTTATTAACTTATAAGTAGTTAAGAGTTAGGCAATCCATCACTGAGTACCGGCACCTATTTTTTTTTACAATAAAAGCATAATTATCCATCAGACCTGACAAGACATAAATCAATCAAAAAAAAATTAAAGAATTACTTAATTAATGGGCAATTAATTATTTTCTTTGAGTTGGAAAGAAAGGGAATAAATGCTACTTAATGAGAAATGTGAATATATATACATGTATATGGATGCAGTCCCCTTGTTACGTATTGACACTTTTTTCTGTCACTTCCCATTCTCGGATCAAGTTGAAATTTTTCATAATTATTCATAGTTGATAAAAAGCACGAATCAATCCAAAAATTAAATTTTGTTACATATAGCCATAGACATAAATAAATTTATGTCTATGCATTTGATAATAAAGAGGATAACCCCGTAATTTACAGATAAATGGCGGTACTTAGCAGTTCCTTCGATTAAATAATCATTGTTATTAAAAAAAAAGTATTCTCTTTTCTATTGCTTGTTTTAAATTAAAATAAAGCACCACAACAGTGATAATACATATGACCTTGAGTACCGTACTCTCTGGGTCAATTTAGGGAGAGGATAATACGGAGGACGTAGGGGATAGTTGTTATTTAATTCCCCATTAAAAGCTTAATTAAGGAATGAAAGAATAAGTCTCTGAGCATCCAAATATTTTAAACTTCATCAATGTTTAATAGTGTGATTAGTCTCCGCCTGACTTGAGCAAAACTTGTATGCTTACCAGTTGAAGAGGAATTTGCCACTGCTTGATTTCCGCTTCCATCTTCCCGTTAGGTTCATAGTATGAGGTTTCCAGATTGAGCAGTCTTGTTTCTACAGAGCTGACAACTTCCCTAACAATAGTATACACAGACTGCAGACTTTGAGGACGCTCTGATGCTAGGGCTGCAAACGTCTGCCTTTTTCGGTAGAAATTTAAAGTCGTGGCTGGAGGCATGGCAAGTTTTGTCATACTCACTGAATCAAAGCTGCAATTTAAAAAAAAAAAACAAGTTTCGAACATTATTTGTTCATCGTGGTTGAGTGCTAGTGCCATAGGCTGCTTATTTTAAATAATTAAGTAATCTACTCTTGGAAAACGTGAAAATTAATGCACTACTATAAGTCAGAATCGTGATTAAGTAGCTGACATTTCTTAGAAACAATACGTTAATTTTTAGTTACGCTTTTTTTTTTACATCTCTGTATCCTTTTTGAAACAAACAGCGTTACCAACAAATAGATGCTACTTGACTTATAGACTTGTAAGTCCTGAGCCAAACTATGCATTCATCTTTGGGGCATGTAAAGTAATCATCAAATGTTAGTCACACAAGAAATACAAACGTTTATGTGTTAAATAAATATTCCCATTTGTCATAATTATCCTGAAAAGTGAACAATGTAATCAATATAACTTTCTAACCGCGCGGGTACGGCCCAGGTAGAAATACACAAATTTAAATGGTTCAATTCTAGAACATTGCCCCCTTCTACTGGCTAACTCGTTACCCCAACTAGACTGCATATCGATTAATAGAGGGTGGCTTCACGTGGCAGTGATTGGTCAGGAAGTTGGGGTTTTGCCTGGAAGACCAGAGCTTTTGAAAACCGGAAATATTTGTATATTATAGATTTACGTGTACACATGCATTATGGGATCTTGTTGTAGGCCTACTTCATGTTAGCAGCAACAACATGAATAAAACAACAACAATTTTAGATCTATCCTTTCAAAATACATCTTTTTAAAATAAGATTTTTAAATAAAGTAATATTTTGTTTACAAATAATTTCTTACTTTAAGTTCAAATAATTTAGAAAACTAAACATTCCTATTGGAAATATAATTACCAGTTTGGGAATCAAGCCCTCGACATTCGCGTTCGCCCTTATCAACTTCGCTATACAGCCATGCTACTAGGTGCACATGTTTAGTTTGAAAGAAATGACTACATTTTTTAAAATCTACCACCAGCTTCCAACTTCTATATTTTAATATTTCTAATTACACTTTCTTCATGGATGGAAAGGTCAAAGTTGACGGTTGAAGAGACAAAAATGAGCTAGCATATCTTAATAATAAATTTACTGCTGCTTTAGTTTCATGAGAATCCAATATTTTCAATTTACGTAGGAATGCCAAAACACATGTCGATGATCAACAGAACTGATAAATTGATCGATTGCTGGAGGATTGCTAAGAATTCGAAACTTTGACGAGTGAAAGATGAGAGTAAGGGGGGGGGGGGGACATTAAAATTTCATGGGGAAAAAATCTAACTGTAAATGTTGATTTTTTAAAAGTTATTTACAATATTGTTTTTAGCGGCCGACGAAAGGGGAAAAGACGCTATTAGTTTTGTGTGGAATGTCTGTCCGTCCGTCCCGTTTAGATCGCGTAAACTGGAAAAGATAGTGAAAATCCGACATCATAATATTTTAGACCATTCAAAGTTCTGATGCAACGGCTACTTTTTTCTTTTCTGAAAGTGAAAAATCTAATTTTTTAAATCACTTATGCAAGCAGCTTATTTTCATAAAAAATACACAACTTTTTAACTGTTAGGCCTAATAGTAAAAAATTTTTTTACAAATGTATCGTTAAGTTAAGAAAGTTCTGTCATACTAACTACTACATTAACACACACAAAAATGTTTACTTTTAAAAAAAAAAAAGCTATTTAGTATGCATATAAGTTGGATATAATTTAAAACAACAATTAATAAGTAGTTTTATGATATTATCGCGTGAACTGCAACCCATAACCACAACATTCAACTAAAGGAATTATTTTTTTTACGATTTGGTTAGAAGATTGACCCTTTACAAAACAATTAGAGCAATTAGATATTCATTATAAGACATCAGTTAGGCAAGGTTCACAATCTAACTTCACATTCACTTTCACCACACAAGATCTGTCAACCTTCTTTCTCCATTCTTCTCTGTCTTTTGTTTTTGATAGAATTTCATTCTGATGTTCTTTCTGAAATATTGAAACCTGTCTTTTTACCTGCATGGGTGGACCACTTTGGAGGCCGATTTTGAGTTTGTGTTTCCACACAAACTGTCTTTGTAACCTTGTTTTATTTAGGTCAGTGCACACAACTTTAAAAACACTTTGTTTATTGTATAAGAAGAATGAGAATAATTTGACTATCGAATTTTTAGTGAATAAAGTTTTTTTATAATTTGGTTGCATGGGGTATAGACGCATTCAAATTAAATATCGATGTCCTTCGTTAGTACATTAGAGGTCAAGAAGAACCCCCGGCCTCTCTGAGGCATATGGAGGCTCTGGAAAGTTTTAAAATTGTTGAATCTTATCTTATCTTATATATTACAGACGTTACTTCAAAAAATAGGAAAATTACGTCCTACGCATTTTATGTGTCAATCTAGTCAGGCCTGTTAATCAATGACTTAAACTCTGTTAAGTCGTTGGTTTTCCTGGCTGATTCAGGCAACCCATTCCATTCTCTAATGGTACTACAGAAGATGGAGCACTTGTACGAATTTGTTCTAGCGTATGGAATACAATTGTGCCTCTATCGTTGTGTCTTTCTGAGTATTTCATTAGGTTTTGTTTTTCTATTTCTAAATTATGGTTCAATGTTTTATGTATTTTAGGTACTTCACTTTTTAGTCTTCTGTCCTAAAGTGTCTATGTTTAATGATTTTACTCTAATCAAATTAGAAAATTCATTTTTTATTATGGCTGCCTGGTCGTGAGATTTGCGCGCTAGACTGTCGTTCGGATTTATCGATGGTCGAGGGTTCAAATCCTGCCCGCTCCCATCCCCCGTCGTCCTGCGGGAGGTTTGGACTAGGAAGTAATCTATCTTCAACTCTGAAGAAACATCCGAAACATGTAAAACAAACATTTTATTAATCCCACTGCTATATTTTGTATTCGTTCTAGTTTCTTTATGTTTTCTTCAGTTGAGGGATCCCAGACAGACTATGCATATTCTATTATTGGCCAAACCAAGGTTAAATAACATTTTAGTTTTATATTCTCATTTGATTTATAGAAAATTCTTTTAACAAGCCCTAATGCTTTGTTTGATTTTTTTTTTTTAGTTTCATTAATATGTGGATTCCATGACAGTTTTTAATTTATTATAACACCTAGGTATTTTGCGTTTCCGTTTGTGTTACTGGTTTGCATGAATAAGATAAGTGGAATTAATTAATTTTAGGCAGAGGATGCATATTCTACTATTGGCCTAACTAATAAATGAACGAAGGAAGCCCTCAATCTTTCAGAATGTTTCATTGATTGATTTATCTTTTTGTTTTCAGGTAGCATATTCAAGTCAAAACAATCTTTCGAGCGTCTATAAAGAGCTGTGTTGTTTGAACAGAAACAAAGGTCAAGGCTTTCTAACACTATGAACGTTGTAGAGTAAATGAAACAATGACGTCGTCACAGGTCCCATACTGGTCAAGTCAGTTAACCGTGACGGGGGCCACCAATTAATGTCATAGTCTTATGGTTCGATTGGATTCATTTGATTAACGATTACCGAAAGAAAAATCGATTTGACTGAAAAACGGCGGAATCCTTGTCAGTTATATTTTTTTATTGATGCTTTTTTTTTTATTCTCATGTGATGTATTTTATACAATGTCGCCATATGAATAAAGAAACATCGAACCACAATCTGATCGATCAGCCAACAATGTCATAATTTGGGTATATAGTTCTACAATTACGACAGCATGTTTATGGCAATAACTTCGATCTGACGAACTGTTCATAATCGTTCTATAATTGGGATCTTTTTTTTTTCCCGCTAGAATTTCGTTTCACCTTAAGGAACCATTCTCTTTAAGTATTGATTAGTTTGCATTGTGACTATATGAATATATGTTTTAACAATAGAACAGAAAATGTTTTAATGAACACAAAATCAATAATTCATATGTTAGGCGTCAAATGACAAGCACGTCATAATTAATTATCTCTTTAAAGACCATAAGTAAGCTAATTAGGACTATTAACAAGATTTACTACAGTTTAATTTGAGCGCAAAGAGTAAATATTTGTATAGATGTTCTGATACTTTAATATATAGAATAAAAATGGGAGGGGGGGGGGAGCTGCTTGAATTGGAAACCACTGCACACACACACAAACCACTGTAAACACACACATACAGTTCATCTCAGTTATAGCACTAGTTAAATAAACCTTCCGACTTGATGATGAGAACGCAGAAGTTACAAAGAAGGAATGTAAAATTGTTACAATATTTAAATGTCAATTTTAAAAGGGATTAAGTTCGTAGCAAAAACACACATACATACATACACACACACACACACACACACACACATATATATATATATATATATATATATATATATATATATATATATATATATATATATATATATATATATATTGTTATAAACCTGGTGGTGGCACAAATGGGGGTAGTTGTGTGTGTGTAGTCAGCAGACGCAAATCGCCCCAGGCCAGCGCTAGACGAGCGGTCAACCGTGACGAGCTACGATGGTCAGCCGAGACGAGTGTCAACACGGCGGTTCGGGAAGGATCGACGGCGGTCCGGGAAGGATCGACGTTGTGAACAGAGCTCAGGAGCGTCACGAGAGTTGTAGTCATCTGACCACCTAGAAACGTCGAGCGGCGTTCTGTCCGGTTCGAGAAGGCCAGTAGGGACCCTATATAAAGAGCGAAGGTATCAGAGACCAGTGAGTCACAACTTCCCGATCTACAGTTCGTTACAACGGCTTAGTACCAGTCCGAGGCGAGACAGAGAGACCAGTGCAAGAGTTGATACGGCAGATAGATATTTGTACAGTCTTGTGTTACGTGCTGCCAATTGTACAGTATTGGCTGTTATTTATCGACATTAAACCATTACGTTATTTTGAAGCCCAGAGTTGTCAAGTTCTTTAAGTTGGTGGTGTAAGGTGCAGTTTGCAGAGAGCCTGGATAGAGAGATACGTAACAATATATATATCAAGGATAATGTTAATAGGTCTTCTTTAATATATCTAGACTTTGCGCCAAATTTTCATTCAGATGTTTTCGTTGACGCAATGTTCAACAAAGAAAAAGACGACGAATCGATTTTAATAAATAAATGGATCTCCAATATTTTATTACTTCAGTTAAAAAATAAAAAAGGTAAAAAAATGTTTAACGTTATTTATTGTGCTACGCCGGGACGGCCTGGTGCACTATGAATGCCAAAGATAGCTTGGATTTTTCACGCAGTTTTCAACAACAGCCGTAATGCAGAGCCAAATGTTTCCAACTGAGCTACAGGCCTGGCTCTAAGAGAGACTTCACAAAGGGCTATAATCCGCTATAAGGTCATAGTTTTGAGTCTCGCTTGATTAACGATAGCGTACAAATTAGGCACAGCATCTTTTTTTTTTTTTTTGTACTAGAAAAGAATGATTGTAGGTCTATTTTACTCAAGACAAAAATTTGATTTTAAACAAATACGAATAACTTGGCTAAGAAAAACATTAACAAATCATTGAAAAAACATTTTGCCGACGTATTTGTGTTTTTTTAAAAGTATTTTATCACGTGCTAAATACAATATATCTATAACATAAAGTAAGGTGTAGGCTATGTATGTATGTATGTATGTATGTATGTATGTATGTATGTATGTACGTATGTATGTATGTATGTATGTATGTATGTATGTATGTATGTATGTCCCGAATGGAAATCAAAACCGTTTGAACAATCTTGATAAAACTTGGCACAAAAGTTCCTTAGATCATGGCGGAGACCGTAGTGTATGTTTAATGTCCCTCCCACAACTGGAGGGCCCTACAAATAGACAAAGAGTACCTAATTGTATCTCTAATAAATAATGAAACTTGTTATCAAATCGGGTAAACCCTTTTACGCAGAAGTTTAGCAATGAATATGTCGGCTGAACGGATAAACTTATTTTTATACTCTCCTTTTATTTCCGTGACTAAATAGAAAAAAAAATGTGAAAGGAACATTCTCCATGTTTGACATAGATCTAAATTCAGTCCAGGAGATCAGTAATACCCAAACTAAGGCCCGCAGGCCGCGGATCGTTTCCGGCTAGTATTACATAAAGGCCCTTTGTGAGGTCTCTTAGAGTTATACATTTTACAGAAATACGAAATTGTCTTCGAGTGCGTGGCATAGCAATGATGGTGCAAAGGGGGGTCCGCATTCGTGACTTAATAGGGGACCACAGAGCCAATAATAACAATAAAAATAATGATAATTTAATTTATAGAGCGCTGTTAACAACCAAAATGTAGGCTCAAGGCGCTGTGATAACATTATAAACAGAAACACGAGATCTATAAAAAATGTTTTTAGCAGATACGTATTAATGTTCTTGAATGTAGTGCAGCGTCTGACTGTGTCCTCCAATCAAAGATATTCGAGTGTGTAGTGCAGCGTTTGACTGTGTCCCCCAATCAAAGATATTCGAGTGTGTAGTGCAGCGTGTTGTCTGACTGTGTCCCCCAATCAAAGATAGTCGAGTGTGTAGTGCATCATGTTGTCTGACTGTCCCCCAATCAGAGATAGTCGAGTGTGTAGTGCAGCGTCTGACTGTGTCCTCCAATCAAAAATAGTCGAGTGTGTAGTGCAGCATGTCTGACTGTGTCCCCCAATCAAAGATAGTCGAGTGTGTAGTGCAGCATGTTGTCTGACTGTCCCCCAATCAAAGATAGTCGAGTGTGTAGTGCAGCGTGTTGTCTGACTGTCCCCCCAATCAAAGATAGTCGAGTGTGTAGTGCAGCGTGTTGTCTGACTGTCCCCCCAATCAAATATAATCGAGTGTGTAGTGCAGCATGTTGTCTGACTGTCCCCCCAATCAAATATAGTCGAGTGTGTAGTGCACCATGTTGTCTGACTGTCCCCCAATCAAAGATAGTCGAGTGTGTAGTGCAGCATGTTGTCTGACTGTCCCCCCAATCAAATATAGTCGAGTGTGTAGTGCACCATGTTGTCTGACTGTCCCCCAATCAAAGATAGTCGAGTGTGTAGTGCACCATGTTGTCTGACTGTCCCCCCAATCAAATATAGTCGAGTGTGTAGTGCAGCATGTTGTCTGACTGTCCCCCCAATCAAATATAGTCGAGTGTGTAGTGCAGCATGTTGTCTGACTGTCCCCCAATCAAAGATAGTCGAGTGTGTAGTGCAGCATGTTGTCTGACTGTCCCCCAATCAAAGATAGTCGAGTGTGTAGTGCAGCTTGTTGTCTGACTGTCCCCCAATCAAAGATAGTCGAGTGTGTAGTGCAGCTTGTTGTCTGACTGTCCCCCAATCAAAGATAGTCGAGTGTGTAGTGCAGCATGTTGTCTGACTGTCCCCCCAATCAAATATAGTCGAGTGTGTAGTGCACCATGTTGTCTGACTGTCCCCCAATCAAAGATAGTCGAGTGTGTAGTGCAGCTTGTTGTCTGACTGTCCCCCAATCAAAGATAGTCGAGTGTGTAGTGCAGCATGTTGTCTGACTCTCCCCCAATCAAAGATAGTCGAGAGTGTAGTGCACCATGTTGTCTGACTGTCCCCCAATCAAAGATAGTCGAGTGTGTAGTGCAGCTTGTTGTCTGACTGTCCCCCAATCAAAGATAGTCGAGTATGGAGTGCAGCATGTCTGACTGTGTCCCCCAATCAAAGATAGTCGAGTGTGTAGTGCAGCATGTTGTCTGACTGTCCCCCCAATCAAATATAGTCGAGTGTGTAGTGCAGCATGTTGTCTGACTGTCCCCCAATCAAAGATAGTCGAGTGTGTAGTGCAGCATGTTGTCTGACTGTCCCCCAATCAAAGATAGTCGAGTGTGTAGTGCAGCTTGTTGTCTGACTGTCCCCCAATCAAAGATAGTCGAGTGTGTAGTGCAGCTTGTTGTCTGACTGTCCCCCAATCAAAGATAGTCGAGTGTGTAGTGCAGCATGTTGTCTGACTGTCCCCCCAATCAAATATAGTCGAGTGTGTAGTGCACCATGTTGTCTGACTGTCCCCCAATCAAAGATAGTCGAGTGTGTAGTGCAGCTTGTTGTCTGACTGTCCCCCAATCAAAGATAGTCGAGTGTGTAGTGCAGCATGTTGTCTGACTGTCCCCCAATCAAAGATAGTCGAGTGTGTAGTGCACCATGTTGTCTGACTGTCCCCCAATCAAAGATAGTCGAGTGTGTAGTGCAGCTTGTTGTCTGACTGTCCCCCAATCAAAGATAGTCGAGTATGGAGTGCAGCATGTCTGACTGTGTCCCCCAATCAAAGATAATCGAGTGTGTAGTGCAGCATGTTGTCTGACTGTCCCCCCAATCAAATATAGTCGAGTGTGTAGTGCACCATGTTGTCTGACTGTCCCCCAATCAAAGATAGTCGAGTGTGTAGTGCAGCTTGTTGTCTGACTGTCCCCCAATCAAAGATAGTCGAGTGTGTAGTGCACCATGTTGTCTGACTGTCCCCCAATCAAAGATAGTCGAGTGTGTAGTGCAGCATGTTGTCTGACTGTCCCCCAATCAAAGATAGTCGAGTGTGTAGTGCAGCATGTTGTCTGACTGTCCCCCAATCAAAGATAGTCGATTGTGTAGTGCAGCTTGTTGTCTGACTGTCCCCCAATCAAAGATAGTCGAGTGTGTAGTGCAGCATGTTGTCTGACTGTCCCCCAATCAAAGATAGTCGAGTGTGTAGTGCAGCATGTTGTCTGACTGTCCCCCAATCAAAGATAGTCGAGTGTGTAGTGCAGCGTCTGACTGTGTCCCCCAATCAAAGATAGTCGAGTGTGTAGTGCAGCGTGTTGTCTGACTGTGTCCCCCAATCAAAGATAGTCGAGTGTGTAGTGCATCATGTTGTCTGACTGTCCCCCAATCAAAGATAGTCGAGTATGGAGTGCAGCATGTCTGACTGTGTCCCCCAATCAAAGATAGTCGAGTGTGTAGTGCAGCATGTTGTCTGACTGTCCCCCCAATCAAATATAGTCGAGTGTGTAGTGCACCATGTTGTCTGACTGTCCCCCAATCAAAGATAGTCGAGTGTGTAGTGCAGCTTGTTGTCTGACTGTCCCCCAATCAAAGATAGTCGAGTGTGTAGTGCACCATGTTGTCTGACTGTCCCCCAATCAAAGATAGTCGAGTGTGTAGTGCAGCATGTTGTCTGACTGTCCCCCAATCAAAGATAGTCGAGTGTGTAGTGCAGCATGTTGTCTGACTGTCCCCCAATCAAAGATAGTCGATTGTGTAGTGCAGCTTGTTGTCTGACTGTCCCCCAATCAAAGATAGTCGAGTGTGTAGTGCAGCATGTTGTCTGACTGTCCCCCAATCAAAGATAGTCGAGTGTGTAGTGCAGCATGTTGTCTGACTGTCCCCCAATCAAAGATAGTCGATTGTGTAGTGCAGCTTGTTGTCTGACTGTCCCCCAATCAAAGATAGTCGAGTGTGTAGTGCACCATGTTGTCTGACTGTCCCCCAATCAAAGATAGTCGAGTGTGTAGTGCAGCGTGTTGTCTGACTGTGTCCCCCAATCAAAGATAGTCGAGTGTGTAGTGCAGCGTGTTGTCTGACTGTGTCCCCCAATCAAAGATAGTCGAGTGTGTAGTGCAGCGTGTTGTCTGACTGTGTCCCCCAATCAAAGATAGTCGAGTGTGTAGTGCACCATGTTGTCTGACTGTCCCCCAATCAAAGATAGTCGAGTGTGTAGTGCAGCTTGTTGTCTGACTGTCCCCCAATCAAAGATAGTCGAGTGTGTAGTGCAGCATGTTGTCTGACTGTCCCCCAATCAAAGATAGTCGATTGTGTAGTGCAGCATGTTGTCTGACTGTCCCCCAATCAAAGATAGTCGAGTGTGTAGTGCAGCTTGTTGTCTGACTGTCCCCCAATCAAAGATAGTCGATTGTGTAGTGCAGCATGTTGTCTGACTGTCCCCCAATCAAAGATAGTCGAGTGCGTAGTGCAGCATGTTGTCTGACTGTCCCCCAATCAAAGATAGTCGAGTGTGTAGTGCAGCATGTTGTCTGACTGTCCCCCAATCAAAGATAGTCGAGTGTGTAGTGCACCATGTTGTCTGACTGTCCCCCAATCAAAGATAGTCGAGTGTGTAGTGCAGCATGTTGTCTGACTGTCCCCCAATCAAAGATAGTCGAGTGTGTAGTGCAGCATGTTGTCTGACTGTGCCCCAATCAAAGATAGTCGATTGTGTAGTGCAGCGTGTTGTCTGACTGTCCCCCAATCAAAGATAGTCGAGTGTGTAGTGCAGCGTGTTGTCTGACTGTGTCCCCCAATCAAAGATAGTCGATTGTGTAGTGCAGCATGTTGTCTGACTGTCCCCCAATCAAAGATAGTCGAGTGTGTAGTGCAGCATGTTGTCTGACTATCCCCCAATCAAAGATAGTCGAGTGTGTAGTGCAGCGTGTTGTCTGACTCTGTCCCCCAATCAAAGATAGTCGAGTGTGTAGTGCAGCATGTTGTCTGACTGTCCCCCAATCAAAGATAGTCGAGTATGTAGTGCAGCATGTTGTCTGACTGTCCCCCAATCAAAGATAGTCGAGTGTGTAGTGCAGCATGTTGTCTGACTGTCCCCCAATCAAAGATAGTCGATTGTGTAGTGCAGCTTGTTGTCTGACTGTCCCCCAATCAAAGATAGTCGAGTGTGTAGTGCACCATGTTGTCTGACTGTCCCCCAATCAAAGATAGTCGAGTGTGTAGTGCAGCGTGTTGTCTGACTGTGTCCCCCAATCAAAGATAGTCGAGTGTGTAGTGCAGCGTGTTGTCTGACTGTGTCCCCCAATCAAAGATAGTCGAGTGTGTAGTGCAGCGTGTTGTCTGACTGTGTCCCCCAATCAAAGATAGTCGAGTGTGTAGTGCACCATGTTGTCTGACTGTCCCCCAATCAAAGATAGTCGAGTGTGTAGTGCAGCTTGTTGTCTGACTGTCCCCCAATCAAAGATAGTCGAGTGTGTAGTGCAGCATGTTGTCTGACTGTCCCCCAATCAAAGATAGTCGATTGTGTAGTGCAGCATGTTGTCTGACTGTCCCCCAATCAAAGATAGTCGAGTGTGTAGTGCAGCTTGTTGTCTGACTGTCCCCCAATCAAAGATAGTCGAGTGTGTAGTGCAGCATGTTGTCTGACTGTCCCCCCAATCAAATATAGTCGAGTGTGTAGTGCAGCGTGTTGTCTGACTGTGTCCCCCAATCAAAGATAGTCGATTGTGTAGTGCAGCATGTTGTCTGACTGTCCCCCAATCAAAGATAGTCGAGTGTGTAGTGCAGCATGTTGTCTGACTGTCCCCCAATCAAAGATAGTCGAGTGTGTAGTGCAGCATGTTGTCTGACTGTCCCCCAATCAAAGATAGTCGAGTGTGTAGTGCACCATGTTGTCTGACTGTCCCCCAATCAAAGATAGTCGAGTGTGTAGTGCAGCATGTTGTCTGACTGTCCCCCAATCAAAGATAGTCGAGTGTGTAGTGCCGCATGTTGTCTGACTGTCCCCCAATCAAAGATAGTCGATCGTGTAGTGCAGCGTGTTGTCTGACTGTCCCCCAATCAAAGATAGTCGAGTGTGTAGTGCAGCGTGTTGTCTGACTGTGTCCCCCAATCAAAGATAGTCGATTGTGTAGTGCAGCATGTTGTCTGACTGTCCCCCAATCAAAGATAGTCGAGTGTGTAGTGCAGCATGTTGTCTGACTATCCCCCATTCAAAGATAGTCGAGTGTGTAGTGCAGCGTGTTGTCTGACTCTGTCCCCCAATCAAAGATAGTCGAGTGTGTAGTGCAGCATGTTGTCTGACTGTCCCCCAATCAAAGATAGTCGAGTATGTAGTGCAGCATGTTGTCTGACTGTCCCCCAATCAAAGATAGTCGAGTGTGTAGTGCAGCATGTTGTCTGACTGTCCCCCAATCAAAGATAGTCGAGTATGTAGTGCAGCATGTTGTCTGACTGTCCCCCAATCAAAGATAGTCGAGTGTGTAGTGCAGCATGTTGTCTGACTGTCCCCCAATCAAAGATAGTCGAGTGTGTAGTGCAGCATGTTATCTGACTGTCCCCCAATCAAAGATAGTCGAGTGTGTAGTGCAGCATGTTGTCTGACTATCCCCCAATCAAAGATAGTCGAGTGTGTAGTGCAGCGTGTTGTCTGACTGTGTCCCCCAATCAAAGATAGTCGAGTGTGTAGTGCAGCTTGTTGTCTGACTGTCCCCCAATCAAAGATAGTCGAGTGTGTAGTGCAGCATGTTGTCTGACTGTCCCCCAATCAAAGACAGTCGAGTGTTATTTCTAAGAATACGTCAAAGCATGACACAACTACTTGCACACACTCACAAAAATGTTGCATACATTGAAGTGTATTTTTGTTAATTTACATAAACATGCAAAACAACTCGATTTTTTGGGGGGTTACATTCAACCTTCAAGTTTCTGAGCTGGAACCCGCTGTTTCGAGTCCGAAAATAAAAGAGTGCAGTATTTTAGATTCTATACAGACCCCCCCCCTTTTTTTTCTGATCTATATACATTCTACAGACCCCCCCCCTCTGATCTACATATATTCTACACAGACCCCCACCTCTGATCTACACACATTCTTCACAGACCCCCACCTCTGATCTACATACATTCTTCACAGACCCACCTCTGATCTACATACATTCTACACAGACCCACATGCATGCAGACCCACCTCTGGTCTACATACATTCTACACAGACCCACCTCTGATCTACATACATTCTACACAGACCCACCTCTGATCTACATACATTCTACACAGACCCACCTCTGATCTATATACATTCTACACAGACCCACCTCTGATCTACATACATTCTACACAGACCCACCTCTGATCTACATACATTCTACACAGACCCACCTCTGATGTAGGCCTACACACATTCTACACAGACAAACCTCTGAACTACATACATTCTTCACAGACCCATCTCTGATCTACATACATTCTACACAGACCCACCTCTGAACTACATACATTCTACACAGACCCACCTCTGAACTACATACATTCTACACAGACCCACCTCTGAACTACATACATTCTACACACTCCGACCTCTGATCTACATACATTCTACACAGATCCACCTCTGATCTACATACATTCTACACAGACCCACCTCTGATCTACATACATTCTACACACTCCGACCTCTGATCTACATACATTCTACACAGACACACCTCTGATCTACATACATTCTACACAGACCCACCTCTGATCTACATACATTCTACACAGACCCATCTCTGATCTACATACATTCTACACAGATCCACCTCTGATCTACATACATTCTACACAGACCCACCTCTGATCTACATACATTCTACACACTCCGACCTCTGATCTACATACATTCTACACAGACCCACCTCTGATCTACATACATTCTACACAGACCCACCTCTGATCTACATACATTCTACACAGACCCATCTCTGATCTACATACATTCTACACAGACCCACCTCTGAACTACATACATTCTACACAGACCCCACCTCTGAATTACATACATTCTACACACTCCGACCTCTGATCTAAATTGATTGTCAGAGAGATGTAGACAAAGTCAGTGTTAAGTAAACAACTAGAAGTTCATAAAAGTAGCTGAAATTCAAATTTGGCAAAATTACCAATTTTAAAAAAATCTTTACTTGAAATTATTTGTATGTTCAAACAAATTATGTAGACAGTACGTTTATAAGTGTGAGCATGTATGAACACAGTTTGGTTAAGTCTGGTTTATGTTTTGGAAGTGTTCAGTTTGAGTGAGCAAATTGTGTCTTAAGGCAAGAAAGGTATTTTTATATTTTTTTCTAAATCAAATATATAAACTACATTGGCTCGGTAAAGCAATGTGACTAAGTAGAAAGTGCTAAATCCACTTATTCTTTAGCATTGACGAAAACGTCCGACCTGTTAAAAGGCCTATACAAATGTCGTTTAAAAAAAAAACATTGATGATATGCATTGAAAAGTTAACGGCTCCTTTTTATCGAGCACTTTCTGTCTTGTCACAGATAGGTAATAAAATATACGTTGTTATAAAAGTTAATGAAGTACAATTACCATCGTTTGTTTAGTAAAAGAGTATCCATGATTGTCTACCCTTGCTGGCAAAACAGAAACAAACAAACAAAAAAAAAAGGGTAGGATGTCTCGCTTCATTACTTCATGTCGATCGCCAAAGTTATGCAGAGTTACCTACCCTGATTTAAAAAGAAAACGTTCCACAATTTTGACTAGGACAAATAAAGGCTAGCATAGCTATCGGTATCATAGTTAATTTGAAACCATGCCCATTTTTTTTTTATCATAGCCTAATGAATTCGTGTAGCTGAGTATAGAACGACAATGTATTACTTTGTCTTGAGTAGGCCTACTTAGTGAGGATAACAAAGGGTGGGGGTGGAGGAGAAGGCGGGTGCAGAGGAGACACATTAAACCCAAAGGCTACAAGCACACAAATATTTGTGCATGTGACATGTTCATATGCCTAGTTTTAGGGTCAACAAGGAACATACAAGAAATTAATCGATTCCTACTTTGTATTCAAATAATATATTACACTATACATTCATATTTTATTTCATTGCTTTGTAAAGATTATAATTATTAGAAAGATAGTGTTTTAACTTTGCCTCAGGGAGAGAGGGCGAATATATGCAGGAAGAATATTACTGATACTCAGTTTAAAGAAAAATACAATATGAAAGTTCTACTGAGTGCCATATATAGAACACGAGGCTTTATGGTAAATTTTAACAATTTCATTAATTTATTAATTAAAGAAGGGATCCTTCTGAAGGTTTAAGTTTTATCACGCGGCACGAGTTTATATGCGAATTTTGCGCATATTGAAAAGTTGTCAAAATAAAATGATTTCAATTTTTCATGTTCTACTATGGCGAAAGTGTGGGTTAACAGTAGGTATTGAAAAATATCAAATGAAATATGTAAGCATAGGTATGTAGGCTACAACTGTTACTTGATTTACTGATATAGCATAGGCATTTACATCTAAGTGTTACTAAACTTACTGATATAGCATAGTTATGTACAACTTAGTGTTACTTACTGATATAGCATAGGTATATACAACTAAGTGTTACTCGATTTACTGATATAGCATAGGTATGTACAACTGTTACTTGACTTACTGATATAGCATAGGTATGTACAACTGTCACTTGACTTACTGATATAGCATAGGTATATACAACTGTTACTTGACTTACTGATATAGCATAGATATGTACAACTAAGTGTTACTCGATTTACTGATATAGCATAGGTATATACAACTGTTACTTGACTTACTGACAGGGCCGGTCTTAGGCCAATGCAACCGCACTTTCATAGGTCCCGCTCGATGCGAATTCTAGGTGTAAATTATTAAATTAAATGATTTAACTTATTATTAAAAGGCTTCAGGAATTCTCCTAAAATTAAAAAATATAAGAAAAAGTCATCAAAATCTACTGAAATTATTAAAATCTTCTGAAAACTCATACAAATTTCCTTTAAAAAGACAAAATTGTCATTTCTGGGTGTCATTCAATATGGAAAACGTCAATCCTACTCGATAGTCGATTTTAAATCTAAAATGGAAATATGAATGTTTATCGGCTGGGAAAAGTACTATATACTGTAGATGGCTTGCACAGTTAATTTGAAATTGATTTTGTACTTATTAAAGTATAAATAAAATGCAAAGACGAATTTATTTTCTAATACAAAATCTTATTTTTCCTTTATTATACTTATCACAACCCAAATTAGGCCCCGCGCAATCCGTTTCGCATAGGGCCCCGCAACATGTAGGACCGGCCCTGCTTACTGATATAGCATAGGTATGTAAACTGTCACTTAACTTACTGATATAGCATAGGTATGTACAACTGTCACTTGACTTACTGATATAGCATAGGTATGTACAACTAAGTGTTACTCGACTTACTGATATAGCATAGGTATATACAACTGTTACTTGACTTACTGATATAGCATAGGTATGTACAACTGTCACTTAACTTACTGATATAGCATAGGTATGTACAACTAAGTGTTACTCGATTTACTGATATAGCATAGGTATATACAACTGTTACTTGACTTACTGATATAGCATAGGTATATACAACGGTTACTTGGCTTACTGATATAGCATAGGTATGTACAACTGTCACTTAACTTACTGATATAGCATAGGTATGTACAACTGATACTTGACTTACTGATATAGCATAGGTATATACAACTGTTACTTGACTTACTGATATAGCATAGGTATGTACAACTGATACTTGACTTACTGATATAGCATAGGTATGTACAAATAAGTGTTACTTGACCTACTGATATATCATATGCCTATACAGCAAAGTGGTAATTGACTTACTGATATAGCATAGGTATGTACAACTTAGTGTTACTTGACTTACTGATATGGCATAGGTATGTACAACTGTTACTCGACTTACTGATACAGCATAGGTATGTACAACAAAGTGTTACTCGACTTACTGATATAGCATAGGTATATACAACTGTTACTTGACTTACTGATATAGCATAGGTATGTACAACTGTCACTTAACTTACTGATATAGCATAGGTATGTACAACTAAGTGTTACTCGATTTACTGATATAGCATAGGTATGTACAACTGTCACTTAACTTACTGATATAGCATAGGTATGTACAACTGATACTTGACTTACTGATATAGCATAGGTATGTACAACTAAGTGTTACTTGACCTACTGATATATCATATGCCTATACAGCAAAGTGGTAATTGACTTACTGATATAGCATAGGTATGTACAACTTAGTGTTACTTGACTTACTGATATGGCATAGGTATGTACAACTATTACTCGACTTACTGATATAGCATAGGTATATACAACTGTTACTCGACTTACTGATATAGCATAGGTATGTACAACTGTTACTCGACTTACTGATATAGCATAGGTATGTACAACTGTTACTCGACTTACTGATATAGCATAGGTATGTACAACTGTTACTCGACTTACTGATATAGCATAGGTATGTACAACTTAGTGTTACTCGACTTACTGATATAGCATAGGTATGTACAACTTAGTGTTACTCGACTTACTGATATAGCATAGGTATATGCAACTTAGTGTTACTCGACTTACTGATATAGCATAGGTATATGCAACTTAGTGTTACTCGACTTACTGATATAGCATAGGTATGTACAACTTAGTGTTACTTGACTAACTGGTATAGCATAGGTATGTACAACTTAGTGTTACTTGACTAACTGGTATAGCATAGGTATGTACAACTGATACTTGACTTACTGATATAGCATAGGTATGTACAACTGATACTTGACTTACTGATATAGCATAGGTATGTACAACTTAGTGTTACTCGACTTACTGATATAGCATAGGTATGTACAACTTAGTGTTACTTGACTAACTGGTATAGCATATGCATGTACAAAGAGTTACTCGACTTACTGATATAAGGTTGAGTTCTACAAATAAATTCTAATTCCGCCTAGTAGGACTAATCTTGTGAAGTGTGTTGATTTTTACTGACTGACGACGTATCGCCTTTAGGCTAGCCTGGCTAGGTTAAGTCACTTGTCAATGTTTATTGGACAATAATCAGGTGCGGTAAACATTGAGCTAGACTTTCTTTATTCTGTGTGCATATTCTCGGCATCAGTTGGAAGAAAATCTTACCCCATTGACCTTGCTCGTCATGATTACGAAATACATGTATTAATAGGATTTGTTTTTGGCACTAAGGATTTGGTCCGAATAAGGGGCTGGTCCAATAACTGGTGGTCCAATTAACCGGTTTGACTTCTTGGGAGTGATGTATTCGCAAATGCGAGTAAAAATAAGATGCTACGACTAAACAGAAATAGTAAATTATGATATTCACAACCCTCATGCTACGCCGCCTGCGTGGGCTTGGTCATATCTTCTGTATGGAGGGCGAACGAATCCTCAGGTCATCCTCTAAGGGAAAGTTGTGACTGACACTGGAAAAGCTGGTCGCCCCACTTTCGATATGTAGATGCAATCAAACAGACACCAAGGCGGTGGACATCGATGTTGACTACTAGGAAGATATAGCCATAGACGGCACTATGTCGAGAGAGGTTGTAAAGTAAGCTACTGATAGCGAAAAATCAATGATCTGGAAGAAAAGAGACCCAAAAGAAATGTGCCTGGTTCTTCTACCACCAAAGCTAATGGCAACTTAATGGACTCAGCATATCTAAAAAATTGAAAATCTAAAGTGCTGTAGTCCTCCCTTCACTCTTATATGCATAAGAGTCCTGGGCCTTATATTCACGCCACACCAAAAAGCTAAACTCTTTCCACCTACGCTGTCTAAGAAAAATTCATTAGGTGAACAGGTTTGACCACATATCAGAAGTTGAGATCCTACAGTTGTCACGTATGAACAGTATCCAAGCCACAGCAAAAAGGTCCAAATTTCGATGGAAAAAAGGGGGGGGGGCACATGTGGTCCGTATGCCAGAAAATCGCCTTCCCAGACTATTTCTTTATGAGGAGCTGTGTGCAGGAAAGAGCTCTCATTGGGGTTATCACAAGTTCCCTCAAGTAGAGTGATGTTGACATTCATGGCTGGGAGTCTGACGATACAGGGCCAGGAGAGCGGCCAGCATGAAAGAACGCAGTGCTAACAAAAGGCTGAGAGAAGAAGCAGGCTTGTCTGCAGTGGAACAAACTTATCCATGCCATGTATCTGGACGACTGTTTAAAGCGAGGTATGTTCTCATCTTCGATCACGAAGGAGGAGCTATATCTGTGGACGGAAATGTCTCTCCAGAATGGCACTCTACAGTCACATGAAAAAGTGTTCCACGAACGAGTTGAGCCATAGTCGTTTTTACGTCTGAAGGACGCCAACACATAAAAGGAAAATAATCCGTGATTTGGCACTCCTCACTGTTGAAATGTATAGCGGAATATAGAATTGCAAATTAAAAGAATGACTTTTGGACTTTAAATTGAAAAGAGGAAAGATTGAGTCAAGTAGTTTAACAATACACAAGTGAATTTAACGTTTTTGTCACGTAACTGTATCAACTTGAGGCTCACTTAGATTTTCAGCTAGACTAGAAATTAATTATGTTAATGTTGTGTATTGCAACATTGCTGCCTGTTTGTTTGGGGTTGTATTATGTATATAGTAATTTTCAATTCTGAAGGAACATCCGAAACATGTAAAACAAAACAAACAAACAATATCGTCTTGATTCGGTTATTGGATATACTCTTCTTGGTATGCCTAATTACATGGGCGTAGTGAGAGGGGAGGCAAAGGGGTCACTCTCAGAGGGGCGCCACACGCAGAGAAGTACCAAAATATTTTTAAAACAATATATGATTTTTGGAAATTTTCACTTTAAAAAAATATTTTCACATAGAACCAATTACTTGTTGCATGACTTGATCTGTCTTATCGTGATGCTATTTACTACTAAAAGATACTTTCACATCCGTAAAAATCAAATGTATTCACCATGCGCTTTGTTTGTGATCAATTGTAAATGATGTGTAAACTATATTAAAAATCTTTTACTAATAACAAATTTGATTATAGATTATAATTCAGGGACCAGTAGACAAGTAAAACTGTTATAAACGAGTTCAGTTACAATTAGATAGACAATAAAAAAAGATATTTTTTTGCTACATCTAGATCTATAAAAAAAATAAAAAAATTTCAGTTTAGAAAAATGTAAGTTCTACTTTTTTGTGGAGTTATTTTTCTTTTTCTATGTCAAACAAAATAATTAATTACCAATAATTAATTGATTAATTGGTTATTTTTTAAATTGATTCGTGTTTTGTTGTGTACAATAAATACTTGTTCAAAATTTCAACTTCATCCGACAACGGGTGTGGAAGAAATAACAAGTTCAAAAATGTTTACAAGACTGACAGAGTGAGTGGTTATAAGCTGTGTAAAAGCCTGACAGCAAGAGCATGGCCATAAATAAGCATCTTTAAGTATACACTTGAGGGCATTTAACAACATGAACACAATAATTCAAAAGCTCTGCTGGCTGAACAATTACAGCATAATGTCTTTAGAATATAG
Organism: Biomphalaria glabrata; assembly: GCF_947242115.1. Taxonomy (NCBI): domain Eukaryota; kingdom Metazoa; phylum Mollusca; class Gastropoda; family Planorbidae; genus Biomphalaria; species Biomphalaria glabrata. Next base: position 31,143,191 of record NC_074711.1, on the reverse strand, counting down.
ACATTAAAATATCTTTTATTTCTATGTTATAAACAGACACACTCAATACTGCTCAAAGTAGGCTGTCCGTTCCCTGTCTTACATTTCTAAACCACAAGTTCATATTTATTGAGCTGCAGCCCTATCACTGTTTTCAGTGGCGCGTAATAAAAACAACACGCTCTTTATCTGTTGACTAAATATCACCTTTTGCTATTGATATGATCGATATTTTTAATCAAACTTTTTTTTTCTTGACAAGTTCCTGATCGGATTGCACGGCTTAAGAGAGACGTGTCTTATCGTGAAGTCTGAGTCAACAAATAGCATTGTTTCAAGCCACGGACCTAGATGGTACCACCAATGTTTGTTTAGGTATGCCCTAAATAGACAAATATTACAGCAGCTAGCATAAGCGTACAATCACCATTGAAGGATTAAAGTAATAAAAGTTCCTTATTAAAACTTTCTAATATCGGCCTGTAGTTTTAACCGTAGGAGGAACAAAACGATATCATAATTTTGTCCAGTCAAAGAAATTGTTTAGTTTTAACACTTAGGCCTACGAAGTTCCTATAAATAACCAGCTTAAATAACGTTTCTTAATGTTCTGGTATTTGATGTAGTTAAAAGAAAGTTAAGCGTATAACATACAATGTACTCCGAAGTACATGGCCATCATCCACCAAATATTTCTCAAGGTAAGTCACTTCACATTGCACGTTTGATCCACAGAAAAGAAGGTATGGGATGGGGGGAGGCAGCTTCTTTCGTACTACTTAACATTCGGCCCCTGTCCTATTTATTCATTTGGCTTCCTGTTGTGTGTGAGTTTCTCTGTCCTGGCTAGCAGTCTCCGGTTTCTGAGGCAGTGTTTGTAGACAGGGAGATCAAGATCTAATTAGTATTTTTTATTATTCTTTTCATTGACAGATCGCAATCAAAAAGAAATACCTCTTAGGCCAACTGTGGACAAACATTTTTTTTTCGAGTAGCACTAACTTAATTAAAAACGTTATCGGGGAATGAAACGAAATGTTTGCAGTTTAAAACTTGAATCACACGTAGCTTTGAAAATATGAAATAAGGATTATATGACCAAGTACCGTAATCAGGATTACATCAAACTACATTAGTTGTCCCCTAGAATACGTTTGAAGAAACTAGAGCATTAAAACCCGACCTAAAATACGGTACTGTTAAAATTAATGAAGTGTTCACATTTTTGTGTAATCTGTAATAAAAAATTGTGTGACCACATTCCATTAACCTTTTCTTGAAAAGAGTGTTGACATGTAACAAATTTGTAAGCATGTATAATGTAAATGATGCTTTAGGCAAAAAAAAACAAACGTTTTAACGTCAAACAGCTCCAAAATTCAACAGTACTTCTTAAATTGGCGAACTGGGTTTAGGGTTATTGGACAGTGGTTCCAAGAAATTCAAGTCCTGGAATCTTAATTTTAAATCGTTTTCTTCAACAAAAAGAATTGCTTGTCTGGGAAGTCTCACGTCTAAATTATCAAACATGTAATATAGACAATCATATGCAAACAAGCCATTGCATAGGAAGTTTCATTCAATCTAATTTTTCCTGTCACCGACAAACTTGGGCAACTCAAAACAAGGTTACAAAGACAGTTTGTGTGGAAACACAAACTCAAAATCGGCCCCCGAAGTGGTCCACCCAGGCATGTAAAAAAGCAGGTATCAATATTTTCAGAAAGAACATCAGAATTAAATTCTATCAAAGACAAATGACAGAAGAATGGAGAAAGAAGGTTGACAGATCTTGTGTGGTGCCCCAGCAGACCAAGGGATAGGTGAAAGTGAAGTTAGATGTGAACCTGGCCTAACTGATCTCTTATGAGTATCTAATTGTATTGTAAAGGGTCAATCTCTTATTCAAGTCTCAAGAAAAAAAAATTCCGTAGAAAAAATATAATTCCTTTAGTGTTCCATGTCGATATTGGTAATCTACCAAAAGGCAGTTACTCATTATAAGACATCAGTTAGGCCAGGTTCACATCTAACTTCACGACTTTAGACTGTACTAAGCTAAGGGGAGATAAGCCCTGTGTAGACATTAGGTCGTTCGCTAAAAATTTAACTAGATCTATAGCTTTTACAATCAACTCACATTGTCTGCCTAGTTAAAAATCCTGACGTTATTTCTCCCAGATCCATCTCTTGAAATTTTGCACCATTATTTCTTGTGCCTGACAAAGCAAGTCTCTATTTTAACTATTGGTAATTACCGGTAATTACTTTGTTTGGTGTCGAAACAAGGAAACGAAATCTTACTTGACCCCTATGGTGGTACAAGTTGTAGGCTTGAGCCCAGAGTGAATTTTTTAATGCAATTTAAATGTATTCACAATAACATCCACCCCCTTCTTCCCTAACTGGTCCAGACAAGCTTATATTAAGTGTATCCATTTGTATCATTACATTTTTAATACCGGTAAATCTAGACTAACAATAATAAATCTATGCGATTAGAAACATTTTTACCAATAGTTTTTGTTTAGCACAATGTCATGCTTTTAACTTTCTCAAGACGTTATGATCCTATCTTATCTAGACCAGTAGGAAAGTGGTTGGGGAGAAACAATGGAATATCTCGGTGATCGCTTTTTTTTAAATAGTATTTATAAAAACAAACGAACTAGTGGGCTAAAGCCTTCTCAAGCCAGCATGGTAACCAGTCTGCTAGCGAAGAACGTATGAACATGGAAGATTGTATTGTTATCTATTATTTTAACGATGTTTCTTCACCATGCCATGCCAACGACCTATAACGGGAACTTTTCAGCTTATACCACTTCAGCCAATTACAGTTGCTTTCCCTTTTTCGAGATATATAATTTCCAATATACTTGGTTAATTTAATTTTTTACATTTTTCTTCTTTGTAAAACATGCTAACACATTGACCTTCTATTATTAAAAATATCCTTTGAAAAAAAAAAAAAAAACGAAACCTCCCAGGTACCCTCTTCCCTATACCAGTAGGCATGAATGTTGCCCTTATAATTCCAATAGCACAAATATAGTTTTCTCTAAATCTTGAAAATTAATGCCATGATACAAAATAATTTGAAATTAAGAAATTTCACTTAATATAAATTTAAAAAAAAAAAAGAAAAAAAGAATGCCATTCAAAAAGATTTCTTATGCACAAAAAGTGCAACAGCTCTTTCTATAAGAAAGTTCCCATATATATTTTCAATACTTAAATAACAATTGAAGTATAACTACATTATGTTATTAATTGGTATACTGGTACTTAAAATCTCAAGTAAAAAAATAATTGTATTACTCACATAATCAAATGAATCAGCTAAATATGCTAATTGGAAGTCAGTTTGATAACAATGTTAGAGGAATCACTATGTCACCTCTAGTATGTAAAAAAATACAATTACATATATAAAACAAAAAAAAAGTTTCAAAGTATAAAAAATTTATTCTCTTTCATCACATACAAAAAAAGTTTCTCTGCTAAAGCAATCAAACATCTCCGTTACATTCAAGAATGATCTGGTGATAATGAGAATCTAATAACCATTCTTAACAATGAGATATTCTCACGCCACTAACTTGTGCAACCAAATGTACATTAACATATATAACAAATATGGAGAGAAAATTACATAATAAATGTTATTTAAATCTATACAATATCACGGCAGAATTAAAACAACATTTATTGCATTTCAAATTGATCTGTTTAGCTGGGGGACATGTGTTTAGAGCTTACAGAATGTGTGCCACAAAAAATGTTTTGTTGGCTCTTCTAAGCTGAAATATTTTACATGTCCACAAATATAGCCTCAAGATCTTTACTGAACACAGTACTAATTGTTTTGTATCTTTCAAAAACAAAAAATATTTTTGTTTTCTAAAAAATATTTTCTTTGTTTCACAGTGTAACAATTTCTGGAATCCGGTCACTTTACATCATGCCTCCCATTCCACCCATACCTCCCATTCCCATGCCTCCCATGCCAGCTTCTTTCTCCTCTTTTGGCAGATCAACCACAACTGCTTCAGCTGTTGTCAATAGTGAAGCTACTCCTGCAGCATCAACAAGTGCTGTTCTCACAACCTAAATGTAAAAAGAACAAAATGAAAGCAATCTGGGTTGCACTGACAAGAAGACAACAATAAAATGGGTGGCAATGTATCAAGTCTTTCTGTCATGACCACCACATGTAATGGGCATGTAAAAGGTAACTTGTCATTTCTTTAACACTTTTAAAAGTATTTCACTGGGCATGTCAACCCAAGAAATAGGAGTTTAAGTGTATATATTGACTTTTTGTTTTACCAGATTATGCACAAACAGAAAACTAGTGCAGATCAGCATATCTAAAAAAAATGAAGAAATCTAATAGTGCTAATTTAGATCTTTTACAATTATGGATATTATATGTACACGCTATTAGATGATGTTTCAAGGATATAATAATTTCACTACTCAATTGCAGGAAAGAAATCTTACTTCCCCTTCCTAAGACCATTAAAACATGATATGAATGTACACAATTAAATTCCAGACCTTTCCCAGGCTTTTAGGAAAATGTTTCAAATCAGATATTCCAGAATGTTCACAAACTCAGACAAGATAGGTATAAATTGGGAGAAATTTGTTAAACCATTTGCAGAAGAAAGGAAAGGCCACTTGTATGATTGAATACTTTCACAAAATGTTTAAAAGTTATAAGTAAAAACAATTGTCAAAACCTTTGTTTTGATTGTATAGCACAAAATTTTACAAAAAATACAGATAAATTTTGATGACCTAAAAAATGTATCAAGTCTTTCTGTCATGACCACCACATGTAATGGGCATGTAAAAGGTAACTTGTCATTTCTCTAACACTTTTAAAAGTATTTCACTGGGCAGTTCAACCCAAGAAATAGGAGTGTAAGTGTACGACTAATTAAATTTGTAAAACAGAGAAAAAAAAACGTACTTTGGTTGGATCTATTATTCCTTGCTCAATGAGATTTACATATTCATTATTTAATGCATCATAACCAATATCACCGCTGGAATTCAGGACTTTTTCAACTACTACATGTGCATCTACACCAGCATTTTGGGCTATGGTTAATGCAGGAACACGAAGAGCTTTTCTTATTATGTTCACTCCTGTAGAATAAAAAATATTCCATGACTGAGTAACATCCTTTTTATTTTCAAGTTTAGGCTGAAATGAGACTTAAAAAACTAAAAAAGCTTAAAAAAAAAACAACTTAGTGTGAGCAGGCTAAAAAGCTTTTTAATACAAAATAAAATCAACAGGTACACCAACAAAAACATAAATTTAATTAGGCAAGACATCTTGCTGTGGTCCTTTTTGGTCACACTAGAGTCAACATGGCAATGTAAAACAACCTGGAGAATTTTGACCAATCAGACACAAGTAGAAAAGAATCACATTAGGAGACAAATTTGAAATGTTTTTGCGTAAATATAGCTTACAGACTGATCTCACTATGTTTTATATTAAAAGGCCCTTAATAGAAGATTAGAAGAGGACATGACATCACTTACATATTGTAACTTTCAAAAATTAGTAAAGTATTATGTGTCACTTAAATATTGTAACTTATACAAAAAAAAAAAAAAAGAAAAAAAAAAGCTAATACTGAAATATTATATATAACTATATGAAAGCAATTAAAGATTCCATCAGATTGTCACAAAGACATTTTAAACAATGGAATGTAAGTATAATTAAATACCATCTTAACAAAATAAAATGGTAGCAATATACACTTTTATAATTTAGCATCATTTGACAGCCATTTAGTCATTTATGTACTAAATGGAAGAGTAGATGCTTATTTTAAATTGATCACGTATAAACTCACCAGTAATCTGATCCTCATTTTCTGTCTTAACACTGTCCAAAACTGAAATGCATCGTAGTAAAGCAGTGCCACCACCTGGAACAATACCTTCCTCAACAGCTGCTCTAGTTGCATTTAAAGCATCATTAATTCTGTCTTTCTTTTCATTCACTTCAACCTCACTTGTCCCACCTATCTATTAAAGTTATACTTAATTAGTAAGATTTAAAGTGTAATTATATACATGCAAGTTTAAAAATTTTACAATAAAACAAGTTTACCTTTAATACAGCAACACCATTTGATAATTTAGCCAAACGTTCACCAAATTTTTCTTTTTCATATTCTGATGTGCTAATTTCAATTTCATCTTTAATTTGGGCAATGCGCTTTTCAATATCAGCTTTGTTTCCTTTTCCCTATTAGACATACAAAATCAAAGTTATATAAAAAGAAATACCTAACAGTACTCACTTACTATTTAGTATATTCATAAACTTTAACAAACACCCTATAAATTAGATACTAAAAAACTGAAAGGCTATGACAATGAATAATGTTGATGGCACATTTTTTAAATAGTAAACATGCATAAAAATGTTAGCTGTATGGAAACAACATTTTCCATTACAGCTATTTCTTTTGCACATTTTTGTTAGGTACAATGCCATAAGACATAAACCAATCCGGTAATGTGCTTAATTTTGACTTGCAACAATACTTACTTTCATTAATAATGTATCATCTTTGGTCACTGTTACTTCACCAACATTACCAAAATCTTGCATTTGAATATCCTCTAATTTATACAAGTTACCTTCATCACCAAATACCTGAAAATGAAATGTGTTTTCTATGTGTGTCCATATAAAATTATAAATTATGTATATATACATATATAAATATATATTTACATATATAAACACATATGGTAGTTGTACACTTCATAAATCAAACATGATTGTAGAAGATCTATTTAAAAAAAACAAGCTTAACGCATATTATTTTATGAATAATAATTTGAATTTGATAGTTTTTCTTTAAATACGAGGCTTTTTTTTTTTTTTTGCAAGGTGTAGATAAGAGTTAAAGCTACTATTTATAACTATACTAAGTGTAAATATTTTTTTTTTTAATACAGCAAGGAATTTGTGAAACTTTATACAAGAATGCTACAAAAAATGTAATAGAAATTTAGTTGTTTATCATGTTTTACAGCACAAATTACTTACCACTCCACCAGTGGCAATAGCCATATCTATTAATGTATTTTTTCTATTATCACCAAATCCTGGAGCTTTAACAGCACAAACTTGCAAACCTACTTTTATTCTGTAAATATTGGCGAAAAAAAAATTTGAAAAGAAAACAAGGATAGTTCAATTTTATTATATTACTTCTATCTATAGGGCTAAGTAATTTTGAGTAGCAGTACAACAGAAAAAATGTTCAGAAAACAATTTAGATACATCACAAAAGCTCAGTGACTCTAGTCCAATGTCTCATCACTACATTTTTTCCTATGCCATGCACTCATAGATTTTATGCAATCAAATTAACAAGAAAAACATTTTTAAAAAGACAAAACCTCTATTATGGAACTTAAAATTTAAAAAAAAAATATTTGGTTAAAACCAGGTATCCAACTCATGATTTTGACAGATGTGCGAAAGTGTGCATTTAACAATGGAGCAACCAGGACTACGTACTTAAGCATTAAACATCTGGATATAATACTAGTTCTAGACCTCTGTTTTAGATCTCTTAAAGATCTAGTCGACACATTGATGTAATCTGTACTAGATTTTCCGTAAAAAAAAAAATAAAAAAAAAAAAACTCATAGCTTAGCTATTCTTTCAATAAAATTGAAGAAACTATACATTTACCATGTTATCGTAAATTTCGGTACACTAAGGCTGACTACGTCATGTTTCTTCTTTTTCCAAGTCTAGCTAAGCCATATTAAGATTTATTATTTTTTTACTTTAAAAAATAACAAAATAGAGGTTCCCCCTTTTTTTCTCAGCGATATACATCAACTGTTAAATTAATAGGAAAATCTTTTAAGCTGTTATTTGAGATCTGCTGTCCAGGTTGCTGCTGGGTTCAGGTTCGATGAAGGAGGGACTTGAATAGAAAAATGTAAAAAATATATTCTGGTACAATAGTGCTTAAAGATTTTAGATACCAGTCTTTTCCTTAGAGCAGCCACCAACAATCTAAGAAATGTACAATATCAAGTGTTGATAAATTAGATCTACATCAATAACATTTAGATTATGTATTGAAATGAAGTTTACCAAAGAGCTTGAGGAAAGACAAAGCTTAATTTTTTCCCCCACCTTTAACTTCTATATGGACTAATACTTGCAGGAAATTCTAATTATAAGGGAGAAAACTTTTATGTAGGTAATGTAAAAGATTTTTAATGTTCCTTTTATTATCATAATGTTAGCCACGTAAACTTTTAGGTGTCTATGTTTTGCCAACAAGCGAAAATTTGGACTTAGATTAATAATTAAATAGGGTGGAAAATATTCAGAAGACACATGATAGATACATCACTAAATTTCAGTGACTCTAGTCCAATGTCTCATCATTATTTTCCTAACACAGTAGAATGTATTTTACCTATTTAAAACTAAAGTACTTAAAGCCTCTCCATCAACATCTTCAGCAACAATGAGAAGGGGCTTCCTGGCCTGATTTGCTAATTCTAAAGCTGGAATAATGGATTGTATGCTGGAAATTTTTTTCTCACTCAACAGTACAAGAGCATCTTGAAACTCACACTTTGCACCTGTTTGAAAGATAATATCAAAAGTTTAAAAAAAATATATCAGATAAAATATGAAAAATTATAAAACACTAGATGTTATAAACACCTTTAGCTGTGTTCATGAAGTATGGAGAAATATATCCTCTATCAAACTTCATTCCTTCTATTGTCTCCAGTTCATCTTTAAGTGTTTTACCATCCTGTTTGATTAAAAAAAAAAAAAAAAAAAATTACTTTCCAAACTTATTTTTTTTTTAAATGTTTTTAAATTTAGGTGGCAATATACCCACCTTAACAGTTATGACTCCATCCCTTCCAACTTTCTTCATGGCACTTGATATGAGTTCTCCTATAGATTTATCCCCATTAGCAGATATAGTGGCAACCTTGATAAAAAGTAATTCAATATTAAACATCGGTGCAAAAATGTAAAATATTTTAAGCAAGTTTTAGAGATAATATTGGATATGATTATGTAGAAAATACACAGGTTATAGATCTAGAACCTGAAAATAACAGAAAGTGACATCTACATTCCATTAGAGCCGTTTGAGTCTTATAGTGGTGAAACAGTACATCATAAGAGAACCTAATCCCTGGGGCCTCAAGGTCTGGTGCACAACAGATGCATAGACTACATGATATTTGTTGAATTCTAATATATATATATATATTGTTATAAACCTGGTGGTGGCACAGATGGGCATAGTGGTGTGAGTGTAGTCAGCCGACACAAATCGCCACAGGCCAGCGCTAGACAAGTCAACAGGACGGTTCGGGAAGGATCGCCGGCGTGAACAGAGCTCAGGGGCGTCACGAGGGATGTAGTCATGTGATGAAGCTAGAAACGTCAAGCGATGTTCCGTCCGACTCTAGAAGGCCAGTGGGGACCCTATATAAAGAGCGGAGGTGTCCAGTCAAGACGGTTCACGGCAGGGGTTCAGAACACAGTCGACTACAGCACAGTTCAACGGTGTGGTTCTGTACGGAGTACTGTAAAGTACAGTTGAGACGACTGGTTGATTTGATATTGGTCTGTGATCGAGTCCGACACAACAAGCCCAGTGTGTGAAGTCAGTCTTGAACTGTTGAACCCAGTGCAAGCCCGGAACGAGACGGAGAGGCCAGTGCAAGAGTTGATACGGCGGTACAGTGTTATCTGAGAGATATTTGTACAGTGTACGTGTTGCCAATTGTACAGTATTGGCTGTTATTTATGTAACTATTAAAGTGTTACGTTACTCTGGAGCCCTGAGTTGTCAAGTTCTTTAAGTTGGTGGTGTATGGTGCAGTTTGAAAAGAGCCTGGATAGTGAGATTCGTAACAATATATATATATATACATACACATGGGTAAAGTTAAGTATCTTATGCTTCATGGAACTGGACATTGTGATCAGATTTAATCAGCTCTCATCCTACTATCCAGTAGGAAGGAAATGTATCAAATGGTGGAGATAAACATTTTTAACTATCATCTCCAGACTGCAGTCAACATCTGGACAATTTTTACTACCTCCCACATGCCCTTAAAGACTTCATTAGGACATTTGAAATTTTGTCTTGAAATAAGTACAGCCCTTCTATAAGGAAACATTGTTTGCAAAAGAAAGAAGAGTGATTAACAATAAACTCAAGGAATTGGAATGAGACTCAGAAGGCCTGCCATTGGTGTATAAAGAACATACAGTTGGGAAAACAGCACATAAAACTTTTAATCTCAGCAAAACAAGATTGGAGAAGAATGTTTTGTAAAATTCCATAAAACACTGACTATATCCCAAGTCATTCATAAAGTGCTCCTATAGAAAAATTTGTTCTGATGTACTTTTGATTTTTATTTTACCAAACTAATTTGTCTATATCTGTCAAATTTTATTTTTGCTTCTATACCTTTCTTTTTTGGTGAGAATGTGTGTTGACAAAAAAAAAAGTTGTGCTCCTTTTGTTAGGAATAAGACAGTCATTGGTAGGACCAACTGAATAGTGATTAAAGGGTTAAATACCTGAGCTATTTCTTCTGGAGTTGTAACTTGGCGAGACATTTTTTTCAAATGTTCAACAACAGCATCAACCGCCAACATTACGCCTGGGAGTAAAGATGTATATCATTTTGTATTTCATTTTAATTATGAAAGAACATAATACTAAATTTCCTTACAACTTAAAATTAAATGTAATACCTCTTCTAATTTCAACAGGATTAGCTCCCCTGCTAATTCTTTCAAAACCTTCCTTTGCTATTGATCTTGCAAGAACTGTGGCAGAAGTCGTTCCATCTCCAGCTTCTTCATTTGTATTGTTAGCCACATCTTGCACCAGTTTGGCACCAATGTTTTGAAATTTGTCCTTAAGATCAATGCCTTTTGCAACAGTGACACCATCTTTTGTAATTTTAGGACTACCCCAGCTTTGTTCCAAAATCACATTTCGACCCTAACATAAATAGAACAAATGCAGAAATATCAACTACACTCATATTTTGCCAGTTATAACAAAATATACCAATATATGCTCAAAGATGCATGAAATGTAAATTGATACTAATATTCCTATCATATGCTTTATTAATACTGATTTTGTGAGATTAAAATAAAAAGGTATGTACACGTTTTTAACAAGCATTTTTAAAACGTAGCAACGGATTTAATAAGGCAATTTAATCGTTTCAAGTATTTAATTGAATCTCATTAAAAAAATATTCAATATCCGCTACTAAAATGTTTTTAAAATGTATTACTAATTATAAAAAAAATTAACTTAAATGTTTCCTTAAGATTACTCCAAATTTCCACTTTGAAGCATAAAAATCATTTAGGACTTTTCTCTAGCACCAGTGACATTCTACAAGTCTATTACACAGAAATGTAGAGGTATAGTTGATGCATTAATAAAAGGGATCTAATCAATAGATTAAGATTTAGGAGCACTATTGCTAGTCGTGTAGCTAGATTGTTTTGAGGGAAGAAAAAAATCATTTTGAATATATCAAATCAGGTGTCTGTTCCAAGTTTCATTGCAGCAGACACCAGACAGATAGGGCATGTCCTTTTACAAAAGAAATGAGAAAAAACCTTTGGGCCCATTGTTACTGCAACAGCATCAGCAAGAAGATCTACACCTTGCAGCATAAGTGCTCTAGCATCAGATCCAAATTTAATATCCTTGGCATAATGCCGACAAAGCATAGGAACCAATTGCCTTGTAGCTGATGAACGGAACACACTGGCCACCCTCAACATTATCACAATTTAACACCTGTATAAAGAAATAGTACAAAAGAATAAGTTAACTTTATAATATAAAGTATCCTAGTTAAAATACTGAAAATACTTATTGCTTTAACCATGTTGCAAGTAGAATGCCAGAAAAATTGTATATTAGTCTGGAAAGTGTCTTGCAAGTTAATATTGCATTTAAAACATTCTGAGAAAAGATTTAACTCCTTTCAGAGTAGACAAATGCAAGTATGAAATACAGATCAAGTCAAAATCTATTTAAGAATCATAGACATATTCATGTCTAGTGAATACAATGCGATAGTCTTTAAAGGTAGCTACATCTGGTACAACAGTGATGACAATGGCCATGATGCAGTTCAGTCTGGTTTCTTGAAATTTATGACCACATAGCATAAAAGCCACAGAGGCACAATTTCTTAAAACTAGTGAATCATTTTTTAAGGATCATATCTCAAATTTATATGGTCCACAGAGCAAACAAGACTGAAATTATACAAGTAGTGTGGCGTGCTGTACAAAATTATTAAAAAAAAAAAAAACATGCATCTTGCACAATTTTGGTCCCTGTGCTATACATGTCACTAGGTCTATTTGCTGCATGTTTGTGGTGCCTCACGGGACACTGAACAAGCCTTGATCTAAATCTAGGGCTAGTGTAATTTAAATCTACTCTATTTGAATTTATATGTAAATCTACTAAATAGTTCTTGGTGCATTGAAAGTCAGAAAGATGTACCTTTTAGTCTATGATAAAGTCCTGTTTAAGGCACTTATGCATGGATGCAAGCAACAGAACCCCGTTTTGCCTGCAAGGGGGGGTCGGCAATCCCAAAAAACCTGCAAGCATGATGCCTCTTATACTTCTCGACATAAATAAAACATTTACCGATATATATATATATATATATATATATATATATATATATATATATATATATATATATATATATATATATATATATATATGTCTTTAAATACAAACTATAAATTCTAAGCTTTTACTTAAATTACTATAATCTACATGTATGTTTAAACATTTCATTTTTTTTTAATATATAATATGCACATAGATAGGCCTACCTACTTACCAAATATAGAACTAGTTAACTGGATCTTCTAACTAATAGTAGCTTAGATTACTTAGTCTTAGACTGATTTTTATACTAGATATCTAGATCTAGTCAAGATGTTATTTTAATTCTATGATAATAGTAACAAAGTAGATCCATCAATTTACATCTATCTATATCTAGGTCTAATAAAGAAACTAGTAAGTATTAAGTTAATTAAGTATTACAGATCTAGACATACAATATTCTCTGAGTCTAAGTCTAGACTTTAACTTGTCTAGGAATAGAGTGTCACTAGAGCTACTATTTAACTAGATATTAGATTTTCTCTAGATTTAGGTATAGACTAGACCTAAATCCAAATTATATACTCTAGATTTAGTTTCAGATCTTGAAGTTAGATCTATATACACTAATCTAGTAATGCTAGATCATAGAAGTGAGCCCTGCCCCTACTAGCCCTAGCTAGAATCATCTACTAGATTACTAGATCTAAAATCTAAATCTAGACTAGAGTCTTGCCTTTTTTAAATAAGTTTTTTTATTATTAGATCTAGAATCTAGATTTAATTAGATCTAGACTTTACTAGTAGAATATTATATCTAATAATAGATTATAAAATAATACTAATAGATACGATCTACTTTTGATCTATGCTTCTTCTGCCCAGGGACTAGACCTAGTCAGGCTAGTGGTAGATTGTAACTGTAAGATTCTAGATAATTGGAATAATTATTCCAATTATCTAGATCTAGCCTGACTAGGTCTAGTCCCTGGGCCTGGATATAATTAAATCTAGATTCGAGGACTAGATCTAATAATAAAAAACTTATTTTAAAAAAGGCAAGACTAGAATTGACTAGATCTATATTATTATATAAGTTTTATAACTATCGTTACTATCATTATTAATACGGTGATGATCCGGTACGGTAATTTCGCATTTTCGGGTAAATACGTTCAACTTCTAAGATCATTTTAAAATGTAGAAATAGATCTAGAATCTAGATCTCTAGACTAGATCTAGCCTTTAGGTCTGGTTTCAATTTTTATGCCGGCAGATCAAACTTATTAGAATTAGATCTAGATAAATAGATCTACTTGCTAGATCTAACTTAGGCGTCTCAGGCCGGGGCCATACGGATTTGTTTCTAACTTTTGTTTACGTTTTTGATACAAAGCGAAAGTTCGGAAATAGCGCATGCGCTGTAACTTAAGAAATGTAACTTCCTGTCTTTCTTTGAATTCGACTTATTAAGTTTTAGTTTGAAAGTACAAAACGTGAATGTGAAAAAAAAAAAAAAAAAAGTCCGATACTGAATCGGCAATCAGTCGGACTGGCGTTTGCCGGCAAGCTTTTTTTTTAAACTTCGATTTTGCCGGCATGCCGGCTATAGCCGGCGATCTAGCATCCATGCTTATGTCTACAATATTTTTAAAGGATTGCTGAACACACAGAAAAAGGCCTACAAATAGATATCTATACATTTGTGGTTATAGAAAACTATTTTGTGAATCAATAAAAAAATAATTGAAAAATGTATTTACTGACTTGTAATAGCCTAATATATTTAGGCTATAATGAAAGTATAGCACATATTCTATTCTCTAATAAATAATCTTTAAAAACTTTTACCAGTAGTGTTAGTGTTTTTTAAACTGAGCGCAAACATAACTTTAGTGCTCTAGAACTTCAATATCTCTATCTAGTTGCTCAATACAATAGAAATATTCAAATTATGCTAAAAAAGCAAACAAATTAACAGTTAGTTGTACTTCAACAATCATTAATGGTGTCCCAGTGGCAGTGATGAACCTGAAATGCAAAAGTGGGTACCCCCTTAACCAGCACAGCTGAGGAAATGTATGCATTACGATTGATTTTCTATTGATAAATTCTTTTTAAGTAAAATGGATGAATGATTTGATTTTAGGCACATCGGCACAATCTAGGCCATGTCGTGCCCGCAGTCCCTCAAGGACCACTCTCTCTCTCTCTCTCTAAACAACAAGGGCCAAATGGCTGAAGAAGTGAATATACTTAAAATGAAACCAAAAACGACTTGAGTAACCAATAAGAAAATGTTGACTAAATCAGAAGTAATCTAGCAGTATGACATACCTTAATCTTACTATGCTGGTATGCCAATTTAAAAAACAAATTGAAACAATGTTTAGATTATATGGTAACATATCAAATCAGATTGATAACTTGACAAATGTTGCAAGATGAATGCCAGAAAAAATAGTATAATTTAGTCTGGAAAGTGTCCTGCAAAATTATTATAGCATTTTAGTACCATACTGAATGAAAATCAAACTTTCTTTCAGAGTAGCAACAAATGCATACGGTGGAAAACATTATTGAAAATGTATTTTTAAAGTTCAATATTCATTATTTCTGAATATAGACCATCTGTATTATATTTCCTATTACTAGATCTAGAGTCTACACTCTAGTATTACTGATGGCTAGTTCTAGAGTAAGTGCGAAGTTCGAGCAGTCCCAATTTAACAAGAGGTTCGAACACTTCACTTTTTATTGCTATAACTTTTTTATTTGAATGTTTACCAAATTACTACTATATTGCTACTGTGCATGCACCTTTTTTCTTCACTTCCGACACATCCTATTTCCTTTTCCTTGTAAAGACTAAGTTCATGGTGAGGTCAAACTCAGGAGGTGTGGAATTATTCTTTTTTACTACCCGGTAGTGAAGGAAATGGGTAATGGGCTTAGGGCTATTTTTAAGTCTGATGGCTCATCAGCTCAAAGAGACTTGAAGTTGTGGAGGGTGGGAAATGGTGCAATGGATGGTGTTCTTGCGCTGGAGTAGAAAGAAAATGACTTTATAGCAAAAATTAAATATTAAAACATGTTTTTAGATATATTTTCTTTGATCTGTTCGAACCTTCCATCAACCTGATCGAGCTTACTAACTGGGGAAAAATCTGCTCGAGGAAAAGTACGCTTGGCGATACTTACCCTACACCTCTTTGACTTCATATTTAATTTTAGCTAAGCCTAGTGATACATTAAATCCAATCTATTTTTATAGAAAAAAAGACAAGAAATTCAGAGATACCATCAGTTTTTTCATAGGTCAGACCGTTACGGTGCTATAAAAATCCAAACTTGAAAATTGCTGCCAGCTGGCTTAATGCGCTCGAACTTCAACTCTATGTAGGTAGTTGGATAAAAAATTCAAACTCAGACAGAATATACTAATAAAACCTATATGGTTGAAAAGGGCTTGAAAAAATATTTCCAACCATACTAAATTTATCATTGTATGACAAGTGGAAGGGGAGATATTATTTAAAAAATTGAAAGGTAAAACTTTGATTTTAAGTAATTTATGATGCATGAAGTAAAATTTTTTACATCTTTATCAAATCTGCAACAGGTTAATGAAGAACATAATTGGTATCATGCATTCTAAATATTAATGCCTAATACATAATTTTATATACAAAAAAATGTATAGATACTCTATTTTATGGGTTGATTATTCATCAAAATAGATTTTTTTATTACAAAAAATGTTTTTTTTTTAAATAAAATCGCATACTTACAATTATCACTTACACATCAGCAAATCAATCAAATAAAATTAAAAAACACTTAAGGAAATGTAAAATACTATCATAATGAAAGAACAAGTATAATCTCAGCATCATCCTTATTTTCATAATTTTTCCAATGGGATATTGTGAATCTAATAGATTCTTAGATTATTTGATTTTGTAAACAATATATTTTCTATGATCAAAACATGTGTTAAAGAATATGCACACCAATGTCTTTCAAAGCAGCTTTTATTTCATTTGTCATTTCATTTCTTGCTCATCTGTCCTCTCTCAATTAATCCATAATAATTTCCCCACATCTTTTTCTTGGTAAACAAAAAGAAAACGTGTCTCTTGCTCATCTCTTTTTTAGTGCAAAGATAATGCAAGCGTTGTTGTCCTTGACTTTTGTCTTATCTAAAAATAGCCTTTTTAGCAATTGGTGCTTTTCATGATAAAAAATTAAGAAACCTAAGATTCTTTCAACCCAAGCATTTTTTTTATACCCACTGATGGGTCTGATAAATCCCTTATTAATGAGAAACTGTCTCATTAATATGTCCAGTGTAGACTGAGGTATAGTTTGATTTAAAAATTAAGTGGAGTTTACTAATCATGGTTTGATAATTTATTACAGGACAACCAAAAGCATTAATCAAATAGTTAAATAGAAACTCTGGTGCATCTAGCATTTTTTAATGGTGTGGAATGTGTCCTTGATGTTCCAACTAAATGTAAATTTTTACTACCTTTACTATTTTAACTGTGAATAGACCTTAATTTTAATTATATTACTGTATAGAATCTGGCCCTTGCTGTTTAGAGAGAGAGTAGTCCTTAAGGGACTGCAGGCACGACATGGCCTAAATTGTGCCGATGTGCCTCAAATCAACAAATCACAAATCCAACTAAATGTGAAAAACAAATTTAATTCAAAATTTATTTCTTATATATATATATATATTAATATAATAGCTATATAATATTTTTAATTACAAAAAAACTTTTACACAACTACCTTAATAGATTAAATCAAATCATATTGAATTGGAATAATTAAAAAAATATTTAACCATATGAAAAAAATAATTTTATATGTAGATAAATCAAATGCTTTTAAAAAGAAATTAATCATAGATGGTTATAAATAGGGGGCCGATTGAGATGGATTTAAATATGTACTGTCAGTGATGGCTGTATATATGTTCTAACAAATCTCTTTTTTCATGGATATTTTTTTTTCTGCCAACTCTTGTCTTAAAATATAGTGTTCAGTGCTAAAAATGTCAACTATCGATAATTGGTCACAAATTTGAGTGAATCGAGAGTACTTCACTGTAAGTCGTTTTTTTAATTAAATTAGGTCGTAAATACGGTTCTAACTTATCAATTAAGCATTTTTAAGAAAATGCCTAAATGCCTCTTTTTTTTTAGAAGTTTGGCTCCCAGATTAATTCAATTGACAAACATAAAAACAAAATGTGCAGTCGTTTGATCTTCAACCAAATAAAAACAAACCAACACTGGAATAATCGGAACATGCCTTTTAAAAATATAAACATTCCAGGTCACAATGAGCACAAATTTCGTACAAAAAATTAGCAAAATTTAATTTTACTATGAAATTCAAAATACCATAATTTTGGACCTATGCAGTTTGTGTATGAAAAAATGTAATACTACTTCCGGTGTTTATACGCGGATATCGAACTACCTACTCTATGTCTGTCATTCTAATATTTATGGACGCTTCATCATACTTCATGATCATGTTTGTTGAAAAAGTAGAATGTAAGAAATATCTGCATTAAGCCCAAATAATTATTTGCCCAGTGGTTTTATTAGTAAAAGCAGCCATATCAAACATTCTTACGTTACGCCAAGATGCCATTTTTTGGTAGATCTATTTGAATTATCTTTATAATGACTAGTCACAGTGTAGAATGGTTAGACTTGAAAAATGTTTCACTACCCATGCCCATGGCATAGTAATAGTTAAAAATAAAATCTGTCAGATGTAGTGTAGGCATGGCAGTGTCTCCCACACTGCCCACAGCAAACAATTTTTCAAGGAGGACTATACTATATAAATATTAGATCTAGAATAGATGTACTATTAGATCTATTAGATTCTAAGTTTTAGTTTAAGAGATCCACGTGCTAGTCCTTCTACTAGACCCCCCCCCCCCCCTAGAGATCGACGAGTCATCTCTCATAACAGTTTTTTTCATATTCAATCATACACTTAGTCGATACTAGACTATGTAGTCTAGATTATGCACTTCGTTAATAAAAGCACAATTAAGTTTCTCTAGTTAAGATCTTAACTAAACTAGATCTAGTAAATATCTAAGATACCTCAGAAAAGTTTGTCAAGTTAAACAGTTTTGACCACGCCGCTTCTAGAAGCAAACTGATGCAGTCCTTGAAAAACGATGTCATCAGCCCAGATATCAATAGGGAGCATTAAGTTAATAATATTTAGTTCTTACATTTTTAATCAATAATTATTTTTAAAAAAGAGTTATTTTAATGATAAACTACATTTAATGATTTAATGATATTTATTAATTGTATTTATTATTGTATCATTTATTTATATTTTTTACAAACTTTTACTACTTTTTAAAATAATGATATATCCCCGAATTTAGGTTAGAGATAAAGATTAAGAAACCATGTGCACGAACTCTAACGAAGGTCACAGGCTATTCTAGAAGTTTGTAGACTAGAATTAGATCTAGACATCTAGATTTACAAGACGGCGTCATCTTGATTGCTTTTGTACTAGACTAGATCTATATCTAATAAAAGCCTGGACGTTAGATCTAAATCTATTTAGCACAAATAAATTCAGAATTTCACAATTTTGCTGTGTTATTATTATTAGATCTAATTAATTCACACATCTGTATCACACACAATGGTAAGTTAATTAAGACAGTTACTGAGTTAGACAGTTATTGAGTTAAGTTCTATTTTAACTAGATCTAGAATCTAGATCTATTTATTTAGTCTAGTGACTATTAATAGTCTATTAGATCGTGATTCACTGTTACTGTAGTGTAGAGGTACTAGAGTAGATCTAGATCTACTAGTGTTCAGTGTTAGTATGTAACAGTTGTCTCAGAATCAGTAATGATAAAAAGTAGTCATGATTATCATATATGTCGATCATATGTACTGGCTACTGGTCTGATGTCCTGTAAATTGTAGAATGCTAGCTCTAGAATCTAGCTAGGACTAGACTTATCTAGATCTATTTATCATATAATATTCATAATCTATGGTCGACTAGTCAATCTACTAGTCTAGATCTATGTAGTCTATCATAGTCTATGGCTATGATCAGTATAGTATGGTAATTTAAATTTTCAATTTAATGTGACATTGTTACTGTATATTCGCAGTGTATGTATTATTATTAATCTAGTATTACTATTAGTAGTATGGACTAAAGTTCACTAAAGTCATCCATTTTTCTATAAAATTAGTCTGTTTTATTGTATTACTAAGTCTAGTCTACCCATTGCCATGGGCCATAGTTAAAATTTGATGTTAAAGTTAAAGTGTATCAAATAGAATCTAGAATAATAGATGCTTTCAAAACAAGAGCTTAAAGTTTCGAACATTTTTTTCCCACTTCCTTCATGAATCGAACATCTTAAATCTTAAACTCTCGAACACAAGTATGGTGTTTTAAAAGTGTTATAATCTTAAAATTTTTGTTACCAATGTCATTTTCTTTTTATGTCAAGACAGACAGGTCTTAATCATTTTCCCATGCTCCATTATCGCCCATCTACGCTTAGATACCTACAAGTACAAGCGCCATCACTGAACTGTTTCTGTTGTGTGTTGGTCTAATGGCTGTGCTTGGATTAAGTCTTGTGTTTGTTACAGGGTTCGTAGCCACCTGGAAAACCCCTTGAATTTCGTAAAAACCGGCGAAAAAAAACTTGAATTCTGAAACTGGACCTTGAGTTTTTTTCCCTCTCGATACCTGGTGTTTATTTTCGCTATTTATCACTGTGGTAACCTTTATTTATTTTTTTCGCTTACATCAAGCAAGCATTTCATCTGGCATTATTTGTTTTTGAAGGCAGTGCTAGATTTAGTGTGTTGTGACTATTGACTATAAATAACCTTCCTAATGTGTAGGCTACACCCCTCCAGTCCTCCCTCACCTAAAATCTTTTTGTAACAGAAAGAGTGACTTCGCATGGAAAGTCCGTAAATCATGTAGATCTAGTGGAGATAATTTGCACATAACCTGAACGCTCCATGTATTTTCTAAAGTCAATTTAATTATCTCGATACATCTAATGTATAGATTAGGGCTTACTCTAGAAATACGCTAAATTACTAGAATCTAGTGACGATAATTCGCACACAGCCAAATAATTAAATTTTTACTACCTTTACTATTTTAACTGTGAATAGACCTTGATTTTAATGATATGACTGTATAGAATCTGGCCCTTGTTGTTTAGAGAGAGAGCAATCCTTAAGGGACTGCAGGCATGACATGGCCTAAATTGTGCCTAAAATCAAAATCAAATTGTCAGTGAAGATGATCAGCACATAGCCGTGAAAAGTCCACAAATTTAGTGACTTAGATCTAGATTTACGGTAGAGTCAGAGAAGATAATTCGCACACAGCATGAAAAGTCTGCGAATTACGATCTAGTTGAAAAAAAAAACCACAAATAAGTCTTATTTCACACACCCCTTACCCCCTTCCAAAAGCATTATTTAGTAAGCAAATGTCAATTAAACATACAAATAGGCCTATATATTACAAGCTCTGTTTATGAGGAGGATTTAAGTTCAGTTAATACAAGAATAAAACATTACCCCAAATGACTCTAGTATCTATGAGATAGGGTACACATAGGAACTAAGAATGTACATTTCCATCACAGAGAGTACCGATACACATTATGAAAGCATCTCTAAGAATTTCTTATTTTAAAAAAATGGAATAGTAACCATGTGTAATTTTTATTTAATAAATCTTTTTTTTTTTTTTTTTTAAATGGTTGTTTGAGGTTTTGGGATGATAGATCTCTAGATTTCTGTGCATCATTATCATATGTAATAAATTTAGTTCTCAATAAGTCCATGCCATAGATCTAGACATAAATATTTAGATCTATAATATAATTATTATAATCTGTGTTCTTAGACTTAGAGGACTTATTAGATGTAGGTCTAGTCCTAGACTAGTGCTACTAGTAGACACTCTTAAATTATTTTAGATCTAGCACTAGAGACAACTTCTAGAGTGACTAGAGTAGAGCCCAGAAAAGGATAGATAATCAAGTACCGGTAGATCTAGAATAATCACATAGAATAGGAGTTAGAACTAGAACTATTGATTTCAAACAAAGGACATAATTATGAATTAAAGGTTTTCTTACTTTTAATTATATTATACTATTTACATCTAATTTATAAGAAGCAAACTAGTATTGTTAATAAAGTAATATAATTTAAGTTTTATTTATAATGCGTACAGTATGGCTGACAAACGTAAATGCGCATATGTTCCACATTGGGGCCCAAAATTCCACATTTTCAACCTGAGTGTTCCACATTCTGGGTCTTAGGGGTAGGCATGTCTGGTCCATATTTAATGAACTCCCTGTGTCTATAGTAAGTATGGCTGGAAGAAGTTTAAAATGTTTTGTTGTTTGTTTGTTTTTTTCAGGCACAAGCATTCAAGAGATTTTTACCCATGTTTGATAGAGTGCTTGTTGAAAGATTTCTGCCTGAGATTAAAACAAAAGGAGGTATCATGCTACCTGAAAAGTCACAAGGCAAAGTTCTTGAAGCTACAGTTGTAGCAGTTGGCTCAGGAGCCAAAAAAGATGTGAGTTTATTTATACTATTGTGATCTCTTGGGTGGGCTAAATATTTCAGTGAGTCAGTCTCTTATTCTATTTCATGTTCCTTACATAATTCAGTACCTCCAGCTAAAAAAATCTATTCTAGTCTTTTTTTTTTTTTTTTTTTTTTTGCTTTGTCTTTGTTTTTGCTAGAAGTTAGGATGACACATTGACACATTTTGTATAAGGAAAATCAATTTATAATATATCATGCCATTCCCCTTCACTTGTTTACAGAAGAAACTAAGATTGCTTGTGGCACTGCACCAATGTCTTGTGGCCAACATTGTTTAAGTAGCATTTGATGTAGAATGTAGGGACTTTTGACACTTTTTTTTTTTTTTTTGGTGTATCAAAGGTGTATCTTGATTTTTAACTGGAATGAATTGTTAATGTTCACAGAATGGTAATGTGGTTCCAGTTAGTGTAAAGGTTGGAGACAAA